>NC_040017.1:327662-605131 GCF_000972845.2 Larimichthys crocea | reverse complement strand
ATCTCTAATACACACTAATAACAATACATCAGTGCAGATGTGGTTCTGTCCAAACAGTCTGTTCTCTGCAGTTCTATTGTAATGGAGTCTTGCTGTGTTTAGCCACCAGGTGGTAGTATTGTACTCAAGCCCCTTTGAGTCATTTAAGCGAACACACCTTGAGCATCAGGCTCTCCCTGCTCGTCTGAGATGCTCTGAACTGACAGTTTTATCACTTAATAGGCCTGTGGATATCCAAGCATTCAGCTTGTAAACCAGGGACAGCAAACATCTGCCTCTCAGCCCCCTGCTTCAGCTCTAACAGGCTCACTTCAGTTGTACCGAGTTCCTGGAGGCCTAAATAACTGTTGCATAACTGCAGTGGAGTCGGATTGTTGACTCGACCTGGACAACACCAAGTCAGTGACTTCAACAGGAAAACAATGGTCCAGTCAGTAAAGATTTAAACTGCCTGGTAAAATATGATAAATCTGAATAAATTTGATGATCACTAGCTATCAAACCTGACAAGCACCAGTGCTGCACCACATTTCAACTCTTAAGCCAAAACCCAGTCTGGCAAAGCAGCTCTGTCATATCAGTAATTTGCATGGACACATTATTACCTGAGCTTCTGACTGGATCTGTTCTAAGGAACTAATGAACTGTGTGAATGGCACTTTATTTGTGTCAATTACAGGCCTCCATAGCTCAAGGCAGATTGGCACCGTCAGTGCCAGTGTTGCAGGGAGATTTTGAGCCAGATGCAGGCTCCAGAGCACCATGTAGCTCCTGAACACTCTTCAACCACACATTCTTGCTATGTACATTTTGTTAATGTCCGCACACTGGAGCAGCACCGCCGGACCTGTCGCAAGAATGCGTACGATCTCGCATTAATCGCCAGTTGTAGTCTCTTCGACTCCTGCAATGGCATTCCATGCCACATCTTTTTTGCTAGTGTCTTTAAAAAGGATGTGAGGTTTCATAAATGATAGGTTGATTTTGAAACTCCAGAATCAACTTCTCCTCATCCATGGGGTCGATGGGGTGACAAGATGCCTGAAAACCTTTGACCTGTTGACTTCAGGTCAGCCTCGCCCATTATGATGTGTTCTTGTAATGAAACTTGATCTGTGGTGAACAGTATTTTATTTTGAAAATCAACCAGGTTTTTATTTTGTATTTTGTAGCTGATTTCCTTCTCCGCACAATCTGCTCTGTGCTGAATTTATGCGCTGTGCTCTGGCGTCCATGAAAAATAGAAGCTCTGCGTATGTGTTGCAAAGGGCTGCCGGGAGCCATGTCGCAGTGGAACTGGAGACTGTGTGAGCTGACACATTGACTACAATTGAAACATATCTGGAGTCGTTCTGCATGCAGTGTATTTTAGGGGTAAGCCTGCAGGAACAAACGGTGCAGCAGCCCTAACAACTCTTAGACATTCTTAAAGGGGCGGCACAAGAAGTGTGGACGTTACTGATATGAGATACAGATAAGGTGAAGCAGCAGGACTGAGAACAGCAATAGCCAACCTGTCTTGGACCATCAGAACAGCCAAGTGCACACAGGCTCAGAAAAATTCATAACCACTTCACTGGGACATGAACACATATCATTTATGGCAGGTTAACGGGTTTTGAGACACTGAATGACACCAACCAGGTGTCCACCTATTGAAACATACCTGGCCATCTGCTCAGAGAATGTGCAGACCAGCTGGCTGATGTCCTCATGGATATCTTCAATATCTCTCTGAACCCCACTGTCATCCCTACGTGCTTCAAGACCACCACCATTATCCCTGTGCCAAAAAAAGACTCTTGTCTCAGTGACTGCTGTCTGGTCACACTCAATGCCCACCATCAGCATCAATGCTTTAAGGGGTTGGTTTTGAAATACATCATGTCCTAGCTGCCAGCCTCACTGAGCCCCCTGCAGTTTGTGTATCATCACAACCGCTCCACAGACAATGCCGTCACCACCACCCTTCACCTGGCCCTTGCACATCTGGACAAAAAAGACACCTATGTCAGAAAGCTGTTCATTGACTTCAGTTCTGTATTTAATACCATCATTTCACAGCAACTGTTAGGAAAGTAGAGTCACCTGGCTCTCAACACCACTCTCTACAACTGGATCCTAGACTTTTTGACAGGAAGACCTTAAGTCAGTCTGGATTGGGACCTCCAACACCACAGTGCTGAACACAGGAGTCTCTCAAGGCTGCGTGCTCAGACCCTTGCTTTTACCTCTGTTAAACCTCTGTTTGTTGATGATAAAACCGTGGTGGGTTTGATCAGTGGAAATGAAAAGACCCCATACAGAGGGGAGGTGGAACCTCTCACTGACTGGTATACCACCAACAACCTGTCCCTCAATGTGGACAAAACAAGACGTCACTGTTGACTTCACGAGACCTAAATGTAATCAAATCCCACTGACCATCAACAGCTCCCCTGTGGAGATTCCCTCTGAAGTCACTCTCACGTCCCTGGAAGCATTTTCTAATTATTAGTGTCCTGCTGGAAATATCCATTTGACAAAGACACCGTCCATGAAGAGTCCCTCCTGGTCTACAGTAGTGTTGGAAGTGTTTGGAATGCTCTGATGCTCCCCTTTAAACAACCAAATCCTAGTACACATGCCAGTTCTGTTATTGGTGTCAAACCAAAAAAATTAATTTCTTTGCTATCTTGTGCCATTCACACAGTTTTACTGCTGTGTCTCATCTTCCTGTTGTGCATTGGGACATTGCATACGTGTGTCTTTCCTGTCAGTTTGTGTATGGCTCTTGTCATTCTCCATCCATCCATTTTCTGTAACCACTTATCCTTATCAGAGTCACAGGGAGCTGGAGCCTATCCTAGCTGGCCTTGAGCAACAGGCTGGGTACACCCTGAACAAGTTGGCAATTAACCATATGGCTGACACATAGACACATAACCATCACTCTCATATTCACACCTGAGCAATTTAGAATCAACAATTAAACTTGGACTAATGATTAGTTAGCAGGAACCAGGCCAAATGACTATTGATGATATATTCCTTTGTAATGAGAAAGTGTGGTTATTAAACTAGTTTGTTCAGGATGTTCTAGCAGAGGCACGGCCATATAATCTGCCTTTTCATACCTGAAGATACAGTTTGACTTCCCACTAAAACTAAAAATAGAATTCTTATTGATGCTCTGTTGTGTTTGGTCTAGACTTCAGTCCTGAAGTGAGACACAGAGCGTTTGAAAAGTGCGCCAGCTGCTCTTCAAATGGACCGCTCGCGTTAAAGTACAGTAAACTGCACTGTTATTAAAGTTTAGCACCTTCATTTAGCACATTTTTCAAATGACAACATAGTTATGATGTACAAGTAATAATTGTGATTAACAATTATAAAAGTACAGTGAGTCTTTCTGTGGCTAAAATGAATAATATAGCTTGGAGCTCCACCTGGGTGTGGGCGCACCGGATGCTAGTCTGACTGAGGTCACTATGTTCCATTAGGGTGCCACTATCGTACAAAAGTCAGTTTTATTTAGCAAATAAGCAGCAAACTCTATAGTGTACACGCAAAGTAGGAGTCATGCTAGCAACTAACCTTTAAACTAAAAAATCTTAATAAGCAACTTCAGACTTGGTTATGAATAATGTCAAGGGGTTCACTAACTCTTATCTCACACACTATTACAACATCTATCAGTTTTTTTTTTTAATGCTTGACAAGGTTATTCATCTACTGGAAAGAAATAATCTATTCTACCTTTCTTGGACTGACACAATCACAATCACAATCAGTAAACAGTACAGTACAGAACAGTAAAATGAATACACATGGTCTGGTAGAATTTTATATTCATAGACGAACTTGGTTGATTTTGGACTTTGATTTTGATGTCTACAATAGCAGGTCTGACAGGCCTCCAACTCTCTGACCTACTGTTGTTAAATGTTCCATGTGTGGATGACTCATGCCCTGTCTGAAGACTGCACTGTAGTTTCAGGCTTTTGTTGCTGTTCGACTGTAAAGTTTACTTTTGCAGAGATTTGTCCTCATTTGTCCTCTATGCATCCTCCAGCTCAGCAGCTACCTCACTGAACTCTGCTGGCAGCAAGCCTCAGTCACACTGCTGCTTTGGAAAGGATATCCCACCCGCTCTCCACACACATATTTCACTCTACAGAGCTTTTGGCTTTACTACATGTGAGATACATTTATCATGTATCATCTCACTCCTGTCATGAATAATGCATCATTTGGATTTTAGAAGCGGACACCTTTGAAGAAGTTTGGCATCGATTCAAGAACAAGTGTCAGAGTGAAAATATGTTTGTATGTGTATGTGTGTGTACCTTTAGGTTAGGCATCAGCTGTTCTGCTGTACATGTTTGACTGTGTCTGATTTTGATTAGAGGGTGATTTATTATTATGTCTGATCAGTTTTGTGTTTAGAGAATATTATCTTGGCCAAAGCACCCACAAGCTCCATTTTTCATTCTGAACATGAATGTGTTTATTTTACCATGAAATGTAGTGAAATGTAGGGTCTGATTTAGTTTAGTCACTGACTCAAATGACTTTTTGTTTCCTTGGTGACCCTGATACCCCCTGCTCAATAGAATTCACAGCTCATTCAGGGACAGTCATGATAAAGGCATGGGGCAGCGGTGTAAATACAGCAGTCTGCATACTGTAATGCAGCTGTCAGGCAGATGTAATGGCAGAGTCATGTGTTGGTCCCCTCCCCCTCTCCTGCATGGACTGTTGACCTCCAAAATGGCCGATATTTAATCAGCATTTCAGGAAGAAAATGTGGTGGTTTTTTTTAGATGACTTTATTATCAGCTCCACCAGGTGGCTGCTCACTGTGAGACAGGCTCTGTTCGCCTCTTAAAGGCCTCGTAAAAGGAAGTTTTTCCTTGCCATTGCTTGCATCATATACAGTATAAAAGTCATAATGTCTCTTTGTCTATTTGATCAGTGTGTAATGCAAAACAGGCTTTATACAGTTTCCTCCAGTTTTACACAGCATTTTAGCATCTTCCAGCTCATTGTTTTGTTTTTTGTTTTCACACAGCAATGTTTCGGCAGACAGGAGGTTGCTGATGGAGAGTAAAACTGAAAAAATTCATCAGGTGGAAACATGCAATTCCAGTTGCTCTATGTCTGCTGGATGTGTGAATAGGAAACAGATTGTGACAAGTTAACCACATAAACTTTACAAGACGATAATGTAAGGCATGTGCTTACAGAGATTTTTAAATGAAAACTATTCTGTTCATATTCTTTAGACATACGTAATTAAATATGCAACATTTTATTTAAAAAAAACAGGGAAATTAACCGCAGATCAATATATGAAGGGTAAATGTAGCACAAACAGTTTAAAGTTACAGCTGAGGATAAAAAATGCTGAGTGAATAATATGATCAATAATTATTTTATGTTTTTTTTATTTCAATTTTTAATGAAAAGAGAAGTCAGACAGTTTGGCTAAAAAGTGAGTGTGCAGGGATTTGTGACAACAGCTCTGTAATTCCATGTTAATTTTAAATGATATTTTTAAAAAATCAGTTTCATGCTGGAGGTGAGCAGATAAACTTGTCACTCACGCTCTGAAAACAAACTACCAGTGGGTGTGAAAGAGAGTATGTAGTAGTAAAACAGAGAATTATGAAGATGTTATGAAAACATATTGACTTTCCACTTTCCCATGATACATTTCAACCTCCAACAAATTGCAGCATCCTGCAATCTGTGAGTTAGGTGCTGTTGCTATGGTAACCCTCCCCTCCCGACCTTGAGATGTGGTGTTATTTCAGGCATCCTACGCAAACGTGCCATTTGCAAAGATAAATGTAGAAAACAAGAGAGCAACCTGCCGTCTGCTCTGTACGCTGTGAACAGAGACAGCAGCAGGATCCACACTGAGAGCCAACAACACATCAGCGGACATCATCGTAATGAGGCTTAATGGTGGTTATCTAACTTTGGGTTACCTCTTATTGTGTCAGTCTGTACTCTTTTGCACCTCTCTAACCCCTCCCCCCTGTCTACTTCTGTAATAATAAGTCACAGAAAACTGTATTATTTATTATTAAAACACATTAGAACAGAATATTTTGCCATTATATTATAAAAATCTAAAGCTATTTTTCTCTTGGAACTCTTCACCTGTACATTACATGCACATAATGACTTCATTGTAGTTAGAATGGAGCTTAATGAGTGTACAGTTCTGGTTGTGGAAGCAGACCCACTCTCCACATGTAAGAGATGTCTGAAGACGTTCCTTCTTGATAGAGCATATATTTAGGGCTGGCTCAGATGAGTCCTGAACCATCCCTTAGTGATGATGCTATAGGACTAGACTGCTAGGGGACTTCCCATGATGCACTGAGCTATTCTCTCCTTCCATCTGTATACATTCATGTCCCATTTATACATGTTACTAACTGACCTTAGCTCTGGAGTTTTGCCATGTCTAGATTGAGGATTGTGGTTGCACGTGCGGCTGTGGTCCTGCTTGACATCTAATACAAATACTTTTACTGTTATCATTATACTGTAGCAACTATTAGTCATATCTCCTTATTATTCTCCTTATTATCCATCATATCTCATTATTTTTGCTGCTGTGCATCTGTCTCTCTCTCTCTTCCCACTCCCTCTTTTGGCCGTCCACCATGAGCTGGACTCTGCTCAAGGTTTCTGCCTCTTAAAAGAAGTTTTTCCTTGACACCATCTCATGGTGGGAATCGTTGAGTCTCTGTAAATATTATAAAGAGCACAGTAAAGACCTGCTCTATATGGAAAGTGTCATGATATAACTTCTGTTATGATTTGGTGCTATATAAATAAAATTGAAATTGTAGGAAAAAGTAAAGTTTTAAGCTTTAAAAACTTGATGCTTAAAATGGACTATCTATGAATTGGAAATGTATAAATGTCAATTAAAATATTTAATATTTAAATCTAACTGTCAATAATTAAGAAAATGATTGAGAGTAAGACAGATTAAGTAACAGTAATAGTAACCCTGTAATTATAGCTATCAGATAAATACAATATTTACCTCTGAAATGTAGTTGACAAAATTACAAATACTTGAGTTGAATAAATACTTGATTGATCAGACATTTAAATTCACTGCATAAAGCTTTGTAATATTTGAATGAATATATTTGAATGAATATCAGTCAAACAATAAGACATGTGCTTGTACAAACCCTCCAGATTGTTCCAAAAAACCTTTTTGAAAGTGCAGAAAGTGTGTGGAGCACTTATGGATTAATACTGGATGGCTGAGCTTCATCCAGCTAGTGTGCAGGTCATAGACTGACCAATTAGTGAGGGGTGTGCAGCTGTGAGATCTGCACATGTGGGAAGGGATCCGGCTAATTAAGCAGAGGGAGGAGTCCCCTCTTTTGTCTGATTCATGGTCATGCTTAAGAACGCTGCATAGAAGGTTGCTTGTTTGCAACAATGGGGTCGAGGCAGCTTATTGTGTTTGGTTTTGTGCTCGCATGTGTCAGCCTTAGTGATGCTCGGTTCCTTGGTTGGAAAAAGCCAACCTACTGGGGGATCGAGGCGCAGAAGCCTGCAGAGGTGGAAGCCGAGCCAGCAGCAGGACCTGAGAGGCAGTACTCCATGAAGTCTGCTCACCAAGGTAGCATGGTCCAGGCAAAGCAGATCCATCCAGAAGTTGAACCACTGTCCTGGAGTTTTCCAAAAGATCCAGTAGATCCAGTGAAAAAGCCTCCAGGCAAGTTTGAACCATGGCAGCCGGTGACAACCAACCGTGTTGCTGTGAGATGTGGGGAAAGTAGGATCCAGGTGGAAGTGAGGCAGGACCTGCTGGGCCTCAAGCTGATAAAGCCAGAGGAAATCACACTTGGTGGTTGTTCAGCCACTGAGATCGACAACTTGTCTCATGTCCTGATCTTTGAATATGAGCTGCACGGCTGTGGCAGCAAACTTGTGGTATGAGGTGTTTATTCACATAATGCACTGATGTCACACTTTTAGTCAAGTAATGTCAAATTGATTTCTTTATTTTTTAAATGTCTTTTCCTCAGATGACAGAGAATTCCTTCATTTATGCCTTCACACTGCTCTACAACCCCAAAGTATCCAGTAGGAGTCCCATCATAAGGAGCCAGAGTGCTGTCATTGGAGTAGAGTGCCACTACCCAAGGTGAATTGAAATTTGGATCAGCCTGCAAAGACCTACTTTGATTTACTGTGGAAGGGTGAAGAAACAAACAGCTTTGTGCAATAGTGAACAATAAAAGTTTTGACATCTCAACAAGTTTTGCTTCCACTTGACCACAAAGACACAGCTTAATACAAGACTGAACTTCCTAATCTGGTCAGTTTATTCACTGTAACGCAGAGCAACAATGGAAAGGTTTGTCTTATGTGGCTCACTACTGGATGTGCCATGCAGGTTTTTACTAGGTTACAAAGTTCCTGAGCCTTTCTTCAAAATGTTGTTTCCATTAACAAAGTCTCTGCCAGCATCAGAAACGTTAAGTGAACCCATGCAGCACCCGATTGTGTCCCTACCACATACTAATTCTAAAGGTATATGTTCACACTGGAAGGCCAGGTTGAATTCATAGTAAATGCAGCTCATTTTTCAGTGTACTATTGATTCACACTATTCTCCCACAATGCATCGTTTTTATACACTACCTGCTAAAACGGTATATGGTGAATATTACGTATTATGCAGTCTAGATTGTGTAGTAATGATTTAGACACAGCTACAGTCTTGGCTATAGACGTTTAGTTATTCTGTAGCTTGACAGGAAGTTATGATTTGGAGGAAATTCCTATAAGTATATATTGAACACTGAAGTGCATAGACTGGATGTGCAAGTTGGAGGCATAAACTCTTACCTCCAAAATCCAGTTTTTATTTTAGGGATTTCTGTAGTCTGTCATGAGCATAAACAGATGCCAGCTAGCTATACTGACTAGAGAAGAGCACAGCCTCCCCTTACAATAAACCAAGGGCAGAAATGCTTAAAAAACCTTGCATACATACACGCACAGATGTCAGATTAACCAAACCATTTTAGTTCTCATTTAAGTTTAAACTCTCCAAACTAGGAAACCTTTCCAACATGACCATGGTTAGCTAAGCTAACTGCTTGTAGCCCCTCAAAACCATTTGTTCACTTTGATTCGGTTTTCTCCCCATTTGTGATTTTAAAAAATAAAATCTAATAAACCCATAACAAGTAAATAAAAACATGACATTGATAAGCTTCCTCATTATGTGGTAGTGTACAGTCTTGTTGCAAAACCTTTAAAATGAGCAAAGATATTTTGAAACTGCTTCTGAGGCATTAAAGAATAACTACAGTTGACATACTGTCCTTTATTTGACTAAAGTGTGTACAGTTATCTAAAAGTCAGCACTGGTCTGCACAGATGCTGGTGTAGCAGCAGTCCTCTCTATCATGTCTGGATGCCCTACAAAGGTACCAAGGTGGCTGAGGAGCAGCTGCACTCCTCTCTGCAGGCCATGACTGGTGGTTTATAGGAACACACTATAGCTGGAATGGAATATAGCTGGTACACCTTCAGTAAGTACACACTTTGAGACGTCATCAACATGGTGGACAGCTGTGTTGCTACCATGAGGCCAGACACCACCTCCAGACCAAGACGTGCTTTCAGAAAGAACTGTGATTGAATACAGACATGTGTGTCTGGGTGATTGACTCAGTCCAGGTTCACAGGTTTGTTTGGAGCCTAATGAGCTCCAGTTTCAGGTGGAGGCCCTCGGGTGTAATCTGCTGAAGATGGTAGGATGGTAGGACACTTTTGCATTTATTGAGATTATTGAAGACTGGGTCATCTAGGCTCTTGCATGTTGCAAATGTTGTAAAAAGGATGTTTATGATATGTCAAAATATGTAAAAGAGGAAATGATTGCATGTTGCAAAACTGGTGCAACATCCTGGTTGGCAGAGACAGGCCAGTGTGGTCATATCGGTGGTCATGTGCACAGTGAGAACTTTCATAGACATACATATACAACATACATATACAATATAAAAACACTATTAGAAAACTGGAGAAACCTACATGCTTACAGCATCATTTATGGAATAAACATCTTGTGACTAACACTATTTGATGCCTACTGCCTTCAGAACATATATCACATCTAAATGTACGACTTAAAAAACGTATTCTCCAGTACATTGTTAACATGTCAGTGGTCTCTAACTTGTGTTGGCATGCTGCACTTTAGAGGCTGAAGGGCACCCTATGCTAATGTTTGCATTAAATTGGATCCTGCTCTATTTCTTTTCACACCTTGCTACATTTAAAATGCTAATGTTGGCTACAGACATCTTTATAAAAGTCAAACCGGTCAGCATTGTGTGAGGATCTACTAGCAGCTACAGCATTAGCTACAGACGTGGTTTCACTAATAGGGACCATGCCAATATATATTTAAGTTTAGACGGGTTTATTGCAAGTAATGGAAAAGGATGAGGGTCGAGGGGAGGAGAAAACAGGGTCGTTGATGGATGGAGGTTGACCGGTATCAGGAAGACTGGATGGAACCTGGGAGTTGAGACACTGGATGGGGAATCGTCTCTCTGTAGCTCTAGGTCTTAAAGATAAAGAGTTTTTTTTTTTTTAAACCTAGTTATAAAACTCTAGGTGTGTGTGACGACCAAGCGCCAACCTCCGTGTCTGTGAAGTGAAGCCAACGCAGAAGTGCCAAAAAACTGCAGTTCCTTGTCAACCTCCATACATGCCCATGTTAAAATGTCCAACTTTACAGCAGAAATAAACATTTTTACAGCCCTTTACCATTACCTGACAACTATACTGAGGGTGAATTTTTATAGAACTCACCTGTTCAAATTATATTAAGGCTTAGAGTTATGCAGACTTAACAGTGGGGATGCTCTGATTGACAGGTGAGTGTCCTTACAGATGGCTTGTCTTTTAGGTCTCGACCTTGCCCTGTGTGTTGTCCCTGCTCTCTGACAATGCTCTCTCCTAATGTGTTTCACCTGTGCCTGATTGTGTCTGAGTGTCCCCTCCCCTTTTCCCTCTGTATTTAGTCTCTGTGCTCCCTTTGTTCGTCGCCAGTTCGTCTTGTCTTGTGCCGCGATCAAGTTTCTGACTACGATTTTTGCCTGATGATTTTGTACTTTTGCCTGAACATTTATTGTACCACCAAATATTTGTCTAGTAAACTTTTTGCTTTTTGAACCTCTACCACCGTCTCAGAGTCTGCATCTCGAATCCTTCTGTGTGCCCTGTGTTATGGCTTTTTTGAGCACCCAGGCGTCATCTCGATTTGCTCACTTTTAGATTAGCCAGGAGGCGGAGGAGGCAGGACAGTAAAGATAGTGGTGGTCACAGAGACAGATTTTGAGCTTCAAAATGGCTCTTCAGAAACCTACTGGTGACTTCACATATACACTGTCCATTCTTTTTACTGTCAGTGATCTACTAGCAGGTACAACATGAGAGGTACAACAGATGATGACATCACATAGATATTTTGCCCATAGCTGCTTTAAACATCTGAAGTCTGTAAGCAGCCTCAGTATGCTGAGTTTAAACAGTAACCTCTTTTCTCTCTCTCACTGATGCTTGTCTAGACATGATGACTATCTGCAGTCAGTCCTGGCTTCAGACCTGAGTGGAAATCCTCCTCCCTCCTGAGGACAGTAAACA
Organism: Larimichthys crocea; assembly: GCF_000972845.2. Lineage (NCBI taxonomy): Eukaryota > Metazoa > Chordata > Actinopteri > Sciaenidae > Larimichthys > Larimichthys crocea. Next base: position 593,434 of record NC_040017.1, on the reverse strand, counting down.
CTAAGATCCAGCAGGAATGAATGATAACAATAGTTTTTTTTTGTTCTAAGTGGGCCATCCCTCCTCATGCCTTCCAGGAACATTCCCCCGCTCTTTGTCCGATTTATCAGTGTACTGAGTTCAGACCTTATCAAACATCTCATGACTTTTGAAAGTCTCATTCATGCTGAAGGCCTGTGTTGTTGATACAACATGTCACAACAACGTTTATTTTTACTCTGTTTGCCTTGTGTGTGAATGCTTCCTGGAAACATTACACTGTAAATCATCCAGCAGCTGTTTTGTTTCATGTTGGTGCCGCTCAGAAAATCACTTTTGCCTCAGTGACAATATTGGAATGCTTTGCTGTCATTTGACTCTGGTTTTGGAGCTTCACTCCTTCCAGTGACCTCACAGTTACATTCACTCATCAGCACTTTCCCTCCGGCGGTTCACCATGTGCTTTAGTTTTCCACTTAAAATGGATATATTGATTTTAAACACAGACGGGTTAGATTCTCATTTTATGATAACATAAGCATGTAGAGCAACATCTGTTGGGTGTGTGTATGTGTACTGTCTCTTTCATCTCACCCATGGGGCTCGGCCCTCCTCCTCCTCACTGCTGTTGACAGCAGCACATGTGGCCCAAGACTTCCTCTTATAGTTCTGGTGTCTGGAACATTTTTCTGTATGCGCACATTTCACAGCGAAGGCTGGCAGATGTATCTTAAACATTATGCACCTCTTTACTGTTGTTACTGATTCGTTTTATCCGAGCCACCCTGCCAACTATAGCCTTTCTATGGAATATTTGCATGCTCTCTCTCTCATGCTCTCTCACTGCTACTGCAGTGACTCAATGTCCACAGGTGCGAATGTGAGTGTGTCTATGTGTCAGCCCTGTGATGAACTAGTAACCAGCATGGGAGCAGCTCCAGCCCTGAGCGACCCTGATGATGATGAGCAATTATGAAAAATGGATGATGATATTTGGCTTTGAACCTTATTTGTCTATATAAAAAAATTTTGAGACTTGAACCTTGACCTTAGATGGGCAAATTTCTATTTAACACTAATTGAGACAATAAAACAATGTATTTGCTCAAACAATAAAAGACAGACAATCAGTCAAGTGCTAGATGCAGATGCCAAACAACCAAGGATGTTAAAAATGGGCGATAAAATCAATATTAAAAAAACAAAAATTCAAAAACAGGATTCCAAAAATCAGGCACATCACCACAACAAAGGCCATCACTGATATAAAACACTAAAGTCACAACAAAAGCAAGAGAGTTAAAGAAGGTGAAACAGCTGAAATGGCACCATGCATGCAGTAACGGGGAAACCCTATGGCTCAACCCCTGTCTGCTACAGACCGGCAGTATAAAACGGTGTTAAAATAGGGTGGATTTTAAAAAAAAGACAAGAATAAAAACACTAGCATCATGCCTTCATGTTGGCACCCCATCTCTAAAAAAAGAAAACTGGTTAGCCCATAAAATGACTCTCTTGTAAGAGGCTGAGAACCTTGTTGAGAACACTGTTGTCTGTTTAGACTCATTGCTTATTTCTTCACAGAAGCATAATCCCTGTTTTAGGTCCAATAGGCTGCATGCAAGATCCTTAAACTTCTACATGTGTTGACAAAGAACTGAGCATTAGGCCGCCATTTTGCCAATCCTGATCTTTTAAGTATTTTCAGGCAAGGGCAGACATCATTCTGCATTTCCAACAGTAACAGCTCTTAGACATACCACACAGACAGCAGATTTACATGGACGAAGCTTTGCTCATGCCTGGTTACACATGGTTGCCATGTTGAAGGAATAGTTCAGCATTTTATTTTATTTATTTCCAAAAGCGAGGTGAGCAGATCGACATCAGTATCATGTCTGTGTGTTCGGTATGAGCTAGTGTGTGCTATGCTTAGCTTAGCTTTGAGACTGGAAATGGGGAAACAGCTGGGCTCTCTCTGAACACCTACCAACACCTTTGAAGCTCACTAATTAACATGCGGCACATGTAGACAAACCTGAAATGAATATGGAGGTATGACAGCAGACATGTGTTAGTGTCTGTGAGCAACCTCGACTAAAACCTATTCTCACCAGCTGAGTTTGTCAGCCTGCTGTCACCACACGGGCACATGGATAAACTTCTATTTGTCATTTTTACATTTCTATTTATGTGCAGATGAAATAAACATGATAGAACATACTGAGCTTCAGCGCTGTTAGTACGTGCCATGACTACATCCACAATCCATAATACTCATAAAGACAGCATTTAAGCATTTTCCCAAAATATTCTTCTTCCTGATGGACAGCAAAGTAAACAGCTGAGAATTGTAGCTGCTGTTAGATAATGTTAGCTCAATTTGTTAGCAGGGCTGCCTGGACTGTGGGCTCAGAGCACCACAGGACTGCTTGTGTTTCTGTAAGCAAAAGGTTTTCAGGCGTGTCTTAGCAGCTTATATAGACAAACCTAATAGAAAAGAGACAAAAGAGGACGATGATGGGGGGAGACTGAGCGAGCAAGAAGCCACCAGACAAGAGTAAATCTGGGACTGACTTTCAGTGGTTGGTGAGAGCTTGGTGAAATAAAAGGCTGAAAGACAGACGCCCAGCTGGGCTGACTGCTGTTGGTCTAGTCAGTAATATTAGCTGCTGCTGTGTCTGCTGTTGTTGATAGATGTTGGGCTGTTAGCAAAATCGTTGACTCACTAGTTTTTGATCATAAGTAATGTAATCAGAACAAATGCACAGCTTGCACAGCTCTATATATTGATCACAGTGGAATTACACTCTGAAACTATCACATAAAATATCAATTTCTACATCATGTTGCTTTAATCAGCAAATACTATGCAGCTGTTTTATGTCCTGTGTGCCAACTGAGGCATTTGTTACACTGAATTACTTTTGTCATGGTCATGAGCTTATCCCAACATGCACTGACTAGAAGTCAGGCAGACAGTTTCTATAGGTCAACAGTCTATCACATTTCTATCGAACACATAGATACTTATGGGCAATCTGACTTGCATGTGGAATTCTGGGTGAACCTGCAAGTTGAGATTGAAACTACATGCAGAAAGGACTGGGAATCAAACCCACACCTCACTGCCGGTGCTGTGAAGTAACCAGGCTAATCACTGACACGCACACACACAGTTGCCAGCGGAACAGTTTGCAATAATCCTCATGGATTAGTGTTCTGGACAGGATGCTGCTATCTAACACAAACACCTTGACTCTGATGTCACTGTGACCTGTGATTTAAATGTGACTTCAGCAGCAGCAGCTGGTTCATGAAACAAGTCCTTGTGATGTGATTAGCAAATGATTTATTGGAAGGTGATGCTATCATTAGAGTACCAGACATCTGGTGTTATTTGAACAACACTGCCATGTTCTGTGCTCTCTGCGGAGATCGGGTCAGATGTTGAAATGATTCACAATGAAGAATCACTTTCAACTGAGTGATCTCTAAAGACATGGGACATAAACAGTGTGCAATGTGTTCTATAGAACTGTTCCTTTTAATAGGACATGAGGAACGTCATAAGCATCAAAGTAAAGGTTATTTTCTGACAAACCATCTGTCTGTGCTATACAGTGCAGGTGAATGCAACTTTGTTGTGCTCAAAACATTAAAAAGTGACATTTGAAAAACTCGACAGGAAGAACTGGGACATCGCTTCTGGAAAGAAACATTATTGTGTTTTTCAAATGTCATTTTTTGACACTTTGAGCAACACAAACAAAAATGTCATTCATCACCATTGTGCTGAGGCAGCAGTATACATCTCAACAGTGGGTGTTTTGCAATCTGAGCATATAAAACCAAAAGCCTCTTCACGGTTAGATACAGTTAGAGGGTTGTTAGATGTTCCTTTAATTAAACAGTACTCTCAATTTTCATATTTTCAAAATGGCTGCCCATACGAGGAGACAACGTACAAAGTACAATTCTCTATGATACATGATTATCTGTCAATAAAACGATGGAGCCAGACCTGTAATGATGCTCAAACAGCCACTGGGTACAAGTTGAATCATTTGCACGTGTGTATCTGTGTGTAGGGTGATTTATGTTCTGATAGCTTGTCAGGTTCTCATATTAAAAATGTACTGTGTGTTTAGGACAAGCTTTTCAGCCTGGAATATTGATCGGTTTGGAAGTTCACCATTGTTTACCATCTGTCAAGGCCGTAAGCCATTATAAGCTATGTAAACGAATGGTGCCTCTGTTCGTCATCTGTACTCATTAGTGCATCGATCTGCTGAGATTAAGGTTGTTGGGCAAACAGCGTAACATCCATGATTTCCTGGGGCAGGAATTTCCCATGTCTCCATTAGCTCTGCTGTCAGATGGTATAATTGTCAATACATCTGTCGTTTTGTACTTACAATAGTCATGAGTAAGAAGAACACAGCTGGCTCCATGTTCTTTAGCAATACAATCAGGGTTAGTAAAGAGGTACCTACACTGAGCCTGGGTGTGTTTTTTATATGCAGACCTTTGTTGGCTCATATGGATATATGGCCTTAGAAACACAGAGACAAAACAATTTCCTGTCAAGATCCATGTAGAAACTGTCCTGTAGCTTTCATTCAGAATCTCACGGTCTTCATCAGCACAAAGAGTTTGCTAGGTCCAGTGTCAATGAACTTTGAACCTCTGCTTATAAGCAGAACAGCTGCCACCTTGTGGTGAGACTGTTTGCTTGACTTGGTTGTTCAACTTGTCATTTTACCTTACATCCAGCACGTCTGATGCAACATATATTTAATTCTGGTAACCAGGCAAAGCAGGCAACTGCCCCAGATACCAAGCACTGCCTGGGCTCCAAGCTTAATGTGCAGCGCGCTGGCTGTGGGAATCTACCACAGCTTTACTTTGTGTATAGTTATAATTAGCAAATGTTAACAGGCTAAATTCATATGTGGGCATGTTAGCATATTAAATATACTGTTAGCTGTGGTAAGTGCAGCCTCACAGAGCTGATGGAGTTAAATTATTTCCCATTTGTCTGTTTTTTTGGGGGGTTTTTTTGCGATCCGGAGTCTGCACAGGGTGTTTTGTTTTGAACAAGATTCTCTATGGCGTTTCTGTCTGACTTGCCGTCAGTTTGATCTACTCTGCGCTGTTTGATGCAGCATCCATCAAAAATAGACCAGCTGTGTGTTCTCCACAGAGCAGAGTGCTGAGACGCTTCTGAAACCCGCTGCAGTGCTTCTGTTGTCTAGAACAGGCATGATCAGCACGGCCTGAACGCATCGCAGCCATGCAATTAGTCCAGTGTTCTACTCTTGTTTTGACCCTCAGTTATTTCAGGTGTATGTTTAATCCAGATCACAGTAAACCTTGAACTATTTAGTATTTCAGCACAGAAACTGCCAACATTGCTTACAGAGTGCAGGAAACAGAGGCTTAACAGGGGCCCTGCGGACCTCTTTTGCCCTAGGGCCAATGAGCAGGTCAGTCTGTCTCTGTTTATAATGTAAAGGATATTTCAGAATTCTACAGTTGCTAAGCTGTGTCTGGCAATTTTGTTATGTTACCAACAACTTTTTTGTAATATAGCAGCTTATCCATGTTGTGTTAAAGCATGTATATATTTAAGAGTTTTCCTTCCTGCATATATTTTGGGGAAGAGGTCTTTCCCACAAATGGACAAACAGGTAAATGTGATTCTTCATTAAAACAACAATCTTTAAAGCATGACTGGTCTTACACTGGCTGTTTACTGAGAGGAGCAACTGTACACTGTAAACCCGGATAAGTTGGTTGTACCGTACTTAAACCATTTGTGTCAAGTGATTGCCTCAGATGGTTTAAGTTATTGACAGTAGAGAAAATTAATTTGTTTAAGTATAGTCAACTTAAATATACATTAGTCAGAATTGCACATTTTTAAGTTACATACACTTAAATGGTTTAAGTAATCACAATAGAAAAGTATAGTGGAGTCTACTTAAAAGTACAATAATACAAGTACTAAAATAAACTTAATATGAGTCAAGTCAAATACACTTAAAATTCTAGTTTTATTAAAAATATGAATATATTACATTTTAAAATATATTTGGAATAAGAAAACTCCAATAAATTATTCTTTTGTCAATCACCACACAATGCAGTACATTTTTTTATTTATTTTATTTGGACAACAAAGCAACAAATATGTATTATGAATCCGCAAGATCATTCTTCAGCGTTTGAACCTTGGGAGGTAGCTTACTTCGACACAATTTTAGCATTACCTGCTGAATGAAGGCAAATGTGTTTTTTAAGCATTTAGGGTACTCCAGGTAGAGTGCCTAGGTAAAGCCAAACAAGAGGCACATTGCCTGAGGTAGGTTGGTGAGTGCTTCCATTAGAGGGCTGCCCTCAGGATGATCCCCACTCTTGAGGGGTTTAGTTGTGGCGATGCTGGGCTTGCAGCGCTGGTGTCCTCATAGCAGAGGATTCTCACAGGAATGTCCACAGAGTCTCCCTCATTAGGATTTTATAGTGCGAGAAACAAGACAAAGGAGGATATTCAGGTTATTCAAGAAATTCACATGACAAACAGCGCAACTTTTTGTGAGAGTCTACAGTTTGCGGTTGATCCACACCACACAGCGGGATAAATGGCTATGGAGTGCATTGAGAGACTTGAATGTACATATACATTCCTGATGCAAGCAGGGAAAGGGCTCAGCTCTTGCATAAGTCCCATGTTTTAGCCAATAATGTTTAAAAAGCTGTGCTCTTTTCTCACAGATGGCAGTACTTGCATTTCCAAGGCATTTTAATATGGCTTTAAACAAAAATAGTAGGGCAAATGAGGCTAATGTTAAAAGTGGGCAGTGAATTTTTTTCATAACTACATCGAATAATTTGAATTTTATACTACTGTTGCAAAACTGTATGGAGAAAACACACAAGTAGCGAGAGCTACTCAAAAATTACAGTTGTCACAATTGCAATCTAGAAATGTCCCAGCAGTTTCTAATACTTGAATAGAAAAAACAACTCACCTCATTCAGGCAGAAATGGTATCCTCCTTCTGGCAGGCACTTGCACAATGCAGTTGTTTGCACAACCTGGACACTTGCACAATGTCACTACCTCAACATGGTGTTATACTGTTGTTGTTCTTCTATTTATTGTATATACTTGTTTTTTTAATTTAAATGTGCCTTTACTTTTTATATTTTATATTCTATATTTGATATCGGGCTGCTCTGGGACCAGGGGAAACCAATTTTGTTTCATCCCATGTTTTTACATGTGCTGTAATGACAATAAAACTGTCCTTTAAAAGCATCCAAACTTGCTAAAAACAGAAAAATGCAGGCATGTATTGTCCAAGGGGCATGCAAATTGCAAAGACCTTAAATTGGTCTGTGTAAATTAGAAAATGGTGCAACTTTCTCTGTAGCCGCCAACGGATAAGCACAGACTTGTCTTGAGTTTTGAGCCAATCACAACAGGGCAGCACTGTGGTCTGAGGTAAAACTTGATAGTTTAAGTTTGTTAAACTTACAAAAATGAGTACACCCAATGACTGTCTCATGCACTGTTCATATACTCATACTCTTTAAGTAATGGAATAAAACTAATTTTTAAAAGTGTGTTTACTCAAACTGTTTGCATAGAATTAACTTTCGGGTTAACGGTGTAGGTAACAACGACAGGGGCAACACTTGCAGCTGTCTCGCTGTCATGGCAACCAGCACAACAAGGTAGGAGTGACAGATTTACAAGCTCATAATTCTGTTATGATGTCTGTGCTGGAGAGTCTATTTAAAAATATTACTGCTTGTATTTGTCTAAATCAGGACATTTGGAGAACATCTCAGAGATGAATCAGGACACTGTGTCTGCTAAATACCAGGACGTCTGGTCACCCTCTAATACACTTCACAGTACATATGGCGTCAGGTGCACGCCATATGTACTATCCAGAAGCTGAGGATATAATCAGCTGGTGTTAATTCGTCTGCTTTTTATGAGTGATAAAACGACCTCAGAGATGAAGTGCTAGTTATATTTCTATATCATTCTGTTTCTATAGTTTTAAGTAATATCTACTGACCTTCCATTAATGCCTGCATGTTAAATATGAAATAAAAGCCATAAAAAGATTTACCATTGTTTACTGACTGTTCATGTGTTGAGCCTCACAGACAGATGAGATCTGAGAGTCTAAAGAGGTTTCAAGGCACATTTCTCTTTAAATCTAATCATCCAGAATAAAAGTGTAAAAACTCCCACACACTGTCTGACTTGCTATATACAGTATAGTCATCCATCCATATTTATTTTTCCAGACAGACATAGACAGTCACCACAGGGTCTTTTTCTGCTGCTCTGTGCAGAACCAGCAGTGATGACATGACATGTTCTTGATTTGGTCAATTATAACCAATACAAAATCACATTTTTATATAGAGCTATCATACTGTATGTATTAGACATGCTCAGTGTTGAGTCATATAGTTTGAATGTGTAGATGTGTTTGTATTTTCTATTATAGGAGTATGTTAAGAAATATGAATGGAGAGCCCAGGAAGAAGTGTTAATATTATTCATACCTTTATTAGGTAAACGAGCATCCAGCAGCTCATTATACTAGGTAAATCACCAGTTTAGTAATGTCTAGTAATGGGCGGCTGTAGCTCAGGATGTAGAGTGGGTTCGTGGGTTTGATCCCCGGCTCCTCCAGTCGGCATGTCGAACATGTCGTTGGGCAAAATACTGAACCCCAGATTGCTCCTGTCTGCCATTGCAAAGGAACCATTGCCCTCAGTGTATGAATGAGATGTGTAGTGACTTGAATGGTGTTATATAAGTACAGTATAACTGTGAAAAGCCAAAGAATTAGGAGAAAGGGACCACTGTCACCAGATACTGGACTGGATTATGTTCAATGACAAGTGTCAAGGTTGGGCGAGATCATGTTTATGGTTGATGTAAAGCCTTAGTGGTATTTCAGTGGGCAGAGTCAGGACTGCACTCTCACCGCTCTGAATCCTGCTGTTGTCATATTTCTCCAGCTCTCTGTTTATCTTTTTGCCTCACTTGTTTCCTGTCGGGTAACAGTTATGACAGTCTATAAAGCCTCTGCACCATTTGTAATCTCTCGCTCTTTCTCCTTCTCAATAGGAGTTCAGTCAGAGTTCAGATGAGTGGAGAGCTAAAATGTCTCCCCACATTCTTTTATTCTGATCTCCTGACAGTTCCCGTGGTTAACTAGAAATATCTGTTCTGAAAACATGTGCATTGGTACAGAAGCTATCCAATCAGCCAGAGGCACGGCATGTTCTTAGCACCAAAAGACACTCTTTATCGCAAAGTTTAGTGAGCCACACTTCTGTGTTTGCACTAGTTTCCACATGAATGTTGCGTAATATTTCAACATGCCGCCTCTTGTGCACCAGCCTTGTATACTTTGCTGCGGGGCTGGGCAATGGAAATATTCACATTTAGCAGGGGCTGGCTCCTTTTTGCTAAACGTCTGACTCACTCTTCACTAGCTGCTTTTAGTATTTTACATCTCGTTTCAGTTTCCCAGAAGTTAAGTTATGAGGAAGTAGGAAACCAAATGAGTCAGTGTGCCTGGTTGAGTCCTTCATGGAGTGTGTCATAGCTGATTGGGTAAATATTTGAGCTATGTCGGTGCACATTGTGCTGGATTGTGGGGCTCTCTGGGTTCTGATGGAGGTTGAGGGGGAAGGTTCATTGAAATTGACGTGGTGATGAGATTTGGCAGCATATTATCAGTGATGTTCCAAAGATTCTAAATAGTGGCAGACAGACTACTTGTACATGTGTACAAGTATGAACTCCATCAGTACAACAACAAGGTCATACTCACCACCTGTTACATATCTTTCTACTTTGGAATTTGGATTGCTGATAAGCTAAGTGAAACAATAGTACAGAGGTGTTTCACAAAAAAAGTCTTCAGGACTGCAAAGATGTGGTGAATAATATAATATCATATATTATAATATATTATTTCCTCTTGCAAGGACCACGTCATCAACAAGATACGTTCAATAATGTTCGAATGAAAAAATATTGAGTGTGAACTTTTTCGGTGTCTTTGTGCATTGTTGGGAAGCTTTGTTGTGGAATCTGCTGTACCACGTGGGCTCGACGGACCTCCTCCGGATGCTATAGAGAATAGGAAGGAGAGGAAGAAATGGGGTGGACGGGAGGGGTGAGAAATACAAATGCAAAAGAGGTGGAGAAGGTTAGGAGGTATCTATATGAATGTCAGATGTGGTACGAATGTGGTCTAGGTGTGGTCCTACTACTGGAACTGCTAATGGCTTCTGTCTCTCTTGAAAACGAGACAGAGTGATGAGAATGAGGTTAACCTATATTTAATTTGTACTGATGGAAACAGGTTATAGGTAATTACAGGTATAGGTGACTCCACTCCCCTTACTGTGTTCATACTTGGCACAATGAATTTATTAGCAACCAGCCTTTATTTGTTAGTGCAGAGTTGGCTGTGATTTGCAAACCACTGCTTATAACATATTGTTTTCGCTAGCATGAACCATACCACCAACAAACATGTTCAAATGATTTATTAACAAAATTAAAAGATTGTAAGTGAAGTGTGAACTCTACTTCTTCTTGCACGATGGACCCCTCAGGACTCTATCTAGAGTAGGAAGGAGAGGAAGAAACAGAGGAGAAGTATCTATAGGAATGTCAGAAGTGGGATGGTTGTGGTGTAATCTAGGTGTGATCATACTCCTGGAACTCTGCTAATGGCTGAGTGGTGAGAATGACATTACCTACATACCTACAGTATGTTCAATTTGTACTGATGGAAGTAGGTTATAGGTAATTACAGGTGTTGGTAGCACACCCTGCCCTCAATGTGCTCACTAGAGGCCTTTATAAGTGGCCAACATTTCGTAGTTTAGCTCATGTTGTGGCTGTAATTTGCAAACCACTTTTCTAAACGATCTTTCTCCGATTATTAAATCAGATTTTTCATCTAAACTTATGTCAAGCTGCAGCTCAGAGTTCTGAGGCCCGAGGAAAACTGTCAGTTGACAATGCAAGTAGATTAACACCTATCTTGTTTTCACCAAAGTCTTTATGTGAGGGCTATCTGGAAGTTCTCTGTTGTATTTACTGCTCATCCACTGACAAATACCTTTTTCACATCTGTGTTTTGTTTCTAACAAGCTCTACTTGTGTTGACAACCTTGTAAACTCTGATTATTTATTATATTTTTAGTTTGATCTATCTGTTCATGACCCATCGATTTTTATCAGAGACTCTGAGTGTCAGTTTTATGTGTTTTGTAGTGTGTTATATTTGTTATTAGTAAGTTAAAAAGATGTATTGCACTCTGCAGTTAGAGAGAGCAGGGATGATTTAACCGTTTGCTCAGTGGAACGCCTCGGGGGGTATAAGTGTTTGGCTGGAGAAGATCCTCTTTTCAATTTTTAATGGACCAAATGTCTCAAATTCTGACTTTGAGGTGATTTGCGATGCTCACAAAACTGAATTCATTCATTCATTCATTCATTCATTCATTCTTTCATTCATTCATTCAATAGCTGTTCCTTTTCTAACCGCTGTATGTAGGAGTTTGGTTGAAAGGTTTGATGGGTGAACGTGCGTCAAATGACCTACACAAACCGTCTATATAGTAGCCGTGTGCTGTTCCTGGGGGCTTGAACCCATTATCAGAATCTGCAACAAACCCGAGCTTTAACATACAGTCATACACATGATGCCAGAGAAACTCTAAGCAGGACTGTAACTTACTGATGATGATATCATACAAGTCTATTATTGTCAGGATGCCATGACACGACAGAGATATTAAAAGACATCTCTGACTCAGTCTTCATGACAAGAACGGGATCACAGGGCGACTTAAAAAGATGTGATATTAATATCAACACTATCCAGTTGGTTGGCTGCAGGCGTTTATATATAAGTTACTAAGTCTAGACATACAATATCAAAGGACAACTGGGGAAAATGTCCTAGCAGCAGTAAAACCACCACTTCCTCAGCTTTAACTTCCATCGGCCTGGCTATCAGTTACTGCAGCGTCAACCCAAGACATGATTAGCGGTGGCTCTGTCAAGCTTAATGAGCATGTCTGGACGACATATTTGACTCTCCCGCACTCAGAAAGTCAACTTGGAGGCAGAATCTCTGACACGGCACAATCAGGAGGTCCTTATTGGGGGAGTCTATCGTCTTGATTGAGCTCAGGTTTCGCCAATGAGGCACCAGCCAGGGCCAGAACTCCCTGGGGCATTAGCAAAGTGGGAAGGAAATACAATAAAGTGTCAGGGCCAATTAAACTATAAATGCATTAGGTCCAGCTTGCCCGTTGCTAGCTTATTTGCAGCAAAAGGGTTCAAGGAAAGTTACTGCCACCCATTTTGCATAATGTGAACAATCCTGTAGGAGTTTTCTGCCTAGGTCAACGTGCAAGACATAAATTCTGGTGCAGCAGACTCCACCCTGGCCATTATGGCCATTAATTCACCTCTCTGTGGAAGGACAAATACATGGAAAAGATGAGTGATGTTTTAATGGAGTGCAGAACTGGCTCGATTCAGCAATATGCTTCATCACTCCCATCAGCCATTAGCCATTACTGTAACATTTTAAAATTTGAACATGTCAGTAATCATACAGGCACGTCATAAATGAAGCAGAGGGAGTAAACATAAATATGACTTGCTGGCTTCTAGTGTTACTCTGAAATGACAGCGGATCAATGATCGGCCTGATGCTGGCTGATTGATGACTCTGTTAGCGGCCTGCTATAGTCACAGCTGAAGGATATGAGAGTAAACTTCCTGATATTGTGAACGGCCCATAATGTACCTATTATACCAATGCTTTCTGTGCAAAACATGACTGATCCCTGGGAAGGGGAACTTGATGTCTCTATCCACAATGACCAATTATTCATGTCAGAATGCACCATTCAGTAACTGGGTCCGCAGGGACAACCAGAGGGTCGCTTGGTTAAATACTGAAAGAAGATTGTTAGCTGGAGAGGTGCCAGTTTGCCTCCTGGGCACAACTGAGGTGCATTAAACAAGGCACCATCCTATGAGGATGAATGAATGCATGTTAGAGGTTCTATTTGTGCTTTCTGTGTGTGAATGCATACAGTTAAATTTCACCTCCAAGGATTAATAAATCTATTCAATTCTGCAACAAAAACACCTCAATTTATCTTTGTGTGTCCATGAAAAGTAGAAAAAACATTTTAATGCTCCAAAACTGGACTGGCAGACGGTAGCCATGAGAAGCTGAACACAAATTCTGCTCATTTGCATCAACCTTGTTTGAAACTGACAGTTTAATAATTGCAGCCGTTTCATGCAGCAAATGATTCATAATCCATCCAAAGCTGACCACTTTGTTCACCGTAAGGCAGACTTTCCACCCAGATCATTCACAACAGCTATAATCACTCCTTCAGATGACATGTCTAATGACCTGCTTCATTTATTCATTATCATGAATTCTTTTTTTTTTTTTTTTTTGCCTACTTGCAGGCTGTAAACACAACACACACATAAAAAAACCTGCTGGTTCTGCTTTGATAATATATAATAAACAGGTAATGAACTGAAGTAACAGTTCATAAACATGACAAAAAATTGCATTAGTTTATCAGCATGTTTCTCCACCATGCATCTGCTGCCTGCTGCTGGGTGTGTGCAGAGGGTCTGTAGAACAGACTGCTGCTGCCTGCTGTGGGTGAAAATGATGCTGAAATGAAGCACTGGAGGAGAAATTTAGTTGCAGGCTGTAGAACCAGAACGATGAGCTGTAAGACACAAGACTGCTCTGCGGAGATGAGACTCTTGTTTTTTGTGGGTTTGTCAGTGTGAACAACACACAGTCATTTGATCCATAGTTAATAAATACACAACACAGTGCGCTGACGTGCATGTAGACAGATGGATTGAAAAAGATCATCATGCTGCATTAACTTACAATCTATATTGTAAACTGTTTTACTATGCTAACCTGAGGCCAGTAAAACATTATAAATCAAGTTGTTTGCTCCCTCTGACGTCATTTCCCCCTCCTTTTTCCATATCGTCTACGCATTTGTTCTATTTATTTATGTGACTTGATTGAAACAGGCAATCTTGGCCCAGCAGCGATGGCCATTAGCCGAATATGATCATGTACATCATTATGATATCATTTGTTGGCTCTGGCTGGTCAGTTCAGTTTGACTCAGAGAATAAATTAAAACTCTTCATCAATAACAGAAATTTCCTGCTTCCTGGAGTCCTCACTGAGTAACTTTAGGTCAAATAATTCCTTCCATGACAGTCGAAGATGATACTACGCCCTACTCCCATACAAATACATTTTCCAAACCTCATCTTACAAATTGCTGCCTAGCACCAAACCAAGGATACTGCTGAAAAACTTGAGGAGAGCTTCTAGATCTTGTATGTATGTATGTATGAGATGTATGGAAGTCCAAAACTAGATGTACCAATAATCTATTGGAGCTCGATCTCCATATATTGATTTTAGAAGTCACACATAAAGGTCTTTTAGTTTTCAAATCTATTACTAAACGTGAACTTCCAGAATTGCTAGTTGAAAACCTCTGTGTCCACCTCCCACATTTAGTGTGTCAGAGGGAGCTGAATTAAGTCTGATCAATGCTTCGATTTCAATTCAGTTTTATTTACATAATACCAAATCACATCATATAGTACCAAAGGATTTTTCTTTTTTGATGGACGCTGCGAGCAGCCCGCGTCAATTTACACAGAGCAGCTTGAGCTGACAGGAAGCCAGACACAGAAACAGCATAGAGAATCCGGTCAATTTTCAAAATAAAATACCTTTGCTAAAGGCAAGCCTCATGTACTTTGCTATTTTGCTGATTAAAATGCTGAATAAAAAGACTGAATAAAAAGACTGAATAACTACAATATTTATAGCCTAGCCTATTATAGTAAACCTCATTACGTACCAATAGGGGAAGTGCCTTGAATCATGGAAATAACTTTAGTGACAGAGTGGCAGATTTTCATTCTTCTTGAAGCAGCTGCTGGCCAGCATGCAAAACCTCTAGTCAAGAAATGACGTCATGCCTGTCGAGTGTCATCACTTCTTTGACAGTTTGCCACATTAATAGGCATCAGTCAAGAACCCATCAAAGAAGAGCTAGAGGGAGAAGTGAGGAGATGCACATGCGTCCTCAGCATTATATGTAGTTAGTTATGCTTTATTGTTGACAAAGTTGAAGGTTAAAAAAAAATAGCTCAATTCACAAAGGCATGTTCAAAAATGTGTTGTTTATTCCTCTTATGTTACATAATTGACAGACATTGTTATTAATATGTCAATAGTCATTTATTGTCAAAACCTTTTTGATTGAAATTATTCATTAATATAATATATTATATTTAATATTTGGTTCAGTTTTTTTGTGTTTCCTTAAAAACCTGAAAAAAATGACATGGGCCATTATTTCAGGAAGGTGACGATTTAGAGTATGTCTAGACCGTACTCTTTTATTATTATTTACAGAGACCACAACTCCCACCCTGAGCAAGTACTTGGTAACAGTGGCAAGGAAAAACTGAAGAAGGCTCATGGTGGGTGGCCATCT
Source organism: Larimichthys crocea (assembly GCF_000972845.2). Taxonomy (NCBI): domain Eukaryota; kingdom Metazoa; phylum Chordata; class Actinopteri; family Sciaenidae; genus Larimichthys; species Larimichthys crocea. The sequence goes on along the minus strand of NC_040017.1, from coordinate 577,793 downwards.
GCCATGATTGGTTAAGTTTAGAGAGGGGGGGGAAGAGAAAGGCAAAAATGTACAAAAACAATAATTTATATTTATAACTTTAACTTATAATTTATAACTACAATTGTATGTATTAATAATAACAAAAATACCAACAACAAAAGGTATACAAATAATAGCATTGAGTGTAGTAGTGGGTGTTAAGCAGAGTCACAGCAGCAGGCACGACCACATTCCCAGTAGGCACGATCCATGAGAACCTGTCAGGCGAGAAAGCAGAACCAACTCCAGGGAAGAAGTGAAGTTAGTAACATGATCTCAAGTGACTTGAGTCAGCGTCTGTTGGGATGTGATTAGCTCCTTTCTGAGCAGTTGGCACCTTGCATGGCAGTAAAAGTACAAGTACATTTTTACACAAGTACTTTTACTCTTTCTATCTTTGAATAATTGTTGGTCTGAAAGTGCATGCAAACTCTGGTTTCTGGCCTGAAACATTGGATGCACTATACACGCCCCATGCACCACCGTGACATCCTTGAAAATACTTCTATATGAAGCATGCACTCCTGCTTGAACTGGCCAATTTCACTGTGTTATAACTGATACTAACAGGGTTGCCTTTTTAGACTTGGTAAAGCTTGAAAGCCAGGCAGTTTTATACTCTACCACAATACCAAAAGAATTGCTGTAAACCGGCTAAAGTAGCACAAGGCCATGTTCTACATTTGCAAAGGGTTGGGCAAAGCATAATGTTTGTTGTGCTGCCAGCAGCTTTATAAGTATAAAAACTTTCTGCAAGTGCACTGAGGCTTGATGCCTGAGATGGAGACAGAAGAGCTTCTGTGTGACGTAGGGTTAATGTGTGACAGGCACATTAGAGGGAATTTGTGCTCTTATCGCAGTCATTGCCAGTGAGAGGAGTATCACTACGATGGGCTCACAGGCTAATGAGAAGAAGCATTAGAGTGCTCTCTACAGTGAGAGGAGGCTAGAAGCCCTTCTAACAACGTCAGCTTAACAAGCAATGCTAGAAAGACTGTCTCTCTGGTGTTGTCTCAGGCATTCATTAAGAAGCCATGTTGTTTGGTGCATGATCAAATAGCACCTCAGCTGCTTTCTACATGGACTGACTTGAACTCCATTAAGTGATTGAAATTGACCTTGGTCCATGCGCAGTGATTATGTGAAAGCGTCTATTAAAGATCTGGCAGAGCAGTTTAGACCAGGCTTTAATGGTTCAGGGACTACAACAAGGATGGTGCTATTGTGATTTAATGTCTCAACACCAGTGAGTTATATAATACTTCTCATTAATAATGCAACTTCTTGACGCACATTTCCAAACACACCAATCAGTGTCCAAACAAGTGGACATTCAGGTCCTCTTGTCAGTGATGTGAGTGGTGGTCAGAAATATGAACTTTGAGGGGGAGGGATGGATGTCATCATTATTCACAAATAGACAATGACTTATTTTATGAATATGTTTTAAGTCCCAGGGCAGTTATATGAAAGATTTAATGCAGTAATTACATAAATCCTCCTGTTAAATGAACAGTAAATCTTCTCCATGCCGGCCAGTGGGGTTTAAACCAGCCTCTGTTATTGGGTTGTTCATTTTTAAAGCAACAAAGTCTCTATGAATTAGTTATGAAGATGAATCTCTTTAGTGTTTTAATCACAAGAAAAACATATTCATGATTAGAAGGCTTTGCCACCTTAAAGATCACAAAGTATGTCAGTGTTGAGTGCCTTTATCTCAACACACTTGGTCACTTTCTGTTAATTGTGTTGACTGTATTACTTTGCTGAGATAGATGGATTTAATAACTGAGATACTGCTGGCTTAGGGATAATATTTAGTCATTATTCACTCACGTCTTTTACTGTGGTCTCACACTCCTGCTGCAATCCCCCACAACCCCCCACCATCATCCCCTCCTTCACCATCTGCCCAAACAACAGACAGACCCCTGACCATCAGCTTACTGTGGGATAAAACCTGACCAGACTCACAAGCCTGGCACTTAACCCGCCAAGACAGCCTGCTAATTCATTGAGTGTGTGAGTGTGTGTGTGTGTGTGTGTGTGTGTGTGTGTGTGTGTAAGGCAGTGTACAAAAAGTGGTCCCACACAGACAGCATGGAGGTTACAGTCTTATCTCCAGTGGATATTTGTGTTAATTATTATTAAAGAGGATCATCAGACATATTGGGTAACTGGCAGTTTGTCAAAGGCAACTTTGTTCTGCATCACATGGAAATATAAGGCTGTTCTCTCTGTAAAATACTGCTTACTGTATATCAGTTGTTTGAATCATACGCATACATTTGACAATTTATCATGTCATTATAGGTTATCTTGACCGTTGTGACCTTCAGCTATATGGAAAACTGTGGAGCAGTAAATCATATAGTCAATTAATATAGTATTGTACAGCTATATACATTAAATACGAAGCTAGTATCAGTGGGCTGTTAGTGTAGCTTAGCATAAAGACTGGAAGTAAGGGGGGAATATAGCTAGCCCGGCTATGTCCAAGGGAAAGAAAAAATAAAGACTAGCCAAGATAAATCATTCTGTAAAAGCTCTGTGTTTGTTAGATTAAGCAAACAAGATTTAACATAATCAGTCAAATTTACAGGTGCTGTTTTCTTTAAACTCTGCAGAGCTAAGCTTGTTGTTTTCCTGTGCTTCCAGTCTATGCTGAACTGAGCTAATCACCCGCTGTTATCAATCTTATTCTCTGCAAAAAAGCGATAAGTGTATTTCCTAAAACGTCTCACTGTTTTCATGTTTTCATTTGTGCCTGGGAGCTTTCTTAGTCTGCAGTGTGTGTTTAGTCTAGCTTAACATAAATAATGGAAACATGGAGAAACAGCTAACCTGGCTCTGTCCCAAGTGAAATAAGTAAATAAGTGAATTGTCTATCTGTGTGCAGCATGGTCCTTGTTCACAGCAGACATTTGAACTTGTTGTAAAAAGAAAAGCACAAGTGCTATTAATAACATTAACAGTGGCTTTGTTCAAGTGCCTCAGTAAGTCACGACCAGTGTGATAGTGACTCAAGCAATTCCAGGAGCCTGAAACTGAAGCAGCTAAATGGAATTCAGCCATAATTTATTTCATTATTTACACTGTGACATGTCAAAATGTCCTCTGTGAAAAAGGCTCTGTGTCGTGCCTGAACAGAGACCAAACACAAAACCTCTGCTAATGTTAGAGCATGGATGAAAAATAAGACCTATTGTACATACAATGCCACCACTCAAGCTTACTTCCAATTTTGCCCAGTGGCCTGTCATGGTATTGCAGTGAAAAATTGCCCTGCAGAGTGGGAATGACACCAATCCAAAGTTACATAATGCTGCTTCAAACAAATACAGCAGTTTTATGGGCACAGTGAAACTTGAGCAAAGTGACAGTTCTTCCACTCGAGTTATATTTAGGCCTACTCGATGTCTTTACTGTTGGAAATCATACCAGCTTGGAACGGTCCAAAGCAAATCCCAGCTGGTATTAAATTCAGTAGTGCAGATTGAGTCTTCCTCCATTGTCTCTTGGAAGGCAAACAGCATGGCGACACAGAGTGCTTTTGTCTTTGCATTTAAAGCCAGCCACTTGACCTTGTTAGACTTTGAATAGTTAGGAATCTAGGCCAAGAGCTCCTTCTCCAATTTTTTGTCTTTCTTTGCTGGCAGGGGTTGAAAAGCTGTTGACTAATCAGCACAGATGCGCTACTACTAACTGGGACAGAAAAGCCTCAGGGGCTCCAAAGGAAAGAAGCACAACTTTAGACATGTAACTTTGATCAAACAGCTCAGACTGTACATGGCCTTTATTTATTCACACTTCATGCCAAATGAATGAAATCCTAAGATTGTCCTGCAGAAGAAAAAGGGGTGACATATCACAGCTAGTTAATTATATCACTCAGGAACTTTCACAATTTGAGTGAAACTATCATGGGGATATTGCACCTGTTTGACATTATAGGAAGTAGATGAGATATGGTACCTACCAATCACAAATTAGTCACAACAATAATCACAAATCTCAGTGTCTTTCTTGTGGTCATTGCAACAGGGTGCACAGACCTTCACTGTTTTACGTTTGACAGAAAGATGGATAGATGGTTTTGCATTTTTGTAGAAGATAGCTCAGCTGAGGCAGTTCTGTTGAGAGTTTCAAGAGTTTCAGGGTTTTCATTAACCTTTAGATGTGGTGACACCTCTTTCCTTGTCTCCATGATGAGATCTTCTGGCTTCGGAAATTTGGCCAGGTAAACTACTTTTAAAACAGCATCAAGCTGTATTGGAGTTTCCTCATCAGTCCCAACTTTCGCTATTAGGACAATTCTATCAATTCTCATTCTCATCTCATGTCATTATTCTCATGCCCCTGTTTTTGCTTTGAAATCATAGATGTTACAAAAACATATTCTTTAATATCAGTAGCCTCAGTTACATCTTCATTTCTGTCCTTAAGTGCTGTCAACACAACCCTCCAATATCCAAGAAAAAACTGCTCTCGGTGCTGCACCATCATGTTACTGACGGTTCGCTAATATCACTGTCTGTATTCATTCATCTACAGTGAGGTAACAATTCCAAACAGGAAAACACAATGTAACTCACAATCACTTGCATGTGTAAACCCACTGTGAGGTCACCCATTGATTTGTGGATGACTGTTTTAGAAGACTTGAGTTTGGCATTATGGCTGTCGCCATCTTGGTGTTTTGGAGCTAGAAGTGAGCTGAGTGTGCTTATTGGCTGCACTTGGTTTTGGCTCGCCCATTGCAGGAAACTGTGGCAGCATGCCTGGTCATAAATGTTCTCATGTTACAGCTAAACAGTACAGTGAAATATTTCTGGAAACATTTGAGGAGAGAAATAGTCAATGCAGAAACAGAATCTTGATTCAAATTTGGTCAGTACTTCCTAATTATCTGGCCTCATAGATGTATATATACCTGGACATTATGACAAAACCAGATCAGCCATGTGAGGCCAATAAGTCTTGTAAGCCTCTGGCTGAAGGGGAAGCAGCATGAAGAAAGAAAACAGAGTTGATTAAACCAACATTTTAGGGTTGTTCAGAAAAAACAAAGGATGAACACAGTGGTGTCGAGATGCTGTGCTTCTGCAGAGACTGCCTGGGCCTTTTGTAGGTGAATCAGGCACCACTGATAGGAGTTAGCTGATTGGGAGCTTCCTGAAATAAAGAACCGAAGTACACTGGTCATAATAGTGTTCAAAGGTGAAGTTCATCAGCTGACAGAAAATTAATGAAAAGTGTGGAGAACTTTGAACTTTTTCACCAAGTGCTTGCTCATGGTGGAACTGTTGGTCTCTGTAAATAATAATATAAAGAGTATGGTTTACACCTGCTCTTCATGAAAAGTGTCATGAGATAACTTTTGTTATGATATATTGCTATATAAATAAAACTGAATTGAATTGAAGTGAATAGTAATGCTCTGTCTCAAAAACTGTGAAGAATTTTGATTAAAATTATCAATTTAAACACAAAGTGACAGCAAAGGATATTTATGAATGTAAGAGACTGTGAATGAGACACAGTACCAAAAATCTTAATCCAATAACGTCATAATCCATTTCATGCAGTACGTTTAACCCATGTGTCCAGTGCTGGTGTTTGTGGTTTGAAGTGTGAATAACAAAAGAAAATCAGTAAGAATTATTTGTGGCCATACAGACACTGTTGTGTGTTTATGTTAATGAAACATCAATGGCAAGCTATCAATTATGTCTAGGAAGACAACATTCCTTCCAACATTCCTTCAACCCTGGTCACCACAATGTCGAGATAGACTGGCACCTGCTGTCCTTGAGCAAAGCCAAACAACTAATACTGCTGAGGACCTCAAGGCCCCTGTGTGACCCAGTGTAACCTAAGGATAATACAATTCCATAACACTTATCAGCCTCAACTTGTGTTTAGTGCTAAGCAGCTAATTCTACCATGCTAAACTGAACTGGTGAACATGGTAAACATTATACCTCCTAAACATCAGCATGTTAGCATTATTATTTTGAGTATGTATTAGTAAGTACAGCCTCACAGAGCTGCTAGTAGGTGAATTAATCTATAGTAATCTGTCTGTACAGGGGTGGACACTCTTAGCCTCTATCTATTCATGTATGTGCAACCTTGTGCAGGGGCAATGTTTTAGTAAAATTCTGCATATTCCATAATCTACCACTGACCACAACATCCATCTATGCCTTCATCCCAATCTCACTGGTATGGCCCTTTTACAGTAACTTAACACTGAACCATCACCACCCTCATGTGATGTGTCTCCTGATGCTCATCATGCTCTCCTTCACTCTTGTAGTAGCACTTCATCTCAAAATGAATTATTCGAATCAAAAATAAGAAAGGCATTATCTACACAGCATCTACTCTTCAAAACTGTTGGGTATGGTAGAACTAGATAGGAGTACTTGCTATTTAAAATAGCAAGTATCTTATATATACTGTGCCAGGTGAAAAATCCCAAACCAAAACCAGACTCACATTTTGTCTCTGCCCCACTGAGGATTATCTAAAAGTTAAATTTTGATTGATATGGGGATTTAATTTGGTCTAACTTTTGCAATTATAACTAATCTGTAACATAAATGAGCTGATCTAGTGGTGTAGTTGTGGATTGCAACCTTCTCGTTTCACCCTCTCCTTCCTAGCACGAAGGAGAAACTATATGGCAGCTGCAGAACACAGAAAAACGCTACAAAGGCTCTATCGAGTCAGTGTTTAGTTTGTCTGTTCCGGGCTACTGTAGAAACACCTATTTTCAGGTGTAAACAGGGCCACCTAAATCTGACGCACTGGACCTGGACACTAGACAAACATGATGCTCCACCGTTGTAGTAGTTTTAATCTTCAGAAATGTGCAATAGTAAGATGGAAGATTTATTTGCCAGTATGTAGAGAGAAGTGGATAACATAATAAAAATGATTTGGCAAGACATTCTTTTGACAGAGGAGCTCACCATCTGAAAGAAATAGATAAAACATGAGTCATTAAATTCAGATCTCTTCCAGATGGAAAGAAAAATATTTTTTGCTGTGCAGAGATCTTACTATGCACAACACAATGCTGAACTGACCAATCCATAGCACTGCTTTAACACTGTGTTAGAGCAGTGGCACTTAGCTCCTCACTCTCACTTAAAAGTCCAGGAAGACTTGGTGGGTTGTTGCAATTGTGGTGACTTAAAAATAAGCCAGAATTTGTCACATCAGATGCTTTTTAAGGCTTCTATCTTGGACAAGCAGAGTAAAGTGTGGGAATAGAATAGTTCACTCTGGCTGCAGTAAACTTTGTTTAATCACACAGTTACAAAGAAAGACAGACACATTTAAGCTTACATTTGGAGAAGTGCAGTGTTGCCTACTCTTTCTGAACTGCAAAACAGCAAACAGTGACACAGATACAGTCAGGGCGAGGCCAGTAAATTACTCTGTCAATCAAGGCCGCATTCTTTGTGGAAAACACAAGGTGAGGTCCATTGAGGTTACAGCAACTCATCATGCCACAGTATCAACTTCAAGCTGTCCAAAACACTTGTCAGAACTAAATAGCCGTGTCAGAGTTAACTTTTTTCTGTGTTCCTCTTGAAGATTGAAAATGTCAGACTATATATCATAAAGATGAGTTTTTTTTTTCAATTCATGATGCTGAAAGGAAAAAACATTTTACCCTCAGCTGTCTTACATAAGGTGATCTATTTACCTAAAGATCTATTTTAAATGTATCTCTGTACACAAAGCGCAGAGAAAAGTCTGAGATATGTTTAATAAATACTGTGACTCAATTTGGAAACTTTCTGTAGTACACTGTGCAGACTACATCTAGCATGCACCATCCAGTAAGAAGACGCTTATGTACTCATGATTGGAGGTACAAGTATGTGAATTGAGACACAGTAAAAGACTGGAAGCAGCCGAGAAGCTGTTGGCCTTGATTGTAAAATGTAAAAAGATGCTTTCAAACAACTCCAAAATGTCACCTTGTATCCAATTTGTGTAACATGTAGTCATAAAAATAAAAATGGAAAGATATGGGATCAAAGGTCCTGTCCTTAAAGTTAGGTAACCAGGTTTGTGTATAACTGTAACTTTGAATAAACACAAGCATTGAACTATGAGATGAATTGATTACTAAAAAACTTGAGAAGTAAACAAGACATTCTGAAGTTGATAAATTCATATTTGAAGGTTGTATAGCAGCTTCCTGCTTCAGTTTTTGTACTGTGCTATGCTGAACATATCTCAGAAATGTTCTCTGTACTTTATATATGGAATTTAGGATATAAAATGTCTACTTAACTGCAGATAAAACAGAAAATTTGTTCCTAAACAGTCATGTGTGCATTTGTTTAGTGCCTGTTTTTTGTTCTTTTGGTGAGTCTGGGCTATTTTTTTCTTTTTAACTAAGATAGCATTTCATCAATAATGCCTCCTTTCCAGGACTCACAGAGGTAAACTTCTAATCTGACTCTGGCTTTGATTGCCATTCAAATAATCGCTGGATTGCTTCTTTCATACATTTATAAATATTTCTTTTTTCGATTATGATTTTTGTTTTAAACTACTTTTTAAACTAACTTAGCATCTTATGCTAAGCACTTGTGTTTAGATTACTGTAGGACTAACAATCAATGGGGCTAATGCTGGTCATTTTTCTGTTCTATAAGTGATTTCTTACCTCAACACCTTAACCTTTGAACCTCCTCCCAGAGGAGATGGGCATTGTTGGACACCATACATTTCCTCCCATTTTCCCCTTACTCCCATCCGGCCTCACAATCCAGCAGACCCTTGAGTGTAAAGGCCTACAGGGACTGCATTGTGGCAGCAGCTGTTTTTGCCCTCATCTACTTCTGTCTCTATAACCCTTCAACAGATGATGAGTTACACCACCTTGAATGAGGGGAATCTTTGATTCAGGAGATGGAATCTGCGGTGGTGTAATGGTCTGCCGTGGTACACACATCACAAAGGCCTGCAGTCAGCACTCATTTCCACACTGGGCATTGTTACTGCTCTGCTGTAAATGAGTCTTGTGGGAAATATGAGTGTTGGCCAAACCATATCGTCAGATCAAACCGCTCGATTGTTGCAGTCAAATCAACACTGAGCATCTTATTTAGTGGGCTAAAGGTGTCAACTGTCCATTGACTGTCCAGATATTTGGTCAGATAGATCAATAAATGTTTAAATATTTTAATAAATATCAGATATCCAGTCATTGGATATGATGGAGGTTCCCAATTAACTATAGTTTCTTCTGTTTTATTGCACTATTCTCTTGGTTAACAGTGTTTTAAATGATTTTAAAACAGTCTACTTTAAATATGTTGAATTTCTGTAAGTTGGATTCATAAATGTAAGGATCGGTATCAGCCTTCAAAAAGCACACATTGTTAAAACTCTAATATTTGTTCTCACTCTTTCCTCTGTGTCTGCTCATATCAGTTAACATGCACTTTTGAACCCTGCTGGAGATGCTGAGTGCTGGTCTCTGCTGACCGTTCACTGTGACTGAAACCAGAGCACATCCACAATAATGGCATCATTGATCACTGCCCATCTTTTCTCCGTCACTGCCTTCAAAGCTTCCACCGCCATGAGAAATATTTCTGAAACAGAAAAACAATCTTTATCTCGGTGAGAGGCTTGATCTGCCTTCAACTTCCCCCTCTGGGGCCTGATGTGCTTCTAGTCCCTCTGCCTCAGTCTTCCTCTGACCTTCAGGGTTTGCTTGCTGAGAGACTTCTGCCTCCTCTATGGGACACCCACTTCACCTACCAGTATGAATTAAAAGGCACATCAAGTAATCTGATGTACAGTGTATTTAGAGTCAGTTTTTCATTCTTTGCACTATGGAAGCCTCTCTGTGTGACTCCCTGTCCAAACAGATTCCACCTCCTGATAGTGTTAGACTGATTTTGTCTCTGCTTGTGTTTTCTGATGTCTGATTATCTGTATTGTAGGCAGCAGAGCTATGCTGCATGCCACAGAGTAGTAGGAGGAATAGAGGGTTATTTGAGGCCCAGGTTTGCTTCAGGTTTACACAGCCATGATTGAACCAGTCTCTAACTTTTGTGGCTGTGGTATTTAAATGGGGAACAGCTAAAGCAAACCTCAACATGCAAAGCGTTCTATTTTTATTACGTTGCTACAATCATTTAGAGCAGTAAGTCAGGGAGGAGAGCTCATTTATGTCTTGTAACTAAGTGAGCCAACACATTAATCAAGCAAAATTATTTATAGGCCAGGTAGACCAGTACCAGTAGTAAGGATAAAAAAAGCAAACAATAATATCCTCTGACAGCAGTCCCTTATTAACAACATTACATCTTGTAGTGGTAAATGCTTGTGGATGCAGGGACTCTGAGTGAACAGATGCATAATTTTGCATTTGGATTATTACTTTTCACATTTCATATATTAGTCAAATGAATGTAAACAAAAGTGATTAAGTTGAATTGATCACTGCCTTCTGAACCTGAAATAAGTCAGTAGAAATGTCCTGTACTTTTAAATCTACTCTAGTCCCGCCCTACGCCGTGTGGACCAATCAGCAGCTCTGACACAGACGCTGACTCTGAAGTTTAGACGAATCACAGCTCGTCTTTCATCACCGGTAGTAGCAGTCTGGCTGAGCTCACATCCAGTCTATCAGAGCAACAAGCCTGTCCACCGTGCGACCCACACGGTCTATGTACACAGAAAATGCCCGGAAAGTGACTACGGAGGCCGGCAGCACTGTCCGGACATTGGCACTGGACTCAGCGGAGGTTTTCAGACGGACAAACCCGAGTCTCCTGCTCCGTATCCGCAGCATTAGGTAGGTTTTTTTTTGGCGCTGTGCTGCTGTTGTAATGTCCCTCTCCTCTCCTTCCCCGTAGCCCAGGAGCTGCGACAATTAACGCACATTCTTTTTTTTTTTACAAGGGCTTTTGAGTTACCGTAATATGTCGTTTCAAGCCTTAACACATATACTCTTCCATTAAAACGCGCTTATATAATGTTAGTTTTTGTGACGTTAGCTACGAAGAGTGGAAAAAAAAAAGATCTCGGCTGATATAATCACATACAAATGAAGCCCGTGTCAGATGAATCCATAGCCGGGGATGTATGCTGACAGATAGCGCCGTTATGTGTTGTCCTCAGGGGGAAACGTCGCATCACAAATGTGCCTTGACTATCGACAAACGCAGTTTTTAGGTTACACACCTTGAAGACCACCAAGGACATTTTACGAATCTTGAGGCAACTCTTCCAGTCGACACACGACCGGGCCACCGGGCTGTACGTATTTCAATTCAATTCAACTTAAAGCGGGTCCACTGTGCTGTTCTTCATGCCCCTTTCTGTCGTAAATACACGGCGGTGGGCGCGGTGAAGAGCACTTTGAACGAAAGTTGATATTTCATGTACATTTGTAGCTTCACTGTCTGCCGAATTAACGAGGACAGCCTCACACCGAGGGTTAGTGCTCCCTACCTGATGAGAGAGCTCATTTAATTGCAGTATTTTGAATCGAGTTTGGTCTGAGGTTATGTATAGCATTAACAGATAATGGATTGTGTTAGGGTTACACATGTTAAGTGTTTTGGCCTGTGAGTACAGCGAGGGGTTGGAAAAAAAATGACCCTGCCTCTGTTAATCACGTTGGTTTAGCTCACTGCAAAGCAGCCTGCACCAAATCTAAAGATGAGTGTAGTGTTGACACACACACATAGTTATTATATTTGTCAGATTCTGTCACACACACAGATGTTGCATTTGATCCCATGAGGCCAAAAACTGAATATTCAGTTAACTTGTCTGTATTTCCACACAGCAGTGTTGCTGTTTACTACTGTCATGTTCCAGTCTGCTGAGTGAAGTGATTATGAACACTGATGGCATATCATATTCCCCCTCTCTGTGCTGATGTCAGACTGGCAGGAAAACGTAGTAAATACTTTGTGTGTCAGAGAAATTGTTTTCAAAAGTAACATTCATTTGTAGCCTGCAGGCTTACAATGAACAGAAACAGTTTCCAGTGGCCAGGGAGGGGCATCTTGGTAGCCATGAGCACATCTGCTATGTGCAGGTGGTCTGTTGGGAGAAAGAGGAAAAAAAACAACAAAAAAAACACCCAAGTCCAGTTGAATTCTGGCTGCTCTCTCTGTGGGTCGGCTTCCACAGCTGCAGAGCTGGATCCGTTGGACTCCAGCTCACTTTCTCTCATTTCCTTGTCTTGAAAGGAACACACACTGCTGCATCACAATTATTACATTCAGTCAAGCAGCTGTCTGACCGCTGAGCAAAGCCAGGGGTTTCAACTGCAGAGCGGTGCCCATATTTCTGAAGTTTCTCCAAAAGAGCCCAAGGAGTTACTGACATGAGTGGGGGGGGGGGGGGGGGGGGGGGGGGGGGGGGGGGGGGGGGGGGGGGGGGCGCATTCATCAAAAAACCTCCCAGAATAGTAGCACTGCTGACGGCCAGAGACATCAGTAGATCTCCTGCTCAGCTTGTCCTCACTGTGAAACACTTGATTGATGGACCACAGTTTGTTGACTGATTGTGAGTGAGGACAGAGGCTTCAATTGTGCTTATCTAGCTCTGTGTGGCTACAAAGTTTACAGCTGACATAACACTTTTTTGTTCTTTAATGCCTGTCATGGTGTTTACTCTCAACTGTAAGTTTAAGATAGCAAGCAATTAAAACAAGACTGTTCAGGAGAACAGTCGAGCTGAAGTCAAAGACGAGTTTGGTGACCACCCACACACGCATTGGTCAGGTTTCCCTGTGCGCCTGTGGGAATTGAGTCGACCTATTATTGTTGTGCAGATGTAGTTTAACTGCACTGCAAGTCTACATTTTTGCATGTCTTCGTACTGTACGCCAACTCTGATTTAGGTCAAAATAACCAAATGTAACAAAAATGAGCTGTACGAGAGCCTGTCACCAGCAAGTTTACTTAAAAAAAAAAAAAGACACTTGAACACTTTATAAATCTGCAGTATTGTCCTGCTGATGCATTAATCACATAATAGCTTGGTAGTTTCACCACAAACGTTCAGCAGGCTAGTTTCCTGTGAAAGCTGAAGTGTTGTCAACATGACGAAATGCTGAAACATGGTGAAACACATTGCATGAAGCTCAAAGATTAACACAAGCGATTCTGAGGCTGTGTATATGCAGAGCAATAACATTTAATTTATGTAATTTGTGTATGTATATTATAAGATTATTATTATTGTGACATTGGATCTATCCAATCATTTAATGCATTAAAATGTAATGACAAAAGGACAGATCCAGCTGCTGCCCATTCTAACCACAGTGTTATTATGTATGGAATATTTCTCCAGCTGTCCATGCAGCCATTGGTTTGTATTACAAGAGACGAAAAACATTTCTGTTTTCTGCAGATTTTTTTTTAATGGTGTTGTATAATAAGCCGGGCCTCACTACTGCATCACCATGCAACAATAACATCTTCTTCCAGTTTCATGTCTCTTGTAAAAATGAAAAAACACTGCTAACCTCCTCCTCAGTGCGATTTAAATATCATCAGCAGTAAAGTGTGTCGGGTTTGTTCAAGTACTATTAGTGTGATCCTGCATGAACCAAAATACAAACAGTATCCAGAGCAACACTCCTACACTGACAAACCTGACAGACCAGATTGTGTCTTTCAAATTGTAAGCCCCCCTGTAGCACGCACACACTCAGTCATTGGCAGATTTATTCCCCCGTGTTTCTCAACCAGTCACTCTACTGATTAGTGATGTGTCATTCACAGTTTATAACCCCTGCATTGTGGTAGTGATTGTACATCTGCTGCTTTTGACAGCAGCACTGTGAAGGTGACGTGGATTCACCTGAGAACTGCATTGCTTTAACGCGGGAAATTGATTGTGCTAAATGCCCTCAGCCATCGGTGTATGCAGATGCACGCAGGGCAGGGTGTTGTTTAGCAGCTGTGGCTCAGAGCTAGAGCTGGTTGTCCGCTAATCAGATGATCGGCGGTTTGATCCTTCAGTCGAAGTGTCCTTGGGCAAGATGCTGAACCCCAAATTGCTCCTGAAGGCCGGCCATTGGTGTATGAATGTGTGTGAATGGTTAGTTGCTAAAAACTGATGAGCAGTTGACACAGTTGATTATTTCCTGTGACTTTATTCAGTGTGAGGTGTGAAGGTTTACCCAATTTGATGATAGGAAGAGGAAACTTAGTGGTTGCGACCTTTTTAAAGTCTAAGAGAAATGAAGAAGTCCGCTCCTTCAATCTGCTAGGCCTTTACAGAGCAAGCCAGCTAAGTGTCTCAATGAGGTGTTGTTCCATCACAATCCTCCAGAACAGCTTCACTGCTTCTCGTCATAGAGTGTACTGCTGGAGGTATGAACATCATTCCCTCATCTGGTGTTGTGAGTGCTGATCGAAGATCTCACGTAGGCGTACAGGTTTGGTTGATATCTGGTGACTTTGTAGACCACAGCATATGATTAACCTTTTCAGAACCGTTTCCTGTGGGGAAAATCCTGCAAAGATTATGTTTGAGATTTTCCATTCAATTTGTCACCTTTTTAAAGACGTCTGCAGCTGACCTGCAAGAATCTTCATATGATGCATTTATCTTCACACAGACCGGTATGGACCTGATGATGTGTTAATGTTTGTACTGTGACGTGTGTGTGTGTGTGTGTGTGTGTGTGTGTGTGTGTGTGTGTGTGTGTGTGTGTGTGTGTGTGTGTGTGTGTGAGAAGCTTTTGCTGTTTGCTGTGGTGCTTAATGCTACAGGAGGGTCAGCCACCACAGATAGATCCACAGCTGGTGGGAAACCTGAATTACCAGATCAAGGTAATAGCTGGATTAGTGAAGTATTCCCCATAGTCCACAGTAATCTGATATCTTTTTTTTTTTTTAAAGGTTGGATGCGTCTTAGTCTACACATCAACAAATGTGCATAGCTGTCATTCAGAGGCGTTCTGTACGGATATGGAGTGTACTGTTCAGTTCCAGTGTTCAGTTTCAAACCTGTCTCCTGACAGGAAGTCAGATCAACCAGTCAGGTCGTTTGATGTGCACACGGGGCCTCACAATGTGTTATTGAGTTTTGGGAGGTGTGTGCGTCAGCCGCCTCCTGAGCCTATAAGACCCCTCTCTGTGTGCATGTACAGAGGCCTAATGTGCACCCTCATAAAAAAGAATTCCAGCATTGGTAGTATTCTGTTCATATTTGAAAGGCAAGGACATGCATTGAGTCTATTTACAGATGTGATTTGGAGCATGAAGATTGATGGGACACCAAGCTGGATCGGGTCTGGTCAGCTGGTGTTGACAGTCATAAAATCATACATCATCTGTACAGAGTCTAACCTGATGTCTTCACATCTAGTCCCTACCAGTCGTTCTCATAAATATTTTTTTTAGATTTGTGAGTGACATTGGCGACCAAAATAGCTTTATCTGTTGTTCACTTTGCTATCAGACGTTTGAGTTCACTCACCTCCACTTCCCTCTGTAGGAGGATCCAGCATCTCACCCAGACTCTGCTCTTTTTTTTTCCTCAACGCATATAAACAATGTGAGCTACTGGTTGGCATCCATGTTCGTTTTGGTACAAGAACATGTGACAGTTGGCGGGAGTTTACGGGGTTGTCGATTGCCAGAACTCCAGTAGTTCCTGACTAGTAGTTCAGTGTGTTGTCTAGTGTGTTAACTCTGTCAGATTTGAGACTAAAGGCTAAAGCATCTGTGCAACATCTTGATAGAAACTATCTTCATGTGTGGTTTGACCAATGTTTGTAGGTTTCTGGTCTTTAGCTTTTTTACAAGATGATAGCTACTAGCAACTACAGGAATATGTCAGCGGTGTGGATTTTCTGTCTGAAATAAAAAGCAAAGTTTCTGCCAGTCATGTGAGGAGGATCTAAAGCACATATCTTCATCACTACAACCTAAATTTTTCATCTTATGAGCCGTCCTGATCATTCCGATAAATTTGTGAAGAACAAAGAGAAACAGGCACCAATGGAAAAAAAACTGACAGTAGTGTTGCTTCACCGTGCATCCTTATATTGTTTACCATATATTACCAAATATTCTTCATCTGCTAAATTTAAAGATTAAAGTTTGTGCGTGTGTCCATATCGCCCATCCCTAGGGTTGTGCGTTTCCACACCGGCAGTCCACAACACTGGGCTTGCCGCAAAAAAACGCACTGCCAGATTGAGCCAGATTCAACTTTTGGGAGACCAGAGCCCCACATCACAAACCACAAACCAATCAAAACAAGGTATTTGAAACCTGTCAGCAAATAACAATAAAGCAGTCCGTGCCTGTAACCACTGAGGCTTAATGTCTTCATCATCCTTTCCTTTGTGTGGTAAAAAGGGATACGTTACATTCAAAACACCTCATTAAGTTTCAGACTAACAAAAATCTCTCTTCCGTCGCGACAGGCCAAAGGCTTAGTTTAAAAAAATGTCACACAGTCTCAGCTTTAATTGCACACCATCCACTCTGAACAGGACCAGGTCCTTGCAGGTCATAAACAGTATGACAGGTACGTTTAAGCAAATGAATTCCCCTGGGAAGCCAAGGTTTGTACAAATAATGGGGGAGGAGGACGACTGTGTTTGCCCCCATCCCTCGTTTATTTGCCCTGTAGTCCCTGCAGATCATGTCCAGATGCAGAGGAACAGTAGCTGTGCATTCGAAGCAGAGACACACATGTTGGATTAGCACATACTGCCTCTTACCTGAACTCCAACTGGAATGAGAGTGTATGGCCGGGAGAGAGACGTCTCTCCTCCCTGTCGAACAGTTTAGCTGGAGGTTGATTGGGTTTGTTCGTAGCTTGTGATTTACAAGCGTGCCTGCGGGGGCAGAGGTTGTGGACAGGGTAATAGCCGCTGTCCTGCTGATTGATCCTGCAGGAATGTGCCAGATCACAGATCTGCCTGGAAACTTAATAAAGGCTGGATCATTTGTCAGTCAGAGGATGACAGTTAGAGACCAGAGCTGTGAGCACGGCCACTGGGATGGCTTCTGTTTCTTTGTAACTGTGTCATTAAGCATCTGAACATTCAAAAACATTTTCAGGTCATGGAGGGTGGTGAATTTCTGGAAGTTCATGCCAATACAGATGTTCAGGGATAGAAGCGACTGATACCTTTTCGGTGACAGATAGTCAGTGTTTCTTCACCTTGCTTGCTTTTAGTTTTGAACTAGGACAGCTGCACTGAATCAGCCTTAGTTCTTTTCCAGGTGAAACTGTGGTCACTGTGTAAACAAGGACACGGTGTCATTGAACGGTATCACCAGGCACCAGGCTCATCCATATCATCAGCTATTATGCAGAGCTGCAGCAGTACAGTGTGCGCCACCTTGAGCCAATCAGCAGGTATAGATGACCGTTATCTACAGGAAGTGTTGAATGTTTTTTGTCAGAAATGTTACATACCAGCTGTAAAGCCTTCACTCATCTTTGCATGCTTTATGTACTGGTACTTGCAATCATTGATGTAGCTGGATCTGGTTAATCTCATACATTTGGCGACGTAAAATAATGTAAACATGTTGATTAACGTTAGGAAGAACATACAGTGATATTTATAATATCGAGTTAAAAATGTGAGTCGGTTTTGACAGCAAGTTATGCTGTCTGTAACTTAAGCTCCAGGAAATGAAATAAAACACTGTTGTGTTAATTTAATTCACTGCTCACAGTCTTTGCCCAACACACACACACACACACACACACACACACACACACACACACACACACACACACAGCACACACAACACAATAACATACAAAACTAATTTTATCATACAGCACTCCTCCAGTAACACAGGCACACTTCTTATGTGTGAATTTTCCTGTGTAATGATGACCATTAGATGGCATGTTAATGTCTATATTACTGTTAATTTACAAAGGTTATGAATTCTAAATTACCTTTTTGTGTTGTTTCCTTTTTGGATTTTGGCTTCTAATGTTTTGTATGATAGACATTTTTTTTTGATTTTGAGAAATTATTCTGTATTTTTTTGGTCTTGTCAGCCGTTAGGAATACTCATTTCCATATCGGCCATCCCTATTGCACAGATCTGATTGCAGTATCACTTAAGATCACCAGATATGGTCTTGTTGTCTCAAATCTGATAGACTTTAATGACCTTAGACTGTAAACTAAATCATCTTTCAGCCTGTACATGGTGAATAATTAGTTGGTACTTGTCATGTGTGTACTGTGTAGATGTTTCTCATAGGTTTTTCACTCACCGGTGGTAAAATAAATTTTTTTATTTTATGGTGTGATTAAACCCACAGAGTTGCTCTCCGACTGCAGCAAACGTGTCAAACATAGACGGAGTTTTACCTACATCCAATAACAGCTCCCAACTAAACTCCTGTTTCCAGGATACCGAAATAACTGCTTGCACTTACACTAATAATCAGTCTACCTGCGTGTTTTGCCAGGTCACTACTGAGCATGTGCACAAAGAGAAGGCTCACTGTGCTTTTAATTAATATATTTTTTGCCAGTTGCCTATTTACTGTTGTTGAGCCTTGTGCATGGAAAGTAAGTCAAACTGTTCTCGTGAATGTAGATACCATGAGCGGCTTAACATAAAGACACAAAGAAAGTGTAATTGAAGTGTAATATGTGGCAGACACATCAAAGCTAACCAGCAAATGTTCGAGGTGCAGCATTTATTAATTAATTTAAGATTGTCACACACTGTTTTGCATCTGTTTTCTGGCTTTTTTCCACAATGACCTGATGTTTATAGATACAATCAATGAAACCTTACAATCTGGAATTTATCACAGCTACACCTGAGCGTCATGTCCACCGTGGGGACACAGATCAGATCGGAGCTGACAAGGAAAAACATCATCAAATACAAAGTTCTTGAAAGAAATACTAGTTTAGTTTATAATATAATAAATAATATAATAATTTTAGATTTTTTTCATGACACCTCATCTTACGGTCATGGACGCACCTCGCATGTGGACGCCGAGTTTGAGAGAAGTATATAGCTTGCTAAAGAGCAGTGTTGAGTATTTCTTGCCTGTGTTTTTCCTATATCCGCATCGTGGTTTTTTGTGTGTGGGAAAAGCTCAGCCCGGGGCCAGATCCCCGCACCGTT
This sequence comes from Larimichthys crocea, assembly GCF_000972845.2. Taxonomy (NCBI): domain Eukaryota; kingdom Metazoa; phylum Chordata; class Actinopteri; family Sciaenidae; genus Larimichthys; species Larimichthys crocea. The sequence goes on along the minus strand of NC_040017.1, from coordinate 558,612 downwards.
GTTCATTGCATCTTGCGTCACGCCTTTTGGCCTTCCTATCGGCCTTCACACGAAAGCCGAAATGCACTTTTGGGCCATTTTCGGCCGGGTTTTGGTGCACTCCTCGTTCACACGCTTCATTCGCACAGTTCATCATTGTGAGACGCTTTTTGGCAATTTACAGGTCCTCCTTCCTTCCTTCTTCCTTCCTTCCTTCTCCTTCCTTCCTTCCCTTCCTTCCTCCCTTCCTCCCTTCCTCTTCATCATGCCTCTCTGCGCGTGTAATCAAATGGAGGGGATGGAATGAATTCACTGTGTGGCTGATGGCTGTGTATGGTATAATGCTTGTTTGGACTGTTAATGAGAGCTCATGCCATACCGTGATATGTTATTGGAGAGAATTAGTACTGAAGTAGTGATTAGAGTTGAAATAATTAGTCAATCAATCAGTTGGGTCAATCAACAGAAAATGATCTACAACGATTCTCTTTGTTGATTAATAGTTCTATGAGAACCTTTCTGTGGGTGCAGCTTCTCCAGTATGAGGCTGCTTCTCTTTGTTTTATATGTTGTTTAACTGATGAATGTGATAAAAAGGCATAAACACACAACAACAGCTGAAGAAAGTATGCGGAAAATCACAAAAAAATCTTTGCAGCCTTAAAGCAATCAATGGTTCTTTCATCATAGATAATCTGTCACTTTTGGAGGTTATTGATACTCAAATGACCTCACAATTAAAAGATAACATTTACTCTTGAATTTTGGTGATTATTAACAACAATTCATAAATTGAACAGGAGTTAATGCGAGTGCTAAAATTTCTGGAGCTTAACTTTAGGCTGGCTACAGAGTATTTCAGCCTCCATAAGTCCCCATGTTACAGGACTTCAGAGTGCGACCAATGTGCGACAAAATTTTTACGAGTGCGACAATAATTCTACAGGTCGCACTGATGCACCTAAGCTGCCCGGGTGAAAAAATAAATTATATTCGCGAGTGCATCATCTCTCTTGTGTTCTCCTGTGACGGAACTCACACTCATGGTAGGATAATATTGTGGTCTAAACCAAAAAGAGAAAGGCTTGGGCGGCGCCTCTGATTGGCTGTGGTCCTGTTCAAGTTGTGGTTGTTTGAAAATTGCGAGCGAAAATTGCGAGAAATAAATGCGACAAAATGAGGGAAATGAGAGGGTACTCTGTGCAACTTAAAAGTTCCCGTGTTTTCCGTGACGGAACCGTGACGGGACCGTACGGGACCGTGGCTGGTCCGTCACAGGCTCTTGGCTGGCACGTGACCGAAGTAATCCCCGCGATGACGTAGTCAGTGAGGGCCCATCTGGAAACGCCCTAGCAGTCTGTGTGAAAACAGCTGCAATGCCCATTTGTCCACGGGGGGAGCAGTGATTTCCGCTCTCACCGTAGACTGTCTAAACTAAGACACATCTGAACAGATACGCGGGGGGGAGCGGGAGACCCATCAGCTGAGACAGAGCACAATCATGGATGTGGTTAGTGGTGCAAAGGATCATCATGATCCGTTCATATCGCCCCACACAGCACCAAGTATTCCACGATTGGTTGATGGGAGAAAAACAGTTGTGATAAATAACACTGAGCCGCAACTCCATGTCACGCACAACAACAACATGCCAACATAAACTTGTTATTAAAGAAACACTCCGCCCGTAACTGTTTTTTAAGAGTTATATCTGTTATGCTGTTCTGAAGCCGCAGTATGAAACACGTTCGATTTCGAATATCCTCTGAACGCCATAGTGGCCATATTGATAGTACAGTATACGTAAAGTATGATGGATATGATGTCCAGCTGTGCTTTCACTACATGCAGATAAGAGGGAGCGACAGAGAGAGGAGTGCGCGGAGGAAAGCTGCGGTAATTAGTTACAGTGAGGACAGAATACCTAGATGTTGTTGATTTGGTAAAACAGTTAACCAATAATAAATAAAATATATCATAACATTAATGTGACTTGTCGAAAGCGGGCGCAGAGGAGACCACCCGGCTCGGGCTCCCTCCAGCATGAACTAAAACACAGCACGGACACTTCAGAAACATTCGGAATGAGTACGGTACTGTAGGTTCCTGACCCCTGATCTATGGCCACATACTTGATATTCATACTTGATTCACTCGTAATTTCTTTCCATTTACTGTCAGTGTATATATATAATATATAGATATTTTGTATTATTATTAGAATGTTTTATACGTTTGTTTTGTTTGATTTGCATGCGTGCCTTTGCAAAAAAAAAAGATTTGTTTCAGAATTCCATTTAGCCATAATAAATCCACGAACTGCCAGTAAAACACAGTAAAGACGTCACATCCATGATTGTCTGTCCTGCATTTTCCGCTCTGATTTGCGTGACACGTGGGGGGGGGGGGGGGGGGAGGCCCATCAAGTGCAAACAAAAGGTTGATACCTACATAACAAAGGGTTTCCAAAGGGCTGTTAATCACCAGGTATTCTCCCTTTTTAAATGGCGTCTCACAACGATCAAACTGTGATCAAATATTCAATAGGAGGTATTATTGCTGTTGTTATTCTTCAATTCTTTTTGCAAATTTTTAAGGGTTAGTTTGTTGTTTACATGCAGATGAGCGAGAGAGAGTGCGCGAGCACAAGAGAAGAGACGCTTCAGTAATTATGTAAAGACTAGTGGTGGCCATAGATACTGTAGATTAATGCGCCAATGCCGGCCCGGCATTAGCGCGATCAGCTGTTCCCGGAGTAAACAAAGGCAGCTGTCCAGGTGGAAGCGGCATTTAAAAAACACGAGAAAAACTCAAAAACTTTCTAAAACCAACATTGCTAGAGAGATCAGGACTCCAAAGAGTTACAGCGAAGAAAACAAAAATGAACAAAGAAGAAAAAAAGTCAAAAAGCGACCTCAAAGGCTGGAACAGCTTTGAGAATAGATTAATGGTGATATTTTTTTATCGCCTGATAAGAGTCTCACCTTAACGCAGCAGCACGCATAACGGCCCACCACTAGTAAAGACAGAACAGACTAGATGTTGTTGATTTGGTGAATGCTGACATGTTAGATATAAACACCTTAAATTTAATTTCAATTCATGAACACGCTCAAATCATACGGCTACTGTACACTATGCATTACTCAAACCAGCTGCATTTTCCGCTCTGTGATCTGTGACACTGGGAGACCAATAAGCCTGTTACTGTAAGCGCAAACGAAAGATTGAGCAACGAGAATGTTAACGATGTGTGTAAGCTACGTCATCTCCAGGTAGAACAACTGTAAATAAGTTCTGTGAGAGAAGCGCCATCTCCTGGTCATACCCTGTAATCACATGAATGGGTGGAGTTACAGTAAAAAATAGACACGCCCAGGAGAAGGAGGGGGGTCTCTCCCTTCACGGGACTTTGCAGGGAGCCGGCTGGAAGTCAGCTGGAAGACGGCTGCCATTCAGCTGGCGTTCAGCTTGAACGGGAACTTTTAAGTTGCTACTACTGTAGAAACGCTGTCATTCCATCCATGAGTAATGGCTTCCATTCCTGCCAATAAATGTTTCTAAATCTTACACACTGGACCTTTAAGGCCTTAAAGTTATGCAGAATTAACAGCGTGGCCGCTTTGATTGACAGGTAGGTACTGTTACAGAGCACCCAGGTGTCATTTGGCCCACCTCAGGACTGATTTTTAGATTAGCCGGGATGCAGAAGAGGCAGTACAGCTTACATGGTCATGCTCTGTCCATTCTGTATAGTCATTGAAATCCACCAAAGATTGCAGCTCTACCCTCAACGTTTTATTCAAAACTCTGTGCCTGCTCATTAGAGAAAACCGGAAGATCTAAATAAAGTGAGATAAGTTATTTCAATGAGCTTGATTATGTTCTAAAATGTGAGGGTGGGGCGCTCTGGCTCAACCCCAGCTTCATTTCTTAATTTACTGAGTGTGCATGATGATGTCAGAGGCAACAATCCGACTGTGTTTGACAGATTGCTCACAGCAGCCGTGTCTATGACAAAGGTAATTCATCCACTAATCAAAGAAACCTTCTTCTTATCACACAGTTAATTTCAGAGCAGAAACAGCTGAGAAGTGAGAGGAACCTTTGTGAATCCTCTGTTTTCTACTGTTCTTTTCTTTCTCAGTAATGCAAATCTCTCTCACCGGGCCTCACAAGGTGCAAAGTCGCCCCTCGTTATTAAGTGTCGATGTGGTTTGGTTTCACCGATCCTCCATGGAGAGCCGCCTCATCCTCCATTGCTTCCACTAACAGATCAATGGGGAAAATATCCTGCGAGGAGGATACAATATCAGTAACAGGAGAGAAGAGCCTCAATTAATTTAACACAAACACATTTCAGCTTGGTGTAAGGTGAAACACGACACTGCTCTGAATCTCAACCGCAAGTTTCTGATCAGTCAAAGCGCTCATAACCTCACCTCTGAAGAGACTCCAGCTCAAGTCTTCAGGTCCTTCTCTGACTGGTATATCAGTTAGATAAAATGAGTCAAGACAAAAATACAGTAAATAACTGTAATAAAAATGGCCATTTGTCCTGTACATGTCCGAGTTTAATCTATTGTTTCCTCATCTATGTTTCCTTTAGGGGTGGCACGGTACACAAAAGTCACGGTTCGGTACGTACCTCGGTTCAGACCTTACGGTTCGGTACATTTTCGGTACAGTGCAGGAAAAAAAAACATAACCAAAAAGGCTATCCTCAACGGCTGTTTTTATTGTGCAAATCTCAAGCTGAGGTAGCTGCAAATTCCTGAAGTAAAACAACAAGAACACAAAGTTTCCATATGCTGGAATCAGTGTTAATTTTGTCACCCATTTTTAAATTTAGTCTTAGTCTTGTTTCAAAGTTCATTCTTCATCTTAGTCACTTTTAGTCTTTCACAAATCATTTTTGTTCGTCATATTTTAGTCGACTAAAAGTCTCAAAATTTTTGTCTGGTTTTAGACAAACGTGACAACAGGGTATTTTAGTCCAGTTTTAGTTAAAACATTTTAGTCTTCTTCTATTTATTTCAGGTATTATTATTTTTTTGTTTATTAATTCCAGTTCACTTGTGTTCCACAGCTAACATATTGATTAAATGTCTTGATTGAATTGAACTGAATGAATTCATCTTAGGGCTGTGCAATTAATCGAATTTTAATCACGATTTCGATTTTGTTGTCAAACTATCTCAAAAATCATATAATCGAGTTTAAACGATTTATTTTCCACTTTTCATTACACAATTTCTGAGAGACGCGCATGCGCAATACATTCCATTTCTCCGGCCCCGCTGACCATACGCAGCCCATATACTAGCCCATACTCACTCACGCAGCGGAAGAGTGAGGAGGTGTGTCTTTTGGTGTTCAAAAACTGAGTGAGATTGAAAGCGACGAGAAGCAGCAGCACATAATGTGCAAGATTTGCTACAAGGTAATAGCTGCTCCTCTTGGTAACACTACAAATGTATTCAACCATCTCAAACAAAAGCACAAAGTCACTCACGATGAATTAATAAAGAAACAAAAAGACAAAGCCAGTGCCACAAGCAGCAAGACGTCAACGCAAACTCAGTCATCGATCACAGACACATTGTTTAATGCGACTCCTTATCCGACAAGTTCGGAGAGGCACAAGACATCAGGCTGCGTTTACACATAGCCGGGTATGTTGAGAAACGAATATTTCCCTCCCTCCGTTTTCCAAAATAACATCGTGCACATAGCATCATTTTCCAAAAAGTTTTCGTTTACATCAACCCGCATGAATACGCCATGGAGCGCCATCATAACTACGCCAAGCCTATGGGCGGCTGCTTCCATGATCATCGTCGTAGCGAAAGGTAAACATTGGTCGCACTTTTGGCGCATCAGCTGCCTAAAACTCGATTCGTTTTCAGAGGCAAATTCACCATTTGCGTGTAAAAGATCGGTACAAACAAAGGGAAATGTGTCCGTTTTTTAAAATACCTGTGTACGTGTAAACGGGGCCTAACAGCTGCCATTGGATATTTCTTAGCTAAACATATGCAACCCATTAATACAGTAGAGGGTGAGGGTTTCAAGATGCTTATTGCTTATTGATGCTTATGTCTATTATTATATTTATTTTGTTCTATAAATAGAGAATTTGCAGAGCAGCTGGAGCCATAGTTTATTTTGGATACATTTATGTTTTTCTATGCCTTATTTAATGTTCCATAAAGTATATTTATTTTATTGATTTAATGCTTTATACATTGCAAAACAGCTGTAAAGTACATATTTGTAGCCAAAATGTATTTTCAATTTGAACACTTTGCATAAAGAATCAATAACAAAGTGTGAGAGAGAGAAATGCTGAATAAATGCATTGTAAAACTCAAAATTAATCGTTTGAATAATCGTGATTTCAATATTGACCATAATAATCGTGATATTGATTTTTTTCCATAATCGAGCAGCCCTAATTCATCTTCAATGCAACTTTGCTAAGTGTCTTGTCTGTTGTTTCAATACACACTTAATATGCACTTAAATTTCATTTTTTAATCTACTAATAGCAGGTACACCCTATTATGACATGTTCTACATGCAATTGTTAAATTTCAATATAAATAAATTGATTTTATGCCAGTTGCATCTACTAAAATGTTAAAATTAAGATGAGTCCATCACTGTTTAGCACAAATGGGGAGGCTAGACTCATTCTTGACTGTTATGCCATATGCGCACATTTTAATAATGGAAACGGGTTCGGGCTCTACAAAGCTGTCAATCAAAACGGGCCAGGCTGGGCTCAGGTCGAATTCTACCGGGCCCGGACGGGGTCGGTCCTGACTTCTAAGGCCCGTTTCATGCTCTAGATTGCGCTGTCCATACACCGTGTTTCTCCTGCATACTGTTTGTTTTCAAGCCACAGGTGCGAGAGCAGCCAGAGGATCTCAAACGTGTGGCCGTGACGTTACCTACAGTAAAAGAACTGCTGGCACAAACACATGACAGCAGGACTGGACTTTCTAGACGAAAACAAGGAGGACGTTTTGTTTATTTTTATTTCTGGTATGACATTTTCGTCTCGTCTTTATTCGTCAACAAAAACGCACATTGGCACATTTTTCGTCAGTGTTTTTAGAACATTGTATCGACTCATCATCGTCAGGGGAAAAAGGCTCGTTGACGAACATATTTTGTCTCGTCTCGTCTGACGAAATTAACACTGATCCCACACCACTGACTTAAATGATGCAGGTGGGTCGTCTAACTCCTGTGCGCCCGAGTCACTCGCCATTCTCAGTGTTAGCCTACTCACAACCACAACTAACCTACCAGAGGTTGTATTTGAAGGGGGAGTTCGAAGAGCTAGAGTAGACCAATCAGAGTTTGCATGTGCAAGGTTAAATGTGTCCTGAAAGAACTCCCTCGCGAAACGATTCTGCATTCATTTCAACATCAAACTTTTGTACTGTGTATTCTCCGTGAAAATGCGCGTACCGAAACGTGACCCCCGTACCGTGACGGTTCAATACGAATACATGTACCGTGCCACCCCTAGTTTCCTTATACTGTTATAGGCTACAGTTACATTTAGCTTCTATCCAAATATCCTGTAAAAATGTTTTCATATCAGAGCATGTTGGACACTATATATGATGATAGAGATATCTCTGATAGGCCGATGCTGGCCAATAGAATTGTCCTGTTGTTATATCGGTCTGGCTTTAATATGAAGTCCTGTAAAAGAAGTAGTCAGGTCATGCTAAAAGAAAGTCAAGCATGCCAGAAAACCTATGCATGCTTGCAGTTATTTGTGTCATATTTTGTTATTGTTCTGAAACTGAAGCTCAGGTTAAGCAGATCATTGTAGGAGAAGAGTGCTAGTCTAGTTTGCGTCATCCTCTTGTTGGTTTGTGGTGACAGCAGTGACTTATCTTTTGTTGTCTGTCACACCTTCCACATTTGTTTCTCACTCTGATCTCTCAGCTTTCACTCACTGCTTTCCTCCCTTTTATCTCCTGGAATGGTTTTGTTGGTCTGGTTGCTTGTTGATTGATTTGACAAGATCTTCCTCAAAATGATGTTAAATAGAGACGTGCCTGCAGTGCATTGACCTTGCAGACTGATAATGTCTGATTGCAAAATTGAATCTGAAGGTGGAATTTTCCTTTAAGGGCAGTTGCAGCAGCAGCAGCAGCAGCCTTGGAGAAACAGCAGGCCCCTCATGCACTCCCACTAATAAACTAAAGGTGTTGGCAGCCTGGCATGCTTTGTGACTTCCCCCTCCCTGCAACACTGAATCACCAAGGAGAAGACACAGAGATGTGAGATTGTGTGGGTGGGCGGAAAGTAAAGACAAAGCCCAACGACAGGAAAAGAAAGAAATAAACAGTTGTCAGGTGCTTCACTGTAAGAACGCTCTACAGTGTTTACCCAATTTCCACATTCCTCAGTCGCAGTGCAGGGGGAATACTTGAAACATTTATCTGCAGCTTAGTCTTGCATGAGCTCCTTCTCACAGGGAGGCTAAGGCGAGGAATTAGCTGTAATGTTTTGTTGTGAAATGCTCCTCACTTGTATAACTACCAGTTAACAGTTGAGGATGTTTGCCTAAAAGCAACAACGGCCACTTGGCTCATCAGGCACGAGTAACCCACTGAGAAGAAGTTGGCAACATGGTGTTAGAGGGGAAACAGATGGTGGAGTGATGCATTGGTCTGCCCTGCTCTGTCCCAACCTGGCTCAGCTGATTCAGATACAGTACAGAATATATGGACTCATTTCATGTAGTTGGATTCATCTTGTTGAGCACACACTGACTAAATGATGCTCAGTACATTATCTGTTTTATTTCATGTAGTGTATTTACTTTGACACCTATTTTATTTAGCTTAAAATACTCGGTCAGTGAAAACAATTTATGACATTAAAATCATGATACCAAAAATCTGTTTGTATAATAATCTTGGTTAATTATGTTGCTGGAATGTACAGCACCCACACACTAGAGTTATGTTCATATTTCTTTATCTTCAGAAAAGGTAACTGTTAAGTGGGTATTTTGGATTTAATAAACTTAATAATTAGCTTTGAAAACAAAGCTCTATTAAAGTATTTTGTGTCCACCAGACATCAGCAATATCACACACACACTGCAGCTTTTGACAAAGCTTACTACTAAGCCTACTCTGGTTGCATCAAATGTTTTCAATTAAAAAGCTACGTGCACTCACACACACAGACAATGACCTTCATTTAGATAGACCAGTTAAGTTTCATATTATATTTCAATGGACTGAGGACTCAAGTGAATGGTTTGGCACACAATGCAGTGTATTGGCCTGAAACTAAAGCTACTCTTTCTATCCTCTTTGTGTTTGTTCAATAGAGAATTGGCTTTGAATCTAAAATGGATTCAAAATCAAATTTTGACACCAAGAATCAGAACCAGTTGAGCATAATGTGCTTGCGTCTTAATGACAACTAGAATCCACTTTAAATATGGATATTCTTTATTGTTCTGGTTCTGGTTCCTTACCTTACTTGATTTCTAGGAAAAAGTTCTACAGATTACGCAGATCTTTTTACTTCTGGATGTGATATTTTCTTGGCCAAAATTAACTATTGTGTAATTTAACCAAATTCATCCATCAAGCTATTCTCAGAACATTCACATTAAGGTGGGAACAACCTCTTGAATAGCATTAATATGGTGGAGTTCTCATATTGGTTAACCATGATGATGATGGATGCAGTAGCTTTGGGATATTTATGAAATCCTCTTCTTGGTTTCAGTGGTGCCATCACCATCCAAACCTGCAGTCTTCAGATATTTAGAGAATTAGTCTTCACTTCTATTTATCATTCCTGTCTCCAAGTCTCATGTTTTAACATGAATGTGGTTTCGTCAGGGCTGGGCAGACGGAAATTGTTGATTTCTGCCTTCGTAACCAGTTGGCGTTGCCTGCCAAAGTAGTACTCTGAAAAGCATTTCTAAACACAGCTGTATGTAAGACCATGGGATCTTCATGTATCTTTAGACTTTCACTCCCAGGACATTAAACACCACGGCAGTGTATTTACTGGGAAGGAACAAAGTCGGTAATTAAAACTTCATAAGTTAGAACAAAGAATATGATGACGTCTTGCGTCATGCTGTTGTGCTTTGCCCAGACTAAGACACATTCAAGCCTCTCATATACCATGAAGGGTGGGGGTTGGCTGCACTGGGTACATGAACAGCACCCTGTCACATACTAATGCTGGAGCAGGACAATGCTGAGGGGTCTGTTAACCATCATGCTCACGATGACGTGGTCTGTGCTTAAACAGACTGCAGAGCAAATAAAGTGACTGGATTTCCTTGTTATTATTGTGTGGCTGAAACATTTTAGTTTTAAAGAAGCTATACTTCAAAACAAGAAGAGTCTTGCTTGATATTAGTGATGCAGACAACCATGAAAAAAAAAACAAGACACCCTGTCTTTTGGTGAAATAACATTATGCTTATATGAGGTTGGGTCGTAGTGGCAGCAGGTTTAGCAGGGTGCCGTCGTCATATTCAACTCGGAGCCCGGAGTCCTGCTTCTGGAACACCTCTGAAACAAAGTGCGTTTCAGCCGGTGGGCTTCGAAACATTGACTAGAATGGCTGAATATCGCTGTGGTGACCACAGTGCACTCACAATGCGGTGTGTCCACATACATTGGAATTTGGGGGTCACTCGATCATTAAAGCTGAGCCCGGCCACCCAGCGGAGGGAGCTCATCTCGTCCTCTTGTATCTGCTATCTTGTTGTTTCTGTCACTACTCAAACCTCGTGACCACAGATGAGGAATGGCATGTAAATGTAAAAAGAGCTTTGCTTTGAATAAGGCATATTTACATAAAGTGAAAATATATCATATAGTCGAAAGACCCAACATATTAATGAGCAATAATATTCAATGTTAGAAGCAAATTAGAAACTTGTTTATGCAAATTGGTTTCTCTAATTGACTGGCTATGGTTAGTTGCAGACAGTATGCTGTGGCATTGATTATGAAGATACTGTGCTGTGTGAGTTACAGAGCACCATGTCTGAGAATGAAAGGGACGGAGTCAGTCTGAGTCATTCATAGTTGGAGATAAGTTCTGTCAGTGTTGCTACAGCTCGTAGTGGTTGCTGAAATGGTTGTCAAAGATAATAATGTTGTAGATGACTTACCACCCACCACTGTTTCCAATATTTTATAATCGAGATCAGGTTCCCCTAATAAGAAACCTATACCAGACTGAATATGTAGTATATGAAAGTGAGGCACGGCTGAGCACTGCCTGCTGAGGTTTGCTGTCCCCTTCCTCTCCCAGCCAGGGCTCAGGGTTAAGGGAGGTGACTATGGCTGCAGGGCCTCCAACAAATAAGCTGTACTAAGCCTGCAGCTTTTACTTTCCAACAGCAGAGGAAACATTGTCAGCCAGCCCACTGCGGTGTGTAGAATTTATGTGTGGGAAGTGTCTGTGTGTGTGCATGCCTATGACAAAATGAGAGACTAAAGGCTAAGTGTGACTTAAATGCTCTACCAGTCTTAGTGATCTGGTAAGATGGAAAATAGTGCTGTCCTTTGGTAAATGCATAGATTTGCATTCATCTTTCAGTCGGCATTGAATTCTGTCTACCGCTTCTCTAATCAAATGTTTGCGAGAGTTCATTTAGTTTCTTTATCATTTCTTCTTCTGGACTAGGGATGGGCATTCGAATAAATTTCTTTGATCAATCATCGGGAAAATTAATGATCAATTATCATTTAATCATTATATTTTTTTATATTAAAAGTGCAATAAAAATACAAATACAATGTTTTTTTCCTCGATGAAATCTTTATTACAAGAACAGTCCAACTCTTATGGCAGTTAAGCCCGACGTTCAATGGTTAAACTTAATATGCGGTGCGGCGATCATGTTAAACAATAACTTAAACATAATAATACTTTGGTCAAAATATACTTAATTTAAAACCGAGTCGAGAAAGACGGGGGGGAGTAAGGGAGAGATTACGTAACAATTAATTACTTAACAAAGCCTCATAAAAACTAGTAACTCCCATACAGGCTACATTGGTGATGGACGCCTAACAGTAACTTCAGCACCAGCCTACTGATTTTTGTTGAGAAAGATAAGCATGTTAATGTGCTCTGGGGTCAGACGCAAGCACAGCCTGGTGACCATCAGCCCAGCAGCTGAACACACCCGCTCTGAGGGGACTGACGTTGCCGGGATGCACAGGTACCTCCACGCTAACTTGGCCAGCCTGGGGTGCACTGACGTTAACCAGGGTCGGATGCACATTGTTCAAGTGGTACAACATTGGAGTCGTGGACATGTTGTACTTATACACGGCTTCGCAGTGTTTGCAGTGAACTTTGTTATTATTTTATTCAAAATGATCCGACGCCACACTTCGCCGTGACCTCTTCATGATTAATTTTGAAATCTACGGAAATTCGCAGGTAGCTGAGTATACTGTTTTTTAAGTCAAATATCGCCCCCGATTGGTAAAATGTTTCATTGCTGCCACACAGTGAAACTCATTGCATTGCTTTAAGACTCACACTATACAACACCTTTTATTTAATACCAACGTTTGATCGATAAAAAAAATTAACGTGATCGACACAATTCTTAATGATCGATTATCGATTAATCATGCCCATCCCTATTCTGGACTTGTTCGTTTTTTTTTATATTCTATGTGCGTTTTTATCACTTTACATTCTTCATATCACATATCGTGTATTATTACTGCACTCTGTATCCATGTATGAAATTATTAGGTAGTTAATGTTGGACTTTTAGCTGTTCATTAGCAGTGTGAGCACCAATGGGTCATTAAGGGACCGTCGCTCAATTCCGTAGCCTCTGTGTGCAGTAGAGCACAAATCATCACATGCAGAGGAGCCTTCTTAAGTTCAGAGTTTGTAAATTATTGACACTCCCTTATTAACGCTTTGTCCTCTTAATTGATTCATCTTTGTTCATTTTCATTATCTTACATGACATTATTCCTGTTTATTTCATATCATATTATTTATGTTAATTACTATTTCAAATGTTTATCTCTTCCTGTTTTGTTTATTCTCTTCTTACATTAACCACACACACCCAAAGAACACACACACACCCAAAGAACACACACACACCCAAAGAACACACACATGATTGATTACAATAACCGACAATAAACAAGTGGCAAACGAGTGTGAGAGTGTGTTATTGAGCTGGACAGATTACCACAATCATCATACTTGTTCTTAGTGGACAGACTGTGGAGGTGTGCATCCAGAGAACAGCATCATACAAACTGCAATCAAATGGTACTTTGGGTTTTGTTGCTGTGCTTGATGATCGTTGCACTTGTGTATATTCAGAACTAACTGTGCCTTTTGTGTTTCATTCCACAATCCAGGCCTCATGGAGCTGGGGACTCAACGCCTGCTGTGCACTAGGGAGCTCGATCCATGCCCTGTCCCCAGCAAGCAACCATAAAGGGGGGGGAACCTTAATTACCCTTCAGATCCTTTTCCCATCCCTCCCCCTAAACTTCCCCTGTTGTGATATTGTCTTCTCTCGTCTGTGGCCTGCAACATGATTGGCAAGCTGAAACAGAATTTGCTGGTGGCCTGTCTGGTCATCAGCTCAGTCACAGTCTTCTACCTGGGCCGCCACGCAATGGAGTGCCACCATCGTATCGTGGAACGCAACCAACCGGGTGGGATCCTGCCTCTGTCAGCACTCGGAGGAAGCATGCGGACCACCTTACGGACTGGCCAGAACCTCAGCACTCCTTTTGTTTACAGTAAAGACATGCCACTCATCTTCATAGGTGGAGTGCCCCGCAGTGGGACCACGCTAATGCGAGCCATGCTGGATGCCCATCCTGAAGTACGCTGTGGTGAAGAAACCCGCGTCATCCCACGTATCCTAGCCATGAAACAGATGTGGAGCCGCTCCGGTCGGGAGAAGATGCGCCTGGATGAGGCCGGTGTGACAGATGAGGTGCTGGACGCCGCCATGCAGGCCTTTCTGCTGGAAATCATTGTCAAACACGGAGAGCCCGCCAACTTTCTTTGCAACAAGGACCCTTTTGCACTGAAGTCGCTTTCCTACCTAGCCAAAATATTTCCCCGTGCCAAGTTTGTACTTATGATTCGTGATGGCCGGGCTTCAGTCCACTCCATGATCTCACGGAAGGTGACGATTGCTGGCTTCGACCTGGGCAGCTACCGGGACTGCCTGACCAAGTGGAATCGGGCCATAGAGACAATGTACACTCAGTGCCTAGAGGCAGCGGATAAATGTCTACCTGTGCATTATGAACAGTTGGTCCTTCATCCTGAGAAATGGATGAGGACACTGCTGAAATTCCTTGACATTCCTTGGAATGATGCTGTCCTCCACCATGAGGAGCTCATTGGGAAAGCTGGAGGAGTGTCCCTCTCTAAGTAAGTAATACTGACACAGACACCTACAACTTTTCCCTTGCCCAAACCCCAAGCCCTAATACTTTGAAAGGTATAAGATGAAGCAAGGTTCCCAGTTGACCTTCAAAAGAAAGATAGTGAGTCATTAGTGGCTCTGGTTAATTAGAGTTTCGTTGAACTTTTACATTTCATTGTTTGCACTATAATTGTAGCCACAGTAAAGTAAAACACAACTCTGACTATTGTCACTGTCTTTGATCCCTCTTGTTTGTAGCTCTGGGAAGGACCTACCCATGTTGTTACAGCCAGACTGAGCTCTTTAATTTGAGAGTAATTATAACATGGGTCCTCACAGTGCCTTTTAAGAATAGATTTTTGTCTTTAAGCAGTTCCCTCAAACTAAATTGGCTCCATTGTCCTGTTGTTTCTTGTTTGTTGCATTAGGGTTGTGTGCACTTTCTTGTGAAATGCGGATCATGGCCTTTTGTCTGTACCACGTATGTTTCCCTGCAGCACTCTAAAGGGGTTTACTAGCCAAAAAAAGAACTAAAAATGAGTCACAGCATGACACAGTGATGGATGGTGATTCAGAGGTTCCTCGACATTTCAGATACTTGACCCTTTGGAATGTAGTGGCAGGAAGCTATGTGCTATCTCTGTGATAACAAATGAGTCCATGCTGATGATCTGCAGAGACTTCATTCTTTTAGATGCTTTATCTACAGCTGCACATACATGAAGCAGCTCATTACTGAATTGATGGTGCTTGAATAAATATTTGCCGTTGTAATAGTTGTGTTTTGTGCCAGCCGTACAAGCTTCACATGGTTAGCTGGGCCTGCAATACATCACATTCCCAGCACTGTAGAATTGAGCTTGGACATGCCCATGTCTACTCAGCTATAAACTGCTTGGAATGGAGGGGAGAGAGAAAATATGGATTGGCCATTAGCCTGGAGAAAAATGACATGTAGGGAGCTGTGTGTCAGGCTGTAGATATCACTTTCTATTTAATCTTTCCACGTTCCTGGAGGCCTTGAAAATAAACACGCACCTCTGGCCCTGAAATATATCCTCCACGTGTTTTCACGAAAACCTTCAGACTTTCCATCATTACATTTCATTTGGAAATTAAACATCCTACTGCTGCGCACAGCGAGGTACCCACTCATTAGTGACTTAAAACACATGAGATTATGCCTGCACTGCTGTACTGTAAGCAGGGTTTCCTAATGGCCCTGCCTGGTGTCAGAGTTGTTTTGCTTTCAGTGATTTGGGAGGTTGGACTGCAAGTTGTTGAGGAAACACAACCTCATGCCTTGCCTCTGTCCCCCCAACCCAACCCCCACCCAAACCCGAACCTCCTCTCTGCTACCACCCTCTTCCTGCCACGTAGCTCCAGAACACACTCCAGATATTTGGGCCACAGTTTGTTGTGGCTGCACATGAGAAGACTCATGTTTTTTATTAAAAAGCTTTGTGTTCATTGAGCAGTGTCTTCTAAATGCCCGTTGCCTTTACTGCACTTCTTTATGAACTCCTCCCACTTCCTCTGTAGTAAAAAGTGAGGGTAAATTTCCTTCCTCTACTTAGAAATTGTGAAATTTGCTACATATTTCATTTTACTTCATCTTTACTTCTGCTTTCCATCTTGGTGTCCATGACTTTGATCTGTTTCACTTTGAGAAGAAAAAAATAGACAGCAGGGATCATAATGAAGAGCAGGTGTCAGAAATCCAGTTCAGTTGTGGGCCAGTGTTTCACAGGCATGGAGTAAAACTATATAATGAAATTTTAAAGACCAGTAAGTAGGATTTAGTGGCAACTTGGGGTGTAGTTACCCTCTTTGTCCATGTAGGAAAAACTTTGGATGCCGCAAGACTCGCAAAAAGAAGTTATGGTTGAGTACAATTTGTGATAATCAATCAAAAAAATTCACTGGTTGCAACTTTTCAATGTATATTTTCTGTTTTCTGGACCTTTGGTTAGATAAAATGATGCATCTGATGACCTGAATATTTCCTGCCATTTTAGACCAAACAATGATTTATTAGGAGGCAATTCCGAGATTTCTTTCAAAATACATTAAATTGGAAAATAGTTAGAATAGCAGAAAACACGTGAAAAGACTTATGTAACTTACTTAAGACGATATATTATTGATATGTAGAGTTTGAGGTTAAAACAGCCTAGGGCTGCAGCTATCGAATATTTTGGTAATCAAGTGTTCTGTCAAATATTCTACCGATTAATTGAGTTATCGTATAAAATTATTATTGTTATTACTTTCGCTTTGCTGTGTTTGCTCATTTTCGCTGTTTTCGGTCCCGGAGTCTGCCATTATGAACGTCAACACTGTCCACACACGTTACCAAAAGCCCGCTTCCGTCTTCTTCCACTTTGCAGCCTGTAACGTAAGCACGTTGTGTCACACTAAAAAGAATCTGTGTGAAACGTGAGCTTTAAATTTAATTAAACTAGGCTTCGAGGCAGAGGAAATTCCTCGATCATTTTTTGTGAAGGAATTACTCGAGGAAACAGCCCATTCAGAGGGGGGGACAGTAGCCATGGTTTGCATTGCTTTTCTTTGTGATATTAGTTTGTAATATTTTTACATCAGCCTATTTATCTTGCATAGTTATGTATAAAAACTATAAAAGGAGAAACTTGAACTTTTCATTGGGATTAATATTTTTGTTGGAGGGTGGGATTTGGTCTATGGGAAACTATTTGCCTACCACTGGTGTAGAGGATAAGTAGGCTTAACTAACTGCTTTGTCACAAAAGCATCAAGCAAACATTCAACTGATACAAGATAAGTCATTTGACCAAAGATAACCTCAGTACACAACTACACATAAATAATCCATCTTTATAGAGGAATGTTATTTTTTCCAGCTCTCCACCTCAAAGCTCGAGGACTCTTCAGCAGAGCTCACATGTGTTTACACATGAGCTTGAACCTACCTCTTGTGGCTGAAGGACGGCCTTCTTAACCCTGAAATCATTACTACATAAAGAAGACTCATAAACCTGCTTACGTGTGTTAAAACAGTCTACTCAGTAATGACACAACTACCAAGTTGCTGACCTCTTGAGAGTTTTCTTTGAGTTTGTATAATGACCTCTGACCTGGAAAGAGCCAGCATGTCCTCCTTCTGTGGTTGTGGATGAGGTCATGGGAAAATAAGAGGACCAAAGAATGAGTTAGACAAAGCAACTTGAGCCAGATCCACTGTAGTTGAAGGCATGTATGTCCAATCGAGCGTGCTCGGCTCCTCTCATTTCATGATTTCATCACTGTTTGAGTCTGTTTCTTTCTCGTCACAGCCTGGCTCACAAAGTATTTAAACAGTCAGGTTACAGAGAGACTCTGCTCCATGTTTACAGCAAGTTTTACCGATCATAACATGGCAAGAAGTATATGCCCACGGAAGTGCCGACCTTTGAGTAGAGCTTAGAGAAACCTGTAGCCACGACCTGAGTTCAGTCTGTTTGGTCCTGACTTGTCATTTGATGTTGTTTAAAAGGGTTAGTTCTAACTTTAGTTTAATATCTAATCACATTACAGAGATTCACATCTGTTGTTTACCATCCAGTAGACACAGTCATCTATCTTTGCTTGATAAGAGGCACATATAAATGATTAGTATTGACTGGTCCAATGTTCTAAAGGTTTAAACAATAGGTCATCTGTACAGAAGCTAGCAAATCTGCAGAGTGAATTATTCCAGCCTGTCTTTTATTAGAATGCACTGTTCTTATTTGAATTTGTGTCAGCATTGTAATCTAGTTTAAAGGAGGAATACCGTATTTTCACGACCATAAGGCGCATATAAACGTCTTATATTTTTTTCAAAATGTGCAGCGCGCCCTATAGTGCAGTGCGCCCTATGTGTGTTGTTAAACCTGTGTTGAGAACAACGTGCCCATCTCACAGCCGATGTGAAAAAAGAAGTGAAACAAATGAACGCTGCACTTGCTGTTATTCCGGGGGGGCTGACAAAGGAACTCCAACCGCTGGACATCGGTGTGAACCGGCCGTTCAAAGTAAGGCTGCGAGAGGCGTGGGAGCGATGGATGACAGATGGAGACCACAGTTTCACAAAGAGTGGAGGGCAGCGCCGGGCAAGTTACGCCACAGTTTGCGGATGGATTGTAGATGCGTGGACTAACGTGTCTACTGGCACTGTTGTTCGAGCTTTCGCAAAAGCCGGCATCATTTCCGAGGGGCCGCACGGCACGGAAAGTGACTCTGACAGCGAAGAAAGTGGAACTGGCATATTTGATTTAGCGCAGCTGTTTAACTCAGAAACGGAGGATGAGGACTTCGATGGGTTTGATTAATGACGATTACCGGTAATGTGCTTAAAAAATGTTAGTACTTTGTAATAAAGACTTAAATAAAGCACAATCAAACTCAGTTTTGCTCCCGCTCTATTTTTAAATACGCACACTTGTATACTTGTGTGTGTGTTGTTGTAAGGCGGTGCGCCATATGTGTGTGTAGACTGCGCCTTTTCGTACGGTGCGCCCTATGTGTGTGTTAAATACAGTAATGGCATACATAACGGAGACTGCGCCTTTTCGTACGGTGCGCCTTATGGTCGTGAAAATACGGTATGTCATATCTGGCCTAAATAAAAAAAGAGGGCAGCATTTCAACTTCTGTCTCTCATGACGTCATTGTTTTGCAGTGTGCAACACACCGGGAGAAGAATCAATAAAAGGTCAGAGGCATGTAATTCCAACGGATCAGACAATTTGGAGCTGGTTCTCAACTGGAACTGGTTCTCCATTCTCACCCCTTTAGCTGGAAGTATTTTCACCAACTTCCTGGATTACTTGTTTTGTCTCGTACAGCTATAAAAACAATCTGCACCGAGAGTGAACATAAATCCACTTTTAATCCCAAATGTTTTTTT
This sequence comes from Larimichthys crocea, assembly GCF_000972845.2. Lineage (NCBI taxonomy): Eukaryota > Metazoa > Chordata > Actinopteri > Sciaenidae > Larimichthys > Larimichthys crocea. Next base: position 539,263 of record NC_040017.1, on the reverse strand, counting down.
AAGATTTTTTTTTTGGGGGCTTTTTTGAGCTTTATTGTATAGAGACAGCTGAAGAGTGACAGGAATGTGAGGAGAGAGAGATGGGGAATGACATGCGGGAAAGAGCCACACGTTGTATTCGAACCCTGGGCTGCCGTGGCAAGGACTGAGCCTTTGTACATGGGGCACCTGCTCTACCAACTGAGCTAAACAACACCCCATAATCCCAAAAGTTTAAAAAAATAAACCGTGAGCTCTCCTTCCTCTGCTATGGATCAGAGCGGAATCTGATGTGACCCCTGGGTGTTTATTTCTCAAGAAGCTCTGGCTTTGCCCCCGCCGTCCCCCCTACAGCTCTCCAGGTCTGCCGTGGCAGCTGTCTGTCGATTAGCATTACAGCGTGCGCATTTCACCTGTACTTACAAAATCAGAGAGTGTGTGTGGATATATTTGTGTGCAAGAGACTGAATTCTGATGTCATAGCTGGGAAAATACAGATTTACTAGGCTGTGACTCTAAGTCTTTGTAAATAAGCAGCTAACTTTTTGCCCATCCTAAACACGTTACACCAGTTAAAAAGACAAACTGATAACGTCATATCATCTGTCAAGTTTTATTCACATGTCAATAATTTAATTTTATTGATTTAACAGTTAATAGAATAGAATTTAATAGAACCAGGAGTATATAGCATTTATATCAGGCTTCACATGAAAAGAAAGATGTGCCAAAGTTACACCTACAGCTCTTATTTCAAAGTGTCAGATACATATTTAATGTAATGACATTAATACATCTTATTATTGTAATATGTTCTATTATAATTTCAGATCAGATTTTGGTATCTTTTTAAAAATAAATGGGATAACTACAGTTTCTTTGTCATGAAACACTTTTTTAAATTTAGCCTTCAGGTTCAACCCTTTTCAATATCAGTCATGAAGCAAAGAAACATATTTTTTAACCAAAAGATGAATCCCGCAAACAAAGCTGATTAACTCAAAAGCTCATCTTGAGATGCTGTCAGGTGTTGTGGTTCAAGCTCAGAAACCATGGAGACTGTTAAGTGCTCTTCAGCCATGCTACTACGACAGTGGACCACTACGACTCAGTGGTAAGGACTCTTGAGTTTTTAGAGAGAGGCCACGATGTCCCTGTCTCTCATAACACACTAATATCATCAGTTGTGTCCAGATATGAGCAAAGGATAAGTCTTCTTCAGGGGTCATGTTTGAACTAAACAGGGATTGTATGGGGTGTCGTTTAGCTCAGTTGGTAGAGCAGCCGCCCCATGTACAAAGGCTCAGTCCTTGCTGCGGAGGCCCAGGGTTTGAATCCGACCTGTGGCTCTTTCCCACATCATTCCCCATCTCTCTCTCCCCACATTCCTGTCACTCTTCAGCTGTCTGTCAAATAAAAAAGCTCCAAAAGGCCAAAAAAATATCTTTAAACAGGGATTGTATGTTTAACCTTTTCACTAGCACATTTATATGATGCTACACCTCTTGAAATCTAAAAACAAACGCAAGGCCAAAATGTAAATGTGCGCACAGGGAGGGGGAGTGATGAGAGCTCTTTGGGATTCAGATGCAGATCTGTGGTCATTTAGTGCACACGACACCCCTCCACAAATTGATTCCTATCAAATATTAATGACTGGCAGACCTTAACCAGAGCCCTCTGAGCTGAGGACAGGCAAGGAGACACTGCTTTGTCCTACATCAAACAGTCCACAGTTAACAGATGCAACCAGGGTCCAATCCTTACAGATAAAACAGTGATTTCCAAACCAAAACAGAATCACAATCAGAATAACGTCCTGAACAACTGCAACTTGTGCTTGTTCATAGAAGGCAGACTATCACTGTACTAGGCTCAAGCACTTAACCACATGCTTGAATTCTGTTTTCTCTACGAGCGTGTATATCTGCAGCGATAAACACTAACATAAGCTACAGCCTTAATCTGCAGCCAGTGACTACCTAAAGGCTGTGGGGAGAAGGACTCACCACTGTCACAACTCTGCCAAAACGTTCATGGTAAAACTAGTGTACTTAAGCAAGTAGTAGACATAAATATACTGTTTTGATACTAAAGCAGCAATTTGAACTGGTTTGATGCCTTCTTCCTCCTACTGGTGTGAGAATCGGGAAAATGCAGACAGCAGCAATGCCAATTCATTTTCACCTCATTATTTATCCTGACATCGTGCTCCAGTGACTGACTTATCTGTATCACTTCGTTCAACATGACATTCTGTGTTGTGTGAAAATGGCGCCAAAGAAACCATTACAATGTAGGACCACATCATCCTTTCTTGGCCATTTTATTTGTCACTCTGTTTGTTACATTACATAAAAAATTGGACACAGGAAGATAGCCTCGCTATAGCCTGTATCTCCTGGTGCACGTTGCCTGTTGTTGCTTTCAAGAGAACTGTGAAAAATGCCCGCCATGGTGACATATTCAGATTGCTTCCACTTATGGATACAGTATCTCACAAAAGTGAGTACACCCCTCACATTTCTGAAAATATTTCATTATGTCTTGCACTGAAGAAATGACACTGATACAAAGTAGTCAGTGTACAGCTTGTGTGTAAATTTGCAGTCCCCTCAAAATAACTCAACACACAGCCATTAATGTCTAAACCGCTGGCAACAAAAGTGAGTACACCTCTAAGTAAAAATGTCAAAATTGGGCCCAATTAGCCATTTTCCCTCACCGGTGTCATGTGACTCGCTAGTGTTACAAGGTCTCAGTTGTGAATGGGGAGCATGTGTGTTAAATTTGGTGTTAGTACTCTCACACTCTCTCATACTGATGGCCTAGCAACACCCTGAAACTGAGCCGCAGCACATTGGCCAAGACCATACAGTGGTTTAACAGGACAGGTTCCACTCGTAGCAGGCCTTGTCATGGTCGACCAAAGAAGTTGAGTGCATGTGCTCAGCGTTATATCCAGAGGTTGTCTTTGGAAAATAGACGTATGTACATTAACAATATATAACGTTCCCCAGGGTAAGAATGTCATCCCACGATAAAAACGATGAATTCCCATTGATGATGTATGTATGTACGTGTGCGACACACTCGCAACCCAACACGCATATTGACAAACATGGCGAAAGGCGGAGCAGATACACCGGGCAGCGAGGAGCTATTTCCTTACACTCCGGACACCAATCAGACACTCAGATAGGTCAAACCTCCACAGACATCCTGAAATGTCTCTGAAGCAGAGACTATCCAGGTGGATTTACAGACTAAACTCTGATCATCTACCTGTGTGTGTTCTCACTTTGTTTATTTCATGTACCAGCTTCTAAATCTGAGTCTGACTTGTTTACGCTGTAAAATAATGACACAAAGAAGTTTATTTTGATTTATGTCTGATGAGAGAGAGATTAGGCAGAATTGGTGTTTATATTTTTATCATTACTGTGATAAATACCAGAAATTATTGGGATACATTTTTTAGTCCATATTGCCCATCCCTCGTGGCCACACAAAATATTGAGACATGGGCCCAATTTGCCAGCGGTTTAGACATTAATGGCTGTGTGTTGAGTTATTTTGAGGGGACAGTAAATTTACACCATTATACAAGGTGTACACTGACTACTTTACATTGTATCAAAGTATAATTTCTTCAGTGTTGTCCCATGAAAAGATATAATGAAATATTTGCAGAAATGTGAGGGGTGTACTCACTTTTGTGAGATACTGTATATAAAACAGAGATAAGCATCACATCTTCATATTTAATAAGCTAAAGCCAACAACTTAATGCAAAAGTCAAAGTAGTTGGTGATATATTTTCAGTTCTTTGCGAGTTGAAAATGTATTCAGATTCAAAGGTGTGGAACCAGAGTACTGTGCTGTGTGCTTTTATAATCTATAAATAGGAAGAGAATGACTAAGAAGAAAAAAGAAAATATGCAATAACTGTTAAGCACTTGATCTTTCAAAAGATGCAGACTGTTCTTACACAATGCTCAAGCATCCGTTAAACATGTCAAAATTATCATCTCATGTTGCAAAATCAAATCAAATCAGTTTTATTTGTATAGCCCAAAGTCACAAAGTACATTTGCCTCAGAGGGCTTTACAATCTGTACAGGGAGTGACACCCTCTGTCCTTCGACCCTCGGTTCGAGTGAGGAAAAACTCCAGCAGTCTAATCCTATGGCAGCATAACTAATCAACAGAAAGTTGCTCGTCCTTTCTTGAATGCCAGGACTCCATGATGAAAATTCTTTGACAAGCACATCAAAACTTGAACTTAATGCACAGTAGTGTGTCTACTTTATGTGTGTATAATGTAGTCTTAAAAGGTTTCCATTCTGTGTGTGCTGTGCAGTAGTTTTTAGTCTGTACACAGTCTGCTATTACAGGCTTTGGTCTACCATCATGCCATTTGCCTAAATGGGCCCTGATACAATTTGATGTTAGAGGAGGCCAGCCACAAGTAGCCTTCGGGGCAGCACAACTACCTTTTACCATCAAACATTTTGCCCCACCTCCTCTTAAGTACTTTGTCCACAGTGCATTAAAGTCAACCCCCATGACACCTGGCAGAAAATGCCTCTTGCCCTCTTCAACCACCAGCACTCCCTGCTCTCCACAATCCCGTGAGCTTCAGGGTCTCTATCTACATGAAAATCTCAATCAGTGGGCAGCCAGGCCCCAGAGCGGGACCTTGTCTTAGCATTAACATCAATTACTTGGCCTTGATTTAGTGGAGGCCCTGCCCAGCTGAGCGACTTGCTCCATTACTTATCCCAGAACAGGGAGCCATTCCACCCCTCCTCCCTAACTCTTCATCCTATTTGGGATCTTGATGTCTCTATGCGATTCTCTGTTATCAGCCGTTGGTGATACAGAACACCACCTTGGGTAAAGGAGGCCCAGCAATGAATAATTGACAAGCTGGAGGCCATTAAGAGCATCAGTCTGAAGGGAAGTGGTCATGTGATGGACGGAAAGGTTTTTTGTCACATCACATTTAAAGCTGAGAAGTGTGTGTGTGTGTGTGTGTGTGTGTGTGTGTGTGTGTGTGTGTGTGTGTGTGTGTGTGTGTGTGTGTGTGTCACTTGTTCAGCAGTATGGATGCAAATGAGTTTAGATTGATGACAGGAAACAAACAGAAGATGGGATATTTATGTCCCTGGACTTTCCCCCCTCCTTTTGTTGTGCTGTTGAGTGCAGGTGTCTGGTCTTCAGTGCTAGTATTGCTCTTATCATGCCCCTTTTTGGAGAGCAACAATCAAGTCAAACACTATTAGAACTGAACAATTAATCTTAAATACCATGTAGCTGTCAACCAATAAATTAATCCTCAAATGTTTTTTATAATGGATGTCCACAAAATGGAAAAAAAAAGTCCAGATTCTCTGACTTAGCTTCTTAAATGTGAATATTTTCTGATTACCCTATGGAGTGTTTTTCCATGACCAGTTGTTTTTCGTGCATGTGCAATAACAGCCAGTGGTGTCACACTATTCCACCTATCCACAGCTGGTAGTAAAGCGCTACTAACCACTAGTAGACATGGATGAACAGTTTTGTTTAGTTTACTTGGCTTTTCCCTGACTGACTGGTTTGAAACAGAACCATTAGAGGACACAAACAACAAGCAACCGTTATACATTATCTGATTCATTGTGCTAATGATTGGTGTATTAAACAGCGACAGCTCCCAGCAGATGTGTGGGTGCTTTATTTGTTAAGTGGATTTGCTTGATGGCCTAAAACCAGTCGGACTTCCAGGTTAGTTGCTGACTAGCTGTGGTAAATATTGAATGTATCGCCATTCAGCTATGATGATGGTGTTGTTTGTTTGGCAAGAGTGATTTCGTCATGAGTGACCCAGTTTGCAATGCATGTAGGATACACACTGACCTGCAGTGTGTGGTCATCAAGCATTAGGTACTAACCTTTTTGGTTGTGATCTATTAATAAAGCACAGTCTACTTAACGCTTGCCACAGCTTAGTTTTTTGATATTATGGCACTGTGGTTAAGATTTAGAGTAGACACTAGAACTTCTTGGTTCGGCTGTTTCCATGAATTGTCACATCTACAGGCAGTGGTGGGTTAGGGCTTCCCAAAAGGACTCCCCTCCCTCCGGTTGGGATCCACTCTCATAGACAGTACAACTCCCCAGACAGTTCACAGCTATTTTCAGGGGGCTCAGATGTTTTTTGTGTGATACAGATTTTATTTATAGGCAGAAAAAATGTGTGTGTTGGTGTAAAGAGGAGATTCTCCGTTCTTTTGTCAAAAAGATTGCTAGCATCTAACCCACGATGGTGAAGCTGAGCTGCGTTCGCTACACTCAGTCTTTGTCTTTATCAGTTTATGTTCCACGTCGACACTTAGCAGCCTCTTGGGTCTTGATGGAGTTACCTAAAGTGATTCCCTACCCATTTGTTGCAGAGTGGATATTTGGATCACGGCCCGTCTCTCAGAAAGCATCTCCACCGTCCTCCTGAGATGACAAAACCAGCTCAGTCTATTAATCATGCAGGAGACTATACTCGTACAGTGTAAAGATTCAATTGCAAAGTAAATGGATTAGAGGGAAGTGAATTGCCATATTGAGGGACAGAGGCAGACAGGAAACATAAGGATGGAGAAGCTGGACTGCAGACGGTAAATAGACGTGGGGAGGGAGAGCAACCTGAAATACCAGCAACAGCCAGGAGGCTCAAAAGAAGTGGCTTTCAGTACACTGGAGGAGGCTTGAATGAAATGTTCTTCACACAATTTAAAATTCCAAGCTCACATTTTATTAGACTGGCCTCATGGAAAATGAAAATACAAAACAGCTGACTTTACATTGATCAGACGGGTTTGGGAACCCAGAAGTGCAGCAGGATAAATGGAAGCCTCATTGACCCTTTTACCAGTGTTCCAGTCAGTTGTGCCACTTTCACTGGTTTCATACTGCTGGGTACACTTTGTATTGCCTTTTGTTACGTTTATGACTTGAAATATAGCTACACTGTATAAATGTGACTAATTCTTACTGTGATGTAAAATAAAACTGCTGAACAGATCAATACGATGGGACGTTGTATGTGGGGATGATTGCATCTTCGTCACAATGCACATGCAGTCTTGTAAAAGAGGACAGACGCTGCTAGTGCACACACACCGCACACACACACACGTCAGTGTACATTAACTTCTGTTTTTCTGGGTGTAATGTGTTCAGCGACCTTTTATCTCCCCACAGTCTGTTCTGACAAACTGAAGGTCTATTTCAGAAGACGTCTAAATGCAGCTCTGTCACACCCAGTCTAACTATAAAGGGATGTGGTATTTGGAGCTTGTATAATACCTAAATGTGTTTCAGTCAGTTGGTTTTCTGTTCTAATGTAATCTACTAACAGGACTCCATCAGTGTGCCCCTTTGGTCAGTGGAGGCAAACTTTGTTCATTCCACAAAACAAAAGCTGCAGTCCAGCAGCTTCAATCCCCTCGCTTCATGAATATTTAATTGCAGACAATTAATAATTTATCAAGAAGTCTGAATTTGCTTTTAAAAACTAACAGTTGTGGTTGATGTTATCCAGAAACAGACGGTGGAGCGTTCTAGATGTCGTCTGAGGCAAGTCACTTTGATTCTGTAGCTTCATCTGAAAATTTGTTGACCTTGCACAGTTTTTAACAGTGTTTCATCTTTGACACAGTCTGTAAGATTAACCTGAATAAGGGGTAATGAGGTCAAGGAGACTGTATTCAGCCCATATGTGCTGTTTGAGACGGTAAATCATATGAAATGTGATGCATGTTGATGCAGGAATGAACTATTACAGTAAGAGGTCACATATTCCGAATATTTAACAGGGCCCTCCTGAGAGAGGGAGGTCAGGAAGCCATCTTTAATAGAGTCTCATGGTCCAATTACAGCCAGTTAGATGCTTACAGTGAACAGAAGTGAGGGAACTGCTCTGCTATGAACCGTTTCTGTGTTGGGGAGTTGCTTCAAAATGTTCATGTCTCTCCAAGTTTGAAGCTCATCTGCTGTCACACAAGGTGAAAACAGACGTCAGCCACAAAATGGTTTGGTAAAATTGTTATGTTTGACAAATCCGTCAAAGGAAGACATGTAATGAAGAGCATCCATGAAAGTATCAGTTTGTGGTTGGTGAATGGGTCAGACATGGGACTGTCATCTTGAAGAATGAGGGTTAGTGTCCTGTGTGAAGCCAAAGGTCAATAACTTTAGTTATATTAGATTTAGGCAACAGAACCATGTGGTGAGGTTTAGGAAAAGATCTGTTTTCACAGGAGGCACGAGCTGTAGCTTTCTGACTGAAAGGCTTTATTGCAGAAACAACATGTACAAATGAACCAGACCATTTGGGGACAATGCTAATGCTGTGACTGTAGTGATAATGTCATGCAGTGACGGTTGGTCACTGAACACTGTTAAATGTGTGTTGACTTTCACTTGGATGTACGTACAGGGCTCAAAGGGAACTACTTGTGCATTAAGGAAGTAATACTATAAATTGAGTGGGTCTGTGACATGTGACATGCGCCAGAAAGAACTTTGATGTTTAATTGCTGTTTAACTGCATTTTACCAAGGCTTAAGGAACCTTGGTGGTGTACAGTAACAAGTACAACATTTAGAAAAGAAGTAACCACTTGGTGGTAGAGTGACTCATTGGGAACTAAAACCTGGTATCTTTGGCATTGCAAACATATGCTTCAACAGCCAAGAAAAACGTGGAACCAATGAAGTGACTTCTGAGCTGAAACAAACCTTTTTCTTCCTGTGGTTAGGGTGGAGAGGTCCACAGACCAAGTCATCAAGCCCGTCAATGTGGAGGCCTTGTCCAAGTGGGTGGGGAAGATCCCGGCTGACGTGGTGAGGGACATGGCCGTCATCGCCCCCATGTTGTCTAGACTGGGCTACGACCCCCATGCCAACCCTCCCAACTATGGTCGGCCTGACCCGAAAGTCCTGGACAACACCAGAAGGGTGAGTACTGCTCAGAACATGAACAGTTTATTTTCCTGTGTTCATCATTTTTTCTCAGTCGACGACAATTGATACCGCTCACGTGTTTGTTTGGCCATTTTGAAGGTACAGCACAGCTAGCCTTTGGTTAGCTTAGCTTAGCATAAAGAAAAAGCTTCTAGTTAAAGTCAGTGGCCCAGAAAAGGTCTGGCACATATAAAAAACTACAAAAACCCATTTAAAACTACAACTTGTCATTTGGACACTGTTTTTTTGCACAGAATAAACAAACAAATTAGGATGTGTGTTTAATGTAGTGAAGTCCAACTGGCTTCTGGCTGTAGCTTCATGGTTGGCCGACAGACATGCGAGTGATATCGTGGTATAGTGGTAAGTGGAAAGCCAACAACTATATTTCCCAGAATGCAGAGTTTTTTCTCAACAGTGGCCATACTGCTGTCATTTTTCAGCTCATTCACTGCAAATTACTTGGTGGTGAACATTTTTCAGAGTGTAGTGTATTATTCAGTCTCACTTAGTGCTGAACTGTGGATCACCACAGTAATAACAATATACTGATGGGTTAGAAAGAACTGCCCTTCGAGCAACAGCACAGCCTGATGACATCATAGTGATATCATTGGGATTATCTCAGCTTGGTCTTGGAGACTACAGATTTCTCACAGAAAGCGCATTACAAACTGTGGTTGTGGAGTTTAAAAAGGTAGGCAGGAAGGATCCAGTCAAGAGATTCTAGGTGGATAATGTGAAATGTAGGATCTCGTATTTTTGACTAAATGTCAGGATGGCTCGGTCTCTTAGACATACATTTTGAGCATTGATTTTTTACTTCAAAAAGTGGCTTACTAAGTCAGAGTGCCTCTATAAAGCTGAGATCAGATCAGAGGCAGAAGAAGGCCATTTGTAGTCTGTTTTGTGTATTTCATAAGACCTTGAATATGGGATGTCCTGGATTGGAACCTTAACTTTGTATTTCTCAATGTCAATGTAACTTATGTTGTTCCCCGTGAACATACTTTTGGTTTCCAGTCTCTTACTTAAAGACATTTTGACATGCGGCCAGGAGAAAGACAGCATCCTTACAATTAATGGCACCCACTTTCAACATTACATAAACTTTGGGCGTGTGCACGAGCACTGTCCTCTTTGCTTCAGCACTGATGTGCTTGCCAGACGTCAAACCCGTCTTATATCTTAGGAAGACGTTTGCTATTTTTGGAGCAGAATATGTTTTATAAAATTTTTTCCATAAGCTGTGCTATCAGGTGACATGCTCTGCAGCTCCTCTCTTTGGGTTGCATAGTGTCTGCCTGAGCTCAGGGACACGACTGTCTGTTTTATTTTTAGCTCTCAAGGTCTGTGGAAGGGAGCTTTCAAGGTCCTTCTCACTGTGTTGAATTGGGCAATAAAAGAGGCATTAACATCAACATGATAGCACTCATTTGAGTTCAGTAAATTACTGTAAGTCATCAAGATGGCCTCACATTGTGCAGTGTCCTTGGAGACTTTAGCTGAGGATCTAGGGAAAGAGCGTCTGTAGTTTCCATTAGTTTGAATTTCCCTCCTGTGGTGACTTGATGTTAAATCAGTTGTAGACTGACATGGAGGACTGAGACAGTCACTGCTGAGCTGACAACAAGCTTCAAAAATGGTGAAATGTGTTGTGAAAGTGTTGTTGATAGTTGGATCAGCAGTTTAGTGGTAATGGAGACTAAAGAATGTCTCTCCATTGACTTAGTGTGTTTTCCAAGTTTGACCTCTCCCCTGGTGGGACTGCTGTCCAAACGTTTCTGGCTGATTTGTTGCTCCCAAGCACAAAGCCTGGAACTCTTTCCAGGTATCTGGGTATTTTCCTAAAACATGTTCTGTTCACCCATAGTTGAGTGTGCCTGAAAGAGCACACTCTTTAAAACCTCTCGGGCTTCTTCTTATTGAGTGTGCGTGCAAGGCGCACATTATATGTTATCCACCGCGCTTATTGAGTGTGTCTGAAAGAGCACACTCTTTAAAACCTCTCAGGCTTATTATTCTTCGTCTTCCGTTTCTTCCGTGCTTTTTTCGGTTCGCTTCTCCTCCCAGAGTTTTTGTCGCACATACACAAAACGGGTATCAAAACGACCGGCTCGGCCGGGAATCGATGGCTATGACTTTTCTAAGAGTTTTGGCAAACGGTTTTGCCAAAAATCGCCAAAAACCACGCCAAATAATGAATGGGTGTGTATTGCGAGAACTTTCCAGAGCTAGAGTGAGTGATGTCATCGCTAGAGTGGACAGGGAGAGAAAAAGTCGGCGAAAAATAAATTTATAAACTGCGACTGTGGCCGCAAATGTGAAGCTACAGAAATCATTTATAGCTAGAAACGTAGGAAAATTCGAGGCGGTTGCAGTGATAACACCGTTGAAGCTGTCAGATATATAGTTTCGGCGTGACACGCAAATATGCAGCAGCAACTTCCATCCTCAGCCTCATATACTCCCATGTTAAAAAGGCGAGAAATTTTCTGGAGGAAAGCAGAAGTAACGTTTCTCTGAATTGCTCCTAAGGGCACATTTCTTCATTTACACACAAAACGACTATGTAGACGTTCAGGAAGGGCTCATCCTGCTTGTGGTTAAGCTGGTTCAATGATTGGAAATACGGTTTGGCCAGAAATCCTTCCTCTTCGAGGGAAGGTCTCAGCATTTTCTCTCAGTCTGTCAGGATTTGTAACTGACATTTTAACAGGTGCAGATTAGCTGCTGCTGATTGGGTCCTGGTTTCTTGGCAACCTCAGCCTACTTGAAGGAGGAGAGGGGGGAGGGGCTAACATGCTAATGCTAATTAGCATTAGCCACTAGGAATTAAATACATGCTAATGTTAACATGCTAATGCCAACATCTTAATGTTAATTGCTAGCGCGTCAGCGCATCAGCATTAACATGCTAATGTTAACATGCTAACATGCTAATGTTAATTGCTAGCGCATCAGCGCTAACATGTTAATTGCTAATGTTAACATGGTAATGCTAACATGTTAATGTTAATTGCTAATGTTAACATGGTAATGTTAACATGCTAATGTTAATTGCTAGCGCATCAGCGCTAACATACTAATGCTAACATGTTAATGCTAACATGATAATTGCTAGCGCACTAGCGCTAACATGCTAAGGTAACATGCTAATGCTAACATGCTAATTGCTGCTCCTGTGTCTAAATAAACATGTTAAAAATGACTATTTGAGGCGTGCTGTTTGAATACAGACCCCCGGCAACAGCCCACTCGTCAGTCTCAAAATTTCTGCAGGATTTTTCTAGTACTGAATTTTCTGAGCACTGTCAGTAATAATGTATGGGGGCGACGGGGCCAGAGTCAGGCACACTCAAAATTTCTTTAGAAATTTTCTAGTCTCTATTATTGTACACCCAAAATACTTTTTAATTTCCAGACATAAAATGTAGGGAACTGAAGAATTTTTCCAAAGGAGTCCTGCTATCTGAACCAGTCAGTATAAAGCTTTCCCTTCAAGTTCAGCCCTTGTGTATCTACAGACACATCCAACATACATGATACATTTTGAAATATAAAAGTTTGATGAGAACAGCAAAATTAGAAAAAAAAAAAAAAAAGTAATTTTTTTTTTGTTTTTAGACTCTCATGAAGTGGTTTTTGCCTTTTTGGCAAGGAATTTCAGTCTCACGGCTCTCATGGCTCCATACAACGTTCATAATGGCTCCACACAGATCTGATAGAACCTTCCTCACATTAATACATGAAACAAACACAAATGTCACAAATTTTCACCAGTGGAGGTTCAAATAGTGCTCTTTAAGTTATGTCATCGCCAACTACTGCATATCTCAATGAACTAAATCCTAATATTCACACATACAATGACTATAGAGATAATGGTATCCAATTTTCTACACTTACTCAAACATATCTGTGATATTCTGTATCTTCATGTGGAAATGCTAATTAAATCACATGCATGCTGACACCAACATATATCTGAAAAGCTTATATCAGCCCAGAAGATTCTGTTCCATGTATCCATAAAGAGATGGTTTCCTCAGTTTATGGTAGGACAACTTGACTGGCCTTCAACCCAATCCAACAACACCTTTGGGATGAAACACCAACTGTGAGCCAAACCTTATTTCCCAACATTGGACCTCACTTAAGCTGCTGTGGCAGAATGGGAGCAAATCCCAGCAGAGGAAAAGACCAGAGGAGTGGAGGCGGTTATAGTTTGGGTGTCCACATGGAGTAAAATAATTAATTCATTCTCTCTGATATCTGAGAATTTAAATGTCAGTGTCAAGCTGTGGCTAGATAAAGAACAGGAAATGGGTGGATATTAATCATGCCTTCTATTTTTAAGTCTGATATTAACACACACACACACGCAGTATGACAGAGAAAACAAAGTAGTGTTGCACTAATGAGTATGTCTGTGTTCATGTTAAAGCCACCATTACTCTGTCTCAACTGCATTGCTTCAGTGTCATGGTGTAAGTCACACTATCTCATCATTAGTGTTTGGTGTTGTGTGTTTCTGTGCCACAAACAGGTCCTCTTTTAGCCTGCAAGTTAACAACCATCAAATCAAATCAAATTTTATTTGTATAGCCCAAAGTCCATCAGTACATCACTGATGTTTCAGCAAATCATCAACACTATTTCCTGCCTGTAAGTGTCTCCCTGGTTCTTAAAAGTAGTGCCTCATGCTGTACATCAGCACATCTACACAACAATCGGGAGGAGAATGTGCACACTTGGTGAAACCTAAATATCCAAGGCTGAATGGGGGTGGTGCAGCAGAATACAGGATCTGTGTAAAAGAACACGTGCCATATCAGAGTGACCGTAAACAGAAGGAGGTGTTTCTGTTTGGTTCCTGATGTTTTCGAATTGTTTGGATGTGAGTTTGAGTGTGTGATGGTTTCATACTTTTATACTTGATGTTGCTCAGCGGCTCATGTGGTTTGATTTTGTCTTTGTGGAAAAGTTGAGAGACATTCCATTAGTGATGAGTGTCTTTAACCCAGTTTGGTGTGTTAGCCAGTCTACGTTTCTGAAACGTTTGGATTGCTTTTCCATTTGTTTGAGGGGAACCAAAAAGGGGTGGATGAGGACGCAAAAAGAGAAAGAATGAGTTTGGTGCAATTTGTCATGTTGTCAGGACTGTTATGACTCAAACGGAAAACATTTCAGTGTAACATGTGAGGAGAGGAAACTTGTAATTTTTTTTTTCTGTTCATTGGAAAAACGTGTCTGACCACAAACTGAGATGGAAACTACAGACAAGGTGGCACAGTCACACAAACCTCTGCTCTCTGTATGGTCTCAACTTTAAAGTGGAAGATAACTTTGTGTTTATACTGACTTGATGATGGGTCATCATCAACTTCCACTGAACAACAGCCCATCCTTAATTATTGTATATTTATGACCATACATATATTGATCACTATTCATTGCAGCATATTTATTAAATTACTGTAATTCCATCCCATTTCTGTGTCTTACAGGAGTTGCGGTATTTTTTTACCACATATTTTTTGTCATTTTTGGATGCCATTTCTCACAAATCTATTTGCCGTAAACCGTTTTGTGATTGCCTTTCAACAATTTTGGAAAAATTCGTGTGAATGTGTTCCTTTTGGTAAAAGTTTTATTATTGAATGTTGTGGAAAAAAAAACATTTGTGCTTTTCCTCACTAAAATTGAATCGTTCAAAGATGATTTTTAGCCTAGCTTAGCTCAAAGACTGGAAGCAGGGGGAAACTGCTAGCCAAACTCCAAAGCTGTCTAACATTAACATGCTAGCACGCTTGTCGCAGATGCATGCAAGAGTCGGCTGTGCCTATCTGTGTGAGTAGAGATCGTTGTGGCACTGAGTTGTGGACAGAACCACGTGAACTTTGGAAGGATGTTTGTGTGCACACAGAGATCGAGTTGTGGATCTACATGGAGCTTAACACATCTGGTCCAATGTCTTTTCAGATAATGTCATTATCTGAACAGACAGCTGTTGTTAATCAGTTCTGTTTAAGTCAACTGCTTCTCTAACCTCACTGTGTTTCACTGTAAGATGAGCACAAAGAAACTCTTTTCCAAAATGTTGCCTGTTGCTTTAAAGCAGAGTCATACTGTATGTAAGCAGTCTTCTGCCATATGTCAGCGTGCTGGTCAGATATCAGGTCCTCATGCTGCTCCAGCAGTGTGCTCACCATGTTGTCCATGTTAATGCTTTTCAAATGTGCTTGCGGTCCTGTTGACATATTTTGGATGCAGTAAATAACCACATCTCTGCATGCTATTTCTTCCTCCGCCTCTGCTCCATCAAACAGTTAACATTCTCCTGACAATAGACGTATGTGTCTCGATGACAACACGTATGTTGAAGCTCATTTGTTCAGATTTATGCTGTGTACATCTGCAGGTCATTAGTGTGATTCCCTTGCATCAAACCCAGCTGCAGGCTTTATATTGCTCTTTGCTTGCCCTCCCCTCCTCCCTCCGTCCCGGGCTGGAGTTCCCTGCATTCAGAGGAGGATCTCCTACTACCCAGTTCCAAGTGAACAGAACGTTTCTCACAGTGCCCTGCGGTCAGTTTGCTTATACATGCTAGAATGCTTAAGGACAACATTCTGAGAATTCGTCATCTGGTTTTAACTCTGCAGCATCTGCATTTTGTCTGCTGTTTTTATTGAGCTTCATGGGGTCACTTACCTCACGGCTGGTGTAGTGAACCTTAAAAGTTTTTGAGGACTGCCAAGAATGTGTCTGTTTCCAGATTTAAAGCCGTTTTATTATATTTTATTTACTGATTTATATTTTGGCCCATTTTGATGGAAACAGAAGCTGAAAACACAATATCAACATGCTGCGATTTTATATGTTATACGTGTGTAATGTAACACTGTAATGCTAATGGTGAATGTGCACTCAAAAAATTAAAATGTTGAGTTTAAATCAATGTATTTAGTCAACGGGTTCCATGTAATTGTATTAAGTTAAACTTACTAAAAATGAGGAACCTGTTGACAAAATAAATTGAATTAAAGTCATTTTACACACTCATTTTTTTGGTGTGTATCCAACGCGGTATAAGTAAAACTGTCTTTATTCCCCAAAGAAGCGTCCTACTTACAGGTAGAAAAAGAGCATTGTTTTATATCTGACCCAACTGGAGTATTAATACCCACTGTTGTCTGAGAGACTTCATGTCTGTGTGTGGCATACATAAGTTAGACACAGGTATGGATATGGCTGTTTTCAATGCAAATGTTACCCGACTGTCAGACTAAGTCGAAAAGAATAGATGGCAATGTTTTCTTAACATCTACACAGTCAATCAACTTTATTTATCTTACTCTGTCAGCATCATCTTTTTTCCAGTTCTCCATTTCTTACTGTTTGTTGGAACGGGGTCATTCCAGTTCATTTGTTCCTCCAAGAAGCATGGGATGACAAAGTTTAAATTTATTCTGAATTACTCTCTGAATACTGGGGATCTCTGATATTACCAAATTCACGGCCACTCTCCCAAATTCTGTGTTGCATTGCGTAAGACATCTGGCAACCAGCCCCAAACTGAACCGTATGATGAAGCCACATGTGGAAATGCTCTCTCTGCTGTCTTGAATTTTCACCCAGCCCCATCCAAATATTTACCCTCTGTCTCATCTCTTCTTCAGCCTTGATTTCACCACAGAATGTGCAGCCTGGATGGAGCTGCTCAGCAGAGAAATAGTTTGGAAGCGGCCACAAGAACAGAGTGTTTGTGTTTTGTGTTTGTGCTGTGGAGACAGTGACATAGATTATCAAGGTAGTTTGACCTGTTGCGAAGCAGCCTTATCTCTGTGGAACCAGTTCTTAACTCCGATCCCTCATTATAAGTACAGTGTGTGTTTTGTTTTTTTGGCTTTTCAGAGTCAAAGAAAAGAAGCAATGTAAATCCTCCCTGCGTGCTGCTAATGTTATATAAGACTTTTTCTTTTTTTTTAAGATTTTTTTTTTTCCCCTTTTCAAGTTTTATTTTGATAGCGACAGTTGAAGAGTGTGGGGAGAGAGAGATGGTGAATGACATACAGGTCGGATTCAAACCCTGGGCTTCCGCAGCAAGGACTGAGTCTTCGCACATGGGGCGGCTGCTCTACAAACTGAGCTAAACACCGCCCCATATAAGAAAATATTTAACCTTGGTAACAAACGTGCTGCTCAGTTTGGAAGCAATGGCACTTGTTTCTGCGTTAGCCTGACAAGCTAACAGAGGCTAGTTTCTGGTCTTGGGTTGGGTTCAGGTCTTAAAGTTGCACGGTTAGAATTAACCTCAGTTTTCGAATTCACAGAATCAGAGCTACAAAAATGATAGCAGAACATATCTCCAGTTCTACGCTCTTCTTGAACGCTCTTATACGTGTATATGTTACCTCCTCCAATGAACGACGCCTGGCTCTGCCACTCCTACACTTAGGACAATCCAAACTTTTCTCGTCTGTTGTTCCCTGTTGGTGGAATGTCCTACCAGGTCCTATCCTGAGACCTCAAGCTCTTCAGAGAATACCTCCTCTTCTAGCACTATCAATTGTATTACCAATATTGCTGCACTAATGTGTCCTTGTCACACTGTACCTTGATTGTTTCTGTTTTTGTAAGTAGCTTTGCCTAAAAGCTTCAGCTGAATGACTAAATGTAAATATTATGTACCCAGTTGGGTGCATGCATTGAGATCTTCAAAAACTGGGCTTCTGCTCTTCTCTGCTTCACCTCTGACTGCTGGTCAGCACAGATCCTTCCAGCTTGCTGTAAATGAGGCCTGGCTCTTGAAGCCACAATCAATAGCTTTTAAGTGGCTTTGCAGTTGTGCTGATCCCTGGTGAGAAATGGATATTGGGATCAATAAGTTCTCAGTTTGTCCACAGTAACAATAATAAGATGAGTTAGTGGAGAGATGAGAAAGAACGTCTGTAGACTTCCTCGTCCAGCATGTTGTGCTTCAGGTCTGTGGCTGGACCTTTTCCTAAATATTGATGCAAAGTTAATGATGTGAAGGCTAATCATATCATATCGATCCAGGGCCATCGTCAGAGCTCGGCCATCATGGCGCACTTTGGCTCTTAGACCTCAGCAGAGACTCATATTCATGAAACCATCGGCTGGATAAGCATTGAAAGAAGAAAGTGGCTTAAAGATTTATTAATGAGGAGCTGACATGAAGTGTTTATTGATCAATGCTTACTCCTTTACCTCAGATCAAGAGTTGAAGTTGAGTTTGGGTTTGCCATGTCTACTCAGACTTCATAAAACTTGGGTGAAATAATTCTTCTTGGTAGCACTGAGGAGGGTTAAGGCCTCGATTTAAATGTTATTCTGAATCATCTCAAAGCATCAGAAACCTGCTGGAACCAGGTGATATGCCACTGACATGGGTTTGAACCTTTCTTTATGCTCCTGTTTTACTCCTCACACAGCTACTCGTGACTTTTTGTGTGTACATGAATGATTCCTCTAAAGGTTGAACTGCAGACATTTTAACCTGTCGAAGCAGGAAATCACAGGCAGACTTTAATAACAGTAACGACATCTCAGATCCAGTAATGGTGAACCGGCGCTCACAATAGCAGGACCTCCTGAGTGGAATGCCAAGTCAAAATGTCGGCTGTGTAAGCAATCCATTACAAAGACCCAGAGTTCTTGGGGAGAGGCTGAAGAGGCAGTAGGATGTAGACAGTCACACGTTTTGTCTCTTATTTGTTCTCTACATAACTTCAAAACAGGCTTCTCTTTGTGGAAAATTTGTGTCAGGCCAATAGTTTAAAACTGTTTGATCGCTGTTCCATTTGTTTGACTCCCTCAAATGTTAATTGTAGTCTGAAATCAAGCAGCCAAACAAGAATTGTGATCGAATAATAAGGATCTCTATACTTATCTACAGACACGTTTCTATCCAAAAGTCTCAAGATAAGATATATTAGACCTGATTTCAGGTCAGTCCTAAGAGTTAAAATAACTTGATTGTGTGTATTGAATATATTTAGGCCCCATGGCAAAAATCTGCCACATGGAGGATTGGATGATTTATTTTTCCTCTGAGAAAAGAAGAATCTTCACACTGATGAAATGGTACAATATATAATGACTTTTATAATCAAACTCCTCTGAGATTATGAGTTCTGTTTGTCGGTAGTGGGACCCCCTGCCTACACACAAACACAGAGTCTCCTGAAGAGTCTCAGTGTGCAGCTCGGATAGACGCATTCTGTTTGAGGTAACAATATCCCTGGAAAGTTTCCACCCGGCGAGGGTGGAAGGAGCTGAAACATCCTCCCCTGCCGATCTTGGCTCGACACTGGCAGCTTTTCAAACACACTCGGCTGTTACCACGTTTAACCCCCGGGGACCGGAGCTTAGTGACAGGGAGCACGACCGTAATGCTGAGGCTGAACCACTGGCAGGGTGTAGTTTGGCTCTACCACACTGGACTGACCTGCTGCTTGTACCAGCAGACACCTTTGGCTGACCCGACGGTGCTGGTCCCTCCCTGACTGGGCTCTGCTGAGGCATGTTGTGGCAGGTTTACAGGGTGTCTGCTCACCTTCACAATTGTAAATGCTTGAATCTCACACTTCAGTGGTTAGGGTCAGTGGCTGGAATATTCTGTTACTGCCAAAATGCCTGAGGGGTTTCTGAAAAACCGCGATTCAGTTTTAGGTCTTTTAAGGATTCAAATAGCGACGAGGTGTGTAGTAAATGAAACACAAACTTATAAAGAGAGAGAAAAGATTTTAATGAACAGCACTGTGCTGCTCTAAAAGAGGTCAGATTGACATCTTTAAAGTCTGTGTAAAGGCCATTCCAGTTTCTTTCCAAATACATGACGTATCAATCTCGGAATGGCCTGTCTATATGTTGGAAAATAGTTACTGAAAACATGTGAAAAGACTTTGAAGATATATTACTAAAATGTGCAGTTAGAGGTTCAAACAGTTTTTCACCAGTTTTCAGTCCAGGATTTTGTGGGCGGTCCTTAAAGGGCGGCTTGATGACACGCTGAGGCCACCCTGAGCATACCCCTGCACCCCTAGCAGAGAGATAGAGATGAATTCATCTCGCTCAGTGTTTCAAAGTTAGTCATGTCATTTTCTCAACTTGCTTCAAAATGCCTGCTTGACTGCTCCCATGAGTGGGCGTGGCTTCAGCACATTCAGAGGACACGCCCCCACAGTCCTGGAGCTGAGAGTTCATTTTTACCTGATTTTAACACCTCATTTCATAAACTTGTTGATATTTTTAATCATTAAAATTTGGCTGGGTGGTTAATAACTTTTTTCTTTGGTCTGACAAACTCAGAACTCACATTTATTCTGACTTTACATGGACTTTAACTCTGCCGGGAAGACAGGAAGGCAGCAAACTATCATCTCTATCAGTCAGCTGATTGGGACTGGGCCTCGTGTTGGCTGTCAGGTCTGTTTGATCGCACTGGGCTCTTTCTACTCATTTTAATGGACTCAATAGAAGAGCCTATAAACCTTCCACCTTATGAATATTCCTCATTTCATGAGCATTCTAACAGACCCCTCAGAGGTAATAGACCTTGCGGTCAGAGTCTGCTGGACCAAAGCAGGCTGGCTTCATGTTACTGCAGTGATCCCCTCATGCAGACATGAAGTCTGGCCTTTCCCAGAGGCAGCCCTTCATCTCCATCTGTCTCCTCTCTGTAGGACAGATTGATCTGTACATTTCCTTCATACACCACTTGGATTTATGATCTTGATTGCGTGAGCTGGTGCACAACCTTCTGCTCCACTTGTCCTCTGTGTGCTCGCCCTTTTCTGTCTGAGCAGAAGGTTTGGACAGGCTTGGTGCTGTCTGGCCCAGAGCCTCGGTACGCTGAGAAAATCTGCAAAATGGCACCCAAGAGGAAATCAGAAACATGCGCTCGCCTCTCTGTCTCTGGTGTTGGAAGTCATTTGAGATTTCGTTCAGTTCCTGGATCTGCGTCGGCTTCAGGCACGCAGGCATGCATGACGCCACACGGGGGGAATAAGAAATGAGTCTTGTGTTTTGGGGAAGTTTTAATCACAGCCCGGGAGGTGGGCACAGAACTTTTAACCCAGTCCTCCCTCGGTGTGGAGGGTCAGGGTCGGGACAGGTTTTCATTGATTATCTGATAACAGTAATTCAACACTTTTGTCTGTTGGCTTGATGGAAACTCATCGTCCTTGAAGGGATGAAAATGAAACATGCAAAGCTGGATTGTACAACTTCATATGAGTACTTTGTGTGATGAAGAGAGGAAGTGAAAGTAACGGCAGCAGTGAAGTGACGAACCACAACTAAACAACACTGTGTACATTATACACATACATATATACAGTTGCAATCAGAATTATTCAACTCCTATTGCAAATTAGGTTTTTACTGGTAAAATGTTTTTTTCCCATCTTGTGCAATAAATAAATGATTAATTATTAAATAGATCATAATATTAATTAATATTACAAGAGTTTTTTTTTTTCAAAACTAAACATTAAATGATACTTTTAATGTGCACTGCATTCTCAAAATGATTCAACCCCCTGAATAGGATACCTCTTAAGGGCACACATTCGAAAAATCAGGTGTTGTCTCAAGCACATCCGATGTAAATAACCAAGGGCTTTATTAGTTGCATCAGTTATGTTATATACGTGGACTGCCATAAATAAGTCCAGAGAATTGTCCAGAGAGTTACAGAGAAGAGATCATTGCCTTGCACAAACAAGGAAAGGGATACACAAAGATAGAAAATGCATTGAATATTTCTAGAGATACAGTTTGAAGCATAGTTCACAAGTTCAAAGTTAAAGGAACAGTAGCTACACTACCTGGACGTGGCAGAATGAGGAAGCCATCAACGGGCTGCCACCAGATTCCTGAGGAGGCAGGTGGTTAAAAACACTCGAGTGACTGCAAAAGACCTACAACAAGTCTTGGTGGCAGCAGGCACTGAAGTTTCAGTTTGTACAGTAAGGTGTGTACTAAACACTGAAGGCCATTAGGAATGGGCTAAGATTGCTCAGGAAGCTGGTGTCTGCTTCATGTTTGCAGCAGGTCATATGAGAAAACAGATGCTCTACTAAGTACTTCAGACACTTGTTGTGCAGGGGTGGAATCATTTTGAGTCATTGCATTTTGATTGCAACTGTATATATATACACACACACACACACACACACACACACACACATATATATATATTATATAGATAGTAATATATATATATATATATATATATATATATATATATATATTACAATACATAGAAGATCAAATAAGATCATACATGAGTCAGGATGAGATACTTGTCTTGTCTTGTCTGCCTCACTGCTGCCTCCTGATGGACTGCAGCAGCTCTTCACTCCCTCTGATGTTCAGCTTCTCTCCATCCTCACTGTTTGTTCACCTTCTTCTTCATGACCGGCTGACAGACGCACCTCGTGTTACACTGATGTTTGCATTCAGCATGACGATTCTCACACACACGCACACGCACACGCACACGCACACGCACACGCACACACACTGCTCTGAAGTCACTGGCATGTGTCCAGCCTCCTCCTCCTCCTCCTCCACTAGGATGGATTTGTTCACCTTGCATGATGCGATGTCACAGAACTGGATTGATAATCCTGTAGAATGCTGCTCTGATCAAAGTGCTGATCCAGCTGATGACCTCCTGCAGACTGGACGTTTGTGGAGCTCTAAACCTGCTCCTTTGTTTTTCCAGGTCTTTAAAGGTGAATTTCAGCTCCCAGATTTCCTAAAAGAACAGTCACAGGTACAGTAACATTCCTGCCTGTCGTTGAGCTTCTTCTTTTGATTTCCAAATTCAGCTTTTTTTAAGTGTCTGATTTTCAGTTCAGTCATCTGCAGCTCAGTGGAAGATCTCGTCACAGACTTCCATCTGCTCACAGTTACTCATCTCTTGTTTTCGAGTTTCCCGCCGCATAATGCCACCTTTTGTTGTTTTCCTGGTCTCCGCTTCATGATCGTCTCCATGTTTTTAGTGGTTCTTTTGTTTGTTAGTTTCTTTGTGTTGTCTTGCTGTCTCTCGGTCTGAGAGCCTGATGCTGGCTGCAGAGCTCTCCTGCCCTCCTCTGGTAGTTAGACACACCTGCATCTCGTGTCTCCATGTCTTAGAATCACAGTGATTTGATTTGCTAATGATGCATTCTGATCAATCATCCAATGAGGGATAAAGATCATAAATATGTTGGCGGCTGACTGTGGCCATCCTCTGGTGATTCCTTACATTGCCGCAGAGCTGCATGTCATCCTGAGAGCAGAGACTGTAACTGCTGTCTGTCTGTCTGTCTGTCTGTCTCCTGCCCTTTCTCTCCATACAGATTCAGAGGTCTGCAGAGAAACCCAACCCCAGTTAGGAGCAGAGAGAGTGCCACACTACAACATACAGGTACAGCTGCTCATGACGTATGACACTTTCTGACTTTATGAATGAAATAGTAAACAGCATGAGCTCCACCCCCACCAGCTACATCGCTAAGATGCTGCTCACTGTACCCGACTGTTCAATCCGAACATTCCTCAATTTGTTTCATGTTTTGTTAATCAAGACTCTCAAGCATCCTTTATTCAAGTGACAGATTTTTAAATCAGGGCGTTCAAGGTCACAGCAGCGTTTATGCAGCTGAGTTAGCCCTTTGAGCTAATACATGCTAACTAACAATAGATTGGAAGCAGCACTAGATATCAAACCACAAATGACCTTACTGAACGGACAAGACCTCGCCTCCTCTATCAGCTGCCTCGGCCTCACTCACACTCAGCTTGGGTTCAGGTCTACAGCTGTCTGTGTGTCTGTACCTCTACAGCTACTGCACACTGACTGACTGGCAAATAAACAAATGAATGACGATGAGTTCACTGAGGGCTCCCTGACTGATGACATTGTCAAGTACAGTCCTACAGTAATTGTGTAAACGTATTTGATCCCTTCTAATTATTTTTTAATAATCTGATAAATGATGATGAATGAAACATTTTATTAGATTTGATTAAACTGAACACCTGAACAGTCAGAGCACGTTTTACAGTGAAAATCAACTCATCGCTGCTCTCTGGTGGACAGACTCTGTAATGGACACACTGTTTAAACATTCTGTGAAAGAAAGCTGACCAATCAGTGAGCTTCTAATGAGGACCACACACACACACACACACACACACACACACACACACACACAGATGTGTCTGAAAAACCCAGACTACCCTGCAGCATCCTGACGTACACACTGATACATTTGATGACTGAAGTATTTCAGTTTAGACAAATGCAGCTGTGATTAATCAATAAATATTTAGTTTCAAACAAAATGACAGAAAACAGTAAAAATCCACAGAGCCAATCCAGTTTACTCAGCAAGTCCTCACAGACGTTTGAGCTGGAAGCACAGGATGTGTTTTAATTTGAAAAATAAAATCAAAACTTTTGATGATTAAAGGAAAAGTTAAACATTTTGGGAAATCCATGAATTCTTGTTGAGAGTGATGAGAGGATGCATGTCATGTCGGACCTCTATTCTATTTCTTGGCTGCACTATTTTCCTACAGTGTCTGCTGGTTGCCTGCCAGCCCTTAAAAACACTGTTTTTATAATTGTGTTGGTGTAAAAATTAAACAAAATGTACACATAACGTGTTAATGAGTGAGCTTGGTTAGTGCTGTATTTATGTTTTATTATTTTCAGACAGATCCAGGCGACACAGCTCAGCTCTACAAAGTGAAGGATATTTCCCAAATGATCAAACTTTTCCTTTAACTGTGGTTGTAAAATAATAAATAATGTTTCATCTCTCCACCTGTGCTCTGATTGGACAGGACTCGGTGCAGTGGAACAGAAAATCATGGACAACGTCTCACCCATCTCACCATCTGTGTTGGCCTCAGCACCTTACAGAGTTCACATGACCACAGCAGCACCCCACTCCCCCGGGCTGCTACCACTCGTCGTCTCCGGAGAACTCTTGGCCTTCTATGTTGTACTGTACAGAAAAAGATACTAATACTTGTCACACAGAATGTCTGCTGATTGTTATTTTTGGTGTCACATCACGCTCATCGATTTTTAGAAATGATTTCGGCTATTTAGAGAAAAAAAAGTGAACTGAAATTGCAAGAAGTATTTATGAATGGGGAAATTAGCTTTTGGAAGATGCAATACCTATTTTAATGTTACATTTTTTTCATGCCTTTGTATTGTGCAATGTCATGGATACTGATCAGTTTGAAGTATCAACCGTGATAAACAAAGCTTTTTTTAAAAAACCTGTCAGTCTCTTTCTTCTTCTTGTAAAGGCTTAATGTCACCACACAGCTCACACACACACACAGATGATCATACTCTTTGGAAGAAGTAAATTCTTCTTTACATGAACAAGGCTGCAGTGCCCCGAGGTCACAGTGTGACAGGATGACAGGCTCTGTGGAATTTTTGCTAATTTTAAGTTTGAAAGGAATTTGCACCAATAAAGTATCTACGCTATCCATGCATTGTTTCCTGATGTAAAGCACGTGACACCATATCAAAATCTGAAGTTTCATCAAACAGGCCCAAAATAAAAGTAATTCTGATAAATCTGGAGTCTGAACATCTGCTTTGTGAAAAATAAACACTCATATTTTTTTTGCTAAAAGATTATTGTAATAGTTTTATTAGTATTTCCAAATTAAAGTAACTTTAAATGATAAACTGGCTCCTTTTGTAAAACATAAAGACATTAAGATAAATGAAATGTTACACCAAAATCTGTGCCTCTGTGACCTCATTAGGAAGCTCAGTCATTGCACGTCTTTAATCATCGTACTTTATCACATTGCTTTTTGACTGCACAATATGTGCATAATTTTGTGTGTGTGTGAGATTAAGTTTGATTAAACATTCTTAGTTTTGGTTTAGTTAGTTTTTAGTTCACATATTTGGATAGAAAGTGTCTAATATTCAAAACACTATATTTAAATAATCCATGTTCCAGCTGTGGTGCTTTCACTGTGATCAATCAGAAATGACTGTCCGGTCTTTCTACCGTGAGAACTGGACGTCCATTATTCTCAGCATTAAGTGTTTAAGTGTACAGTGACACCTCGACTGAACCACAATAGTGAAGTTATAAAAACAAAACAATGAGCTGAAAGGTGCTAAAAGGCTCTGTGGACTCACTTCTCTGTAGTATCAACAGTTAAGAGGAAAGACAGCAGCCCGTTAATGAACAACCTCTTATTTAATAATACATTACATTCAAGGCAAATGATACATCCTTACCAATACATATTCAGCAATGCAATCGTTGGCTCTCTAAATAAATAGAAATTTGTCAGTGCACAACATTGAGAAAGAACACTTAACAGTCAACGTGTAACATAGTCTGCACACATTCTGCATTTCTGCACAGTATACACTCTGACTAGTGCTGCTAAAACCAACATAAAAATAGATCTCAAAATAAGTTATATATTTATGTTCTCACTGTCTTCATAGAAATATTGGGCTTTCGGTTCGTATTCGTATATACAGCAATATAGACTTTGATGGATTTTCTCAAATTGCACAGTAGTTAAAGAATCCAAGATCACCATTTTCAAAAATATTTTACACACATAGTAAACAGTCAGTCTTCAAGATGCAGTATGAAATTGCACATTGTCGTCATGCCACAGAGGGGGCTGTTTCAAGGCTTTGGTACACAATGTCCTGATTGGAAGAAAAAAGCTCTGCTATGGGCCCTGGATTCCCCGTGCCGACCCTCCTCCGTCACCATGGCAGCAGGAGCGGGTTGGGGGTGGGGTTGGGGGGGCCGTAGCGAGGGTATATCCACACCACTGCCCATTCCTGGGATCAAACTAGCGAATCAGAGAGCCGGATGACTACAGTACACTTCAGGATTGGGGAAGACTCTTGGCACTTGAATCACAGGTGCAGGTCCGTGCTGGATGACCAATCATATGCAGCCGTGTTGGACATTTTAAGGAGGGTGGAGATAAGGGTCACACTGATGAGGGGGAGTGTTGGGAAAACAGTATCAAAAAATGTCCCTGTGCTGTTACCGTAACGCCTAAACCAACCTAATACTGACTCAGCGAACACTCGAGAACGTTTGGCATTAAAAGCAGCTTCTTCTTCTCAGGGACCTTAAATCTGTTCTGTTCAGCCCAGTCCAAGCATGCTTTTATTTTTAGAGGCTGGACTTTAGGCAGGAGGAGAATCAACATGGACAATTGCAACCACTTTTCCTGACGGTGCTGCTGAACGCAAAAAGAAGTTCAACAGACTTCAGATCAGTGAGCTTGTTTGACTCCAGTTCCAAAGGAAAACCTGGATAAGGCTGGAAATATTCACCATTTCTCTTACTGTAAACTTATCCCATGTGCAAACCCAAACCAACAATGAATGCAACCTACCAACGAGTGTTATTTTTCCATGCAAAGCCTGATAGATCTCATTACTCTGTGCTACACACACATATATACATATAATCCTTCGTTACACATTTCCAGACAGGACTCATTTTCAAAAAAGCCGTAGTCCTGCTGCTGTACAGCACCAAATTGTGTATTAATCCACTTCTAAAATAGTCCCTAAGAAATGCAATATTTACTCACGTTTGAGGTTTTTTTTAATTATTATTATAAAACTACAGTACCCAGGTGAAACTTGAAAGATTAAGGCCACACACAGGGTAGGGAAGCTGGATGGATGGTTTTGTTCTTTTCATGGGATTTGTTAACAATAATAAAAATATTGAACAATGCCTACCTTATTCATTTTCATTTTTCATTTCAATGTCTATGTTATGTTGTTTCTTCTAACTGTCCTCAGATCTATAATAATCCATTTTTTCATCTTTCCAAATGTGCTCTTCTGTCACTGTTACTGGAGAACTGAAACAAAGCTGTAGCCAAAGTTTTTGAAATATTGACGTCAGGAGTCCAAACCTGCCTTTAGTACAAAAACTAAAGAGAATAAATGAGCAGGGGAGAAGAAAAGACAACAAAAATGACTTTGTATTAATTCATTTACCTTTTTGTGTTTAAACGTTGGTCTAAAAGGTGTTGGATCATATTAAATCATCAGTCTAATACTTTTTTTTTTTTTTTGCCTAAAAACATTTTAAGATGTTCTAAAATCAGAAAGTGTAATATGTGGGTAAATAAAATAATCCCTCCTCTAGACATTTAAAATTCCCAGAAATCTGACCAGAGGCATGGGCTCATTGTCTCCAGTGGCAGATCAAGCTCTGCGTTATAAAACAGAGCAGCTTTATATTAAAGTGAGGAGGAAGGCCTGTGTGCTTTTGTCGTTACTGTTGTGCTCTGCTGCTGTTTCTTCTGACTTGGATGAAGATTTGAACACACTTTGACCACTGACTAACATGCTCAGGAAAAGTTGGCTGCAATTCATTCTTCACTCTTCTTCACTTTCTCAACAGTTTGGCCTCTTGTGGCGCCTCCGGCCTCCACCGACTCTGGTGAGGCCTTCACAGGCACCATGAAGGAAACCCTCACAACTAAGTACCTTGGGCTGTTACTGATAAAGGCAACATTTGTGTGATTAATGAACTCTTGGACAAAAAGAAGAGAAGGGGGTGAGGTGCGAGGGGTTAAAAACACACATGCTTGTTGTAGAAAACACTCATGAAAAGGTAGTTGGCACAGTCCATTTGGTCACTAATGAAAACTTCTTCGTGGCTAAGTCTTCTGCTCCTCTGACAATGTTGTATGTAAATCCTGCACTCCCACACTCCTCTGCTAGAACTGCATGGAGGATCACATCTGTCAAACGCTGACAGGCATCCAACATGTTCTGGATCAGAGTCAGGAAATAGGCGACTCTGTAAAAAACTGGAGTATTGATAGAGCCAATGTTGTATCGGAGTGTGTGTGTGTATGTGTGTGTGTGTGTGTGTTGTCATGCACGCACACAAGCTCTGTAGGACTGGGGAGACTCAAGAATGCGTTCACAGTGTGATCAAACTCACAAGCATGCAGACAAATCCACATGTCTGAACAGAAACCATGGGCATTCCATGTGAAGGTAAATGTAAACAGATTGAGGCCAAACTCCAGAGCCAGGCCACCTCAGCAGCACTCCTGCCCCACTCCTAGGGCCTTTATCTGGGCAGGGAGGAGACCTGGACTCCCTGGACCTGCTCTGGATTAGTGGAGGCCTGGAAACACTCTGTCTCTCTGAGGGATGAGAGGAAGAGCTGAGTGTCCTGCAGGGTCGGACACTCCTCCTCCTCGTCACTTGTTGTCCATCATAGACTGGACTTTGTGCACCAGCTCACGTGCGATCTTCAAGATATTTTGGACATCATGGCGCTCAGCCATCTCTGTGGATCAGATACATTGTTAGAGAGGCAGCAACAGAAATATGCAAAACAGTTTCCACATCAGCTGCATGAACAGCACACACTCTTTTATGGGGTCCCCCAGGGGTCTATTCTGGGTCCCTTCCCTTTTTCTATATACATGCTACCCCTGCGGCAAAGATAGACTGTTTCAACCATTTATCTCTACTTAGCTAACTATTAATCCATTATTTTTAATTTTCCAATTCAACGTCTCTGCTCTCCAGTTAACTAATTTCACACACTCAAAATCACAGCAGGTTGTGATCAGGGGTACAATCAGTTTATTGTTTTTTGTGAAAGAAAATATACTACAAGACCAACCTATGACGAATTTGTAATCCTATTTGTTTATTTTCCACCTAAACACCAATATGTGTATGAATTTATATTTTTAACCAAATCATGATTTCTATTTTTTTTTCATATTAGCTGAAACACACACCTGGTTGGGAAGAATTGAGCTACACAATTTTTTAAAACACTACGTGATAAAACATGCTTTCATATAAAATACCTAATGAAATATAACAGTACAGTATAACTCTATGGAGTTAACTATTCCTTTAACATGTCTGGGTGTATTCGACACAGTGCATCAGTGACAAGAACCACTGGATTTGTGTTTCTGTCTACTTTGTTATAAAACTTATTTAATTCACTTGATTAGACAAAAACACACTTCAAGTTTCTTAATTGAACATTACATATATTGACATACTTATCCATATTGTTTACCCCCTGTACTTTTCTGAAAACAGTATGAAACATTTGACTACAAAATGAAACAGCTCACAACAAACTGTAGATACAGTATCTGTTGTCCACTGATGGCCACTGTGACAGGATAAAAGTACATACACTTACTACTGAGTATACTAATGCTACTGAGAGTGATTGTCTCTCACCATTGAAGAACTTGATGATATCAGTGAAGTCCATGTTGTTGTCCATGATGATCTCACGGTAAACTGTGACCAAGGCCAAGGCCAGAAAGAGGACAAAGTGCTGAGAGGAAATCCTGGGAGCCACCCAGATCACCTCCCACACCGCAAACACGTCCTCGTACAGGAGCTCTGTGTGCACACACACACACACACATAAACAGAGAAGCAGCATTTTTAGAGACTCTAACCCTCCTACTTCCTAACTAGCTCTAATCAGTCTTTCTGGGGAGCTAAAACATGGTAGTTGAGTTTTAATAATTGCAGATACATTCCAGACTTTTATCCCTTTAACACATTCCTGCTTAGATTACACAGATTACGTTTGGTGCAGCTGAGAAGAGAAACATCATGTAGAATTATGAATGTGTAACATCATGAACACTTGGTGCAGCATATACTGTACCTCTTAAAGGCATTTGGACATGATGTTACCATGGTTTCACCTCTCTTGACTCCAGAATAGGAGGATGTACATATTTGGCCATTTATTTCCTTGTTATTCTACACATTTGTTGATTGTTCCACCTTTTAGTCTACAGTTTTAGAATATCTGCCAGTCATGAGCATCACATGAACTACATACTGTAAGCATGCCAGAGGTTTAAATCATCAATCCCCCCTCCCATGACCATGACCCCCATCGAGCCGAGGCTTTAACTAACCACGAGGAGCTTCTCTAGCGCAATACAACAAGAAAAAGGGCAACTGTCCGGTTCCCATCTGCAAACACTGCTGACTGTGGGAGAGTGATCAGGAGTCTTTCAGCCTCCACAGTAGTCAAAATGACTTAATGCAGCTTTGAAGAAGACAAATCAATGAGGTGAGTGAGAGTGAGAGTACGGATGTGTTTGTTCACCTCTCTTGAAGTCCAGCAAGAACCAGCGGTAACAAAAGTAGAAGTGAGTGTAATCTCCGTTCTGCTGCATCAGTTCAAACAGCTCAGAGTCCAGGATCTGATATCAGAGTGAGAGCAGAGAGGACGTCAGTGAGTTTTAGCAGAAGTGACATACACACACAGTGTAAGAGTTATCCATCACCTGGATCAGCGACCTCATGTTGGCAAAGTGTGTGTCCATGGCACCACCGTTAGGGAAGTTCTGACTCATCCTCTTCATTAGCTGAGTGAAACAGCTGTACGCCAGGCACTCTGACACACACACACACACACACACACACACACACACACACACACACACACACACACACACACACACACACACACACACACACACACACAGGAAGAACATAGAGTCATGTAGCCAGAACTATTGCTTTGTCTCTCACCTATCACATCTATTTATATATTTCTCATTTTTGTGAAGCATAATATATTTTCCCTCTATGATGATTTTTTCTTCTCACCATCATCCAGGATGACCATGAGCGGGGCAAGCAGGTCACACATGCCCTGAACATAACCCATCTCTAGATGCTCCCACACATAGCTGCAGAGAGCAGACGGAGACAAACGAGAGTAAACACATCATTCATCATTCAGCTCTACACATTAACATACGTGTCACACTGTGGCAAAGTACAACTGCAGTGAAGTCCTACTTAAATAAAGTTTAGAATGCAGGACTTTTTAAATTGTAATATTGATACTTTTTATTTTTACATCATCATCAGCAGCAGCAGCCGCAGCAAGCTTTAAAGACATATAGAGTTGTATGTCATCTACATAGAAATATTATGTCTGTGCATCTGCTATATTTTCCTGGGGTAGCATGTATACAGTATAGGAAACAAGAGGGGACCCAGAATAGACCTTTGGGGGACCCCACAAAACAGAGGCGCATGAGGAGATATGGAGTGTAGACTTATAACCAAGTCTATGCTGCATGTTGATCATAGTAACTAGTTTATCCAACCATGTCATGGGAAAGGTTTTTACACTTATTTAAACTTCACTTTGGCAGTGACTGATTTTTTCTGATGTTCATATTGTGAAAATATTAGCAAAGTGCAAAGACATGAAGCACAATAGCATACAGTAAAGTCACTGTCTAGAGAATGTGAGTTAAATATTTACTTTTTTTTAGTTTGATTTTACTTATATGCTAAATGCAATGTTCACCAGCTAGTTACTAACTCTCTGCCTGTTGTTTGGTGCTGAATGTACAGTGAGTTTGTCAGAGCTCATTTGCTGAAACAGCTGCCTGCTAAAAATGACAATGATGAAAACAGTAAAGTTGTAAAATCAAATAAATAGGCTCAAAGATGCTACAAGGCTCAACAGAGCTGAGGGGAACCGCAGAGTTAAGTGATAATTATCTGTTTGTGACATCTCTCATGTTACACATCATCTGTATAACAGTCAATACAACTCCGTACTTCTTCCACATACCTGCACATGATGTTGCGTAGTTTCTCCAGGTTGGCTGTGGTGAAGTAATAATAGTTGCGGTCACAGCGCTGCACATCTTTGTCGATCCTGTGGAGGTTCAGAGCAACTGTGTCCAACAGCTCAATCTGCACAGAGCAAACATTTCTGTTAGTGAGTGACTACATGTCAATCAGAATGTTCCACTATGGGCAACATCAGTCTGCTTCCTTGGTTCAAGACCTGCTCACTCAGAGTGAATAAACATTAAAAAGACTGCACACACCGTATATGAGGACAGTGAAGGTGATATCCCCTCTGCAGCTGCTCCATTGGTCACCAGTTTGTCCAGCTGGCTGCACAGCCTGTCCTCAGTCAGAGAGTCCTGACGCCCCCCCAGCACACCTGGAGTGCTGCCCTCCTCCCCGCCCCCCCCTTCCTCCTCCATGCTCTGACCGTCGTCTATGCTGGACAGGATCTGGGAATGAGCAGAGGTCACTGAGTAGTTTCTGGAGGAGGGGAGACCCGAGTCAGGGGAGTCAAACTCCACCAGAGGACGCTCCTCTTGGGGGAGTGCTGCGGGAGGAACCAGGGTGGTCATGGTGGGGGTACTGTCCTCTCCACTGGGGGTCTCCTGGCTCCCCGCCTCGGGCTCGTCCACCGACATAAACACCTGAAGAAGGATGGAACTTTAGAAGAGGAACGGTGACGCAGGATGGAGGTTATGCTTTCACGTATCATGTGAGTGTTTCTGTCGCCTGTCTTCATGTCACCCTCTGATACAGATACCCTCTAATACCTTTTAATACCATCTGATCCATGATACAGCTCACCCTCATCAGTCAGTGTATGTTTATGTACTGTTCTTGTCAAAACCATATGATCTTTTTTGGGTTTACATTGTGCTAATCATTCCCAACATCATATATCAGGACCATTATTCTAGACCAACCTTTTTCCTTTTGGGACCTCTTTTCTATCACTGAGTAATGTGACTAAGTGATAAACAACTAAACATTTAGATTTCTTCACAGGAATGAATGAAAAGCTAAGATAATGGTAAATGGACTGTACTTTTATATCTCCTTTCTAGTCTTCTGACCACTCAAAGCACTTTTACACTACATATCTTATTCACACATTCACACACATTCATACATTGATGGCATTAGCCATCATACAAGGTGCCAACTGCTCATCGGTTTTAGGAGCTAACCATTCATACACATTCACACACAATGGCACAGCATTAGAAGCAATTTGGGGTTCAGTATCTTGCCCAATTACACTTCGACAGACTGGAGGACAGACCACTGATCATCTGATTAGTGGATGACCTGCTCTACCTCCAGAGCTACAGCTGCCTCAACTGTGTATATTTAAAAAAAAAGTTTTCTTACACCCCTTAAAATGAAGAAGACTCTGAAGCTTGGCGATTCCTGAAGGTGATCATGACCCTGAGGTCGGGAAACCATGCACTGTATGGTCACAAATCCTCTCTGTATTACTAGGTCTAACAAACAGGTCTGTTGTTTGATGTTGGATGTGAGAATGTGTTGGATCTTCACCTCGTTGCTAAGTGTGGAGTCTCTGTGAACGAGTCGCAGCACGTGGCTGTCAATGCTGCTGCCTGACGAGAGTTTAGCAAAGATGGCCGACTGCATCTCCTTCTCCCTCTGCTTGACGATCACCTCGCAGGCCTTCCACTCCCGCATCACCTGCTGGTAGCGCTCGCTGATCTTCGAGTCAATCTTCACAGGGAAGAAAAAACAGGCACATTGCTTTTCAAATTAAGAGACACATGAAGACAGTGTGTGACTGTGTGTGTGTGTGTGCTGTACCTGGCTCATGTCTTTTTTACCCATGCCGAATTTGTAGTGTCCCAGCAGGAAAGGCCAGACCTCCTTCCTGATGTCGTGCTGCACTCCGCCATAATAAACCAGCCTTAGCAGCTCCAGCTCCTTGTAGTTCTACACACACACACACACACACACACACACACACACACACACACGCACACACACAGAAAAAGGTAATAGAAATATGAATGAGAAGAAGAATGACGGGAAGTAGAAGCCTTGTATGAGTGGTGAGAGCATCGTGGAAGTGCATGAATAATGGAAGCAGAGAAAGAGTGATTAGGATCCATACAGAGGAAGATGGAGATGAGTGCAGAAGGTAAAGGAGGCAGATATGAATAGAGTGTAAATTAGTAATGATAACTTTGTTGGAGTTGATGAATGATTATAGTGGCTGCTTTAATAGCTACCATGGTATCATACTGCACTCTGTAATGAGACTTCATCTCACTGAAACTCATTAAATTTTCATTAGAGAGCCGAGCGGGGTGGAGACTGCAGGAGCAGTGCATGATCTCTGACTTACAATTAATATACAGCGAAGGAGGCAAGACTATATACGAGAGGACGACAGAATAATCAAAACACACTGAACAGAGACGCTCAATTATAAAGTTAGGAAAAGTTTAAACACAATTAGCGGTATGAACTGGCCTTTAAAGAACAAGGTATATGGTAATATACAGAGACATACAGAGATGTGAGTTTTAACAGCACTGTGAGGCTGCACAGGGTGTTCAGGTGTTATACTCCATTTGATTTGTGAATGCATTTCAAAGCAGAATCTTCAATCTTTTACTACACAGACAGACATAAGACAGATATACTTATCAGTCACATCTCAGATAGCAGACCAACACTGAATCAACGAAACTGTCATTGAATCAACGTTGCCATGCTATCTGGAATATTCAAGATTTAAGTTTTCAGACAAAACATATTATTATACTACACATTAATCTACCCAAAGTATCAACACAACACCGACCCAATAATAAAATATAAAAATAATAAAGACAAAATAATCCAATCTACTCCATGTTGCTGCAGGTTTGGGTTCTATGCTTGTGTCTGTTCCACTATGACCTTAGACACACATTTACAACTGATGACAAGAGATACAAAGAAGACGTTTACTTCTGGTATAAAAGCCAAAAGATGTGTTAGTGTGTGTTAGTGTGTGTGGTACAGGGTCATCAGGTCCAATAGCTGCTCTGAATGGATTTATTGTGCATATGCTGGGGGCACCACAGCGTGCAAACGCTGATCCCTCTGCCATATACCAAAGTCATGAAAGCACACTGCTGCCACCGACTGAACTGCAGATTTATTCTCTTTCACTAATACAGTCACACACACAGCTGTTGTAACACACTCTACTTTCATATCAGTCTAAAACTTAATGTGTGCTATAAAATTGGATTATTATGTCATAATATAACATATTGTGTCATAATGTTCAAATGTTAGGGCAGGACAGAAATCTTTGCTCCTCATAAATCTCTCAGAGATCATCCCTCACAGGCTGCGTCAGCTTATCTCTATACCATAAAACTGTAAATAAGACTCACAGCACAGCAGATGACCATGATTTATCTTTGGGGCTTCATCCATACCAATAAGTCAATGATGACTTGGCAATCTGCTGTGATTTCTGGTGGAGGAGTGTCAGATGGTGCAGAAGGAAGATTAAGACTCAACTGTTATGTTGTTGTAATACATGCTGCTTGTCCTTCCTCTCAAGAAGGGTCCAACTGCATGTGCCGTAGGGTTTCTTATGATGTATAGTAGGTAAACTATCACTGATTTCATGTTAGCAATCTACATAATGTTTATGAACAAATCTGAGGGGTGAAAATAAGAAATCCAGCTGCTAGATCTTCACCCAAATAAGATCTACAAGGATTGATTTAAAGGTCCAGTGTGTAGGATTTAGTGGCACCAAGCAGTGAAGTTGCAAACTGCAACCAAATGAATACTCTCCTATGTCTCACCCTCACCTTCTAAGCATGTAAGACAAACTTTGGCTGCCAAGGTCACATAAAAAGCAAAAGGTCAAATCTAGATCAGTGTTTGGTTTGTCTGTTCTGGGCAACTGTAGAAAAACAGGTGAACTGGTTGAATACGGGCCACTTCCTGATGGTGTTTAATACTATAAAAATAACCTGAGCAGAGAGGTCTGTGGTGCTGCAGACCCATTTGAACCTGCTCTGTACCCACCTTGCAGTCTTTCTGGTACTTGCTCCACACCTCTTTGCTGAGGCCCCCGGAAGCCTCGCAGGGCCTGTCTGGAGGGACAATGTTGTGGTTGACCAGAGCTGACAGGTGAGTCCGCACAGTGGACAGGTGTCGACAGTAGGCCAGCCCTGATGGATGGGTGAGACACACACAGCTGAGACAAATCCTCCGTACAGTCAAGTCAAATATTTCTTTACATCACCCAAAATCACAGATTTGTCTCAGAAGGCTGAATTCCCTCTATCCTCACACACTCAGTGTAATATTAATATACAGCTATTTTACTTAATAATACTTACATATTGTGTATTGTTGGAATATTGTGTGAGCCGGCTTTCATTAAATAACTCAAGTTTGATTTGTATTGTTACACTGAGATCAATAAACTATCTAACTACTCATAATGCAAAAAGCTTTTCAGATGGATGCTGTAATTAAAAACAACCCTTCTCTGAAAACAATATTTTAATAACACTATAAATGCATTATGCTTCCCAGCAATTTATTACATGTTTGACATATTCAGAGAGATATTTCATTACAGTTTGAAAACGCACTGCTTTATCCAGCAGCATCGAGTCGACATCATCGAGTCATACATAATATTTAATCACTTTAATTAGTTTTAAAATCAACTGGAAGCCAGTAATGCAACATGGGTAATGTTCTCTGCAGGATTAAAACACAATGGAGCTGCTGCTGTTGTTTTATATATTCTATATACATTTACAGTACTTAACAAATGTATTAGACAACCACCCAGTGTTAATATTGTAATGGCTAATACATCAGTATGTAGAAGCTGTTTAACCAAAATGATATTTTTAATGCTAAAATAAATAAATCCTCATCAGGGTCACGGTGGGGCTGGAGCCTATCCCAGCTGACTTTGAGCGAGAGGTGGGGTACACCCTGGACAAGTGACCAGTTCATCACAGGGCACTTAGAGACAAACAACTATTCACACTCACACCTACGGGCAAGTTAAAGACACCAATTAAGTGCATGTCTTTGGACAGAGAACCCACGCAGACACAGGGAGAACATGCAAACTCCACACAGAGAGGTCCCAGCCGAGGTTCTTGCTGTGAGGTGACTGTGCTAACCACTGCTCCATGTTATTAGATTAGATTATGTGTAACTGTAGAGTTGAGGAGAGCAGGTGTCTATGTATAATTATTTATATACCACGCTCATAATAATAAGTCATAATATGTAGAAAACAGCTGGAAGTGAATGCATGAAGCCTAGTAGAGGTAACATGATGTACTCACATCCGTAAAAGGCTCTGGAGACGATCTGCCTCTTCATGTTCTGGCAGAGCATCTTAAGAGGAATCCTGGTGGACAGAAAAGAAATCAGCCGTTATTACAAAGCCAGAGTCTGATCTGTGAAGGCGCCGCAACCATGAAGCTGAAGCACAAACTTAAATGCCTTAATGTGTATTTTTTAATGGATGTTGCCTCCATCAAATCCATTAGAAGTCCATTTAAGAAGTAAATAATTATTGAAACATTGCACCAACAAAGATAGAAGTTTGAGAAAACCTGAGGCTGCCAGTGCATCGTACAGTATCTCACTCTCAGGACCTACGTGTGAATGTCTGATGGGTCATGTATACAGGTACAGCCGGCCGGGTAGTCGAACGACATGTTGCTACCGGCCGTGGAGCAGGACTGGCACAGCGACTCATGAGTGGTTACTTCGGCTTGTTGCCACGACGACGGGCTGCCTCCGAAACCCTGCATCTCCATCATCTCCCCGTGGTCTAAAGCAGAGAGAGTGAAAGTGAGAAGACAGAGAGAGGTCTCAGTGCTCTGAGACAAGATGGACACTGCTGTTTTCATGTACTATGATCCGCTTCACACTGGCTATGTTCTGTGTTCTTACATATTATGACATAGGTCCCTCAGCTCAACCATAAATACATCTTTCCATGTATTGTTCTTTGTTGTTTATGACATCACGAGATGAGTAGATGGATGAAAGTTTTACATGTTACATGTGAGAGCTGGAAAAACAAGCGTAGAGAGGAAACCAAAAGTGGAGGGGGGAACGGTTCAGGAAGCAGGTACGGTGCTGTGGGAAAGACAGGCAGAGAAGATGCAGGGAAGCCATGCTGGTTCAGTTCATTCAGAGAGGAAGCAGAGGAGACAGCAGAGCTCAGGGACGCTCCAGACAAACAGGCAAGAGGAGGGAGGTAGAAGAAGACAAGTGAGGAAGAGAAGGATTGATAGAAGAGGAGAAGGCGGGGACGAGGCTGACGCTCAGGCCATGCAGGATGCATAAAGCCAGAACAAGACAAGAGACATCAAAAGAAATAATCTCAGAAATAACAGAAACAGATGGACACCAGTAAAAGGGCACACAAAGGGGAGGAGAAAAATCATAAAAACTTCAACATTAAATAAATGCTCTTCACCTTAATTCTTCAGGTTGGAGCTGATGACCTGTCATAAATATGAAGCTGCGCTTTGGTCGTTCAATAACCCCAAAAAAACAAATAATATTAAGAACGAAAAAAGCGAACAGAAAAAATGCTGGAGCGAGACCGACATTTGGCCTCCCCCCTCTTTACTTTAGGACTAGACGTGATCAACAACTGGTTTTGGGATCAGTAATGCAATCCTGCTCACACAAGGACTCCACGTCTCTACTACTGCGGAACCCCACAGGACCGTAATGAGAGGGGTGGAGGAGGGGGCGAGGGGAGGTGGGAGGGGGGTGGCAGGGTTAGTGAAGAATTACAGTGAACAGCATCGCAGCAAATGACCACACAAACAGAGGAGAAACAACTGAGGAAGTCAGAAGAGAGAGAGAGAGAGAGAGAGAGAGAGAGAGAGAGAGAGAGAAAGAGAGAGAGATAGATAGAGAGAGATCAAACAGAGGAGGAGACTTGAGAGAGGATTTTCCATCACAAATACGCAGAAACACAGAGTCGTTCTTTAAAAAAATACAACCAAACGGGTGCATATTTCCCATGCAAAAATCGTCAAGCATGTTGCAAGTGAGAAATGAAAGGACAAAAAGAAGGAAACAGAATTAAGTCAAATTAAAGGAGTGCAAATAAAGACTAAGCAAATTATCAAAGAGATTCTTGGCCACGATAGTGGAAACCCAACAGTGCTGAGGCATGCTTCAAATGCTATACCCTTTCATAACTGTAAGGCAGTCAGCACTGCAAATCCCAGAATGCAAAGCAGCCAGAAAGGCCTTGAACTAGATGAGGAGTCCTGGGGAAGTCTGAATCTATGTAGCAGTGATGAAACCAGGTGACAGACGTGTCCAGTCACTGTGTTTGGCAGCACTCTTCCTAAAAGTCTGTTCATTTGGCAGTGTGTGCTTCCAGTGTGCGTTTCACAGACTTGCATAAGAATTCCTGTCAAGCAAGTGGATTAAACTGTGTCGCTGAGCGGTGGGAGGAGAGAGAAGCGACAAAGAGAGAGTGAAATTAAGCAGGAAGGGGAAGAAAGGAGTTTTTTTTTTCAGTGACGGCTGTGGCATTAACTATATGTCTGACAATATCTGTGACAAAGCTGTCATTTTCTAAAGACAAGATGTTATTGTATCAGATTATAATGTCGCATAAGTGACAGAAAAATGAGAACCTACAGAGCAAATCTAACATCAGAATGACTGAAATTTTATTTTTATTGTTGAATAAATGCTATGGAAAAGTTGGATGAGGCTACCAATGACTGTGAGTGTGTTTTGTTTGGCTTTGGAGATAATGCTATTAAGATTGATTAAAAGAATTCACCTGACTGCCTACTGACATGCTATTTGTAACTATTGCGTCAAGATGCTGCTAGACTTCCTCACTTTTTGCTTGTTCTCCTCCACTAACACTCTTCACCTGCCACTTCACCTACAATGATGATGGTAACAATGCTCTACAAAGATCTACATTATGTCATTGGTATTATATGTGCAGCACTGGATACTGTACTGACACTTCAAATTTGACATTGGTCTTTGATGATTCATTGATACACATAACAATATAAGTCTCTGATAAAGGCTGCTGTGCAACTGACGGAGCCATGGAAGATATGTTGTGAACTTTAAAGCCTCCTTTACACCCCGACACAATACAAATTTATTTAAGTAACATTTCTTAAGTCAGGCCCCTTGTTGCTCTGTTGCTCTCTCCAATAACAGTTGAGTAAAACTCAGTCAGGACTCATCAACAGGCAAACAACCAAATTTTGAATTTTGGTTAAAATATAAAAAGACACATCTAAAGTTACATAATGTAAGCAAAACACAAGGTAACTAGCGAGCTAACTTGTCTACATCAATCGATAGCTAGCAAATGAGAAATGACAGCTAATGTTAGCGTCACTGCCTAATAAGCACTCCGCATATGCAACTCTAAAGTGAGATGCTACATTAGCTACTTCATTATTATACTCAACACGAACTTCCTAAAGAAAGTGTTTATTATCACATCTAATGTATAAGCATAAATGTAAGACACACACACACACAC
This sequence comes from Larimichthys crocea, assembly GCF_000972845.2. Taxonomy (NCBI): domain Eukaryota; kingdom Metazoa; phylum Chordata; class Actinopteri; family Sciaenidae; genus Larimichthys; species Larimichthys crocea. The sequence continues at coordinate 498,024 of NC_040017.1, read as the reverse complement.
ACACACACATATGTATATGTATATATATATATATATATATATATATATATATATATATACACACACACACACACCACACACACAACACATATATATATATGTGTATATATAAAATATATAATATATTATATATATTAGGGCTGTCAATCGATAAAAAAATATATAATTAATAATCGCAAAAATTTCTGTAATTAATTATTATATTTATATTAATTATTTTATCAATAAATTAATTGCATTTTTTCGGAGACTGAAGCTTATAATGAATATTTTTTCATGTAAAATGATCAAATAATGTAGAATAAACACAGAGAAAGTATATTTAAATTCATTCATTTTATTGGCTTAAGGTGCACATTGCACAGTGCAAATAGGAAAAAGCCAGAAGAGGAAATATACTGACGAGTGCCACACTCCTGTAGTGTAGACTGGCGAGGTCCTGTAGAGGTAATTTCAGCAGGGTGTTTTGCTTTGAGGTGATATATTAAAGTCGTGTTGTGGAATTTAAATTCGGCTTTGCAAACTGTGCAAATTGCCTTGTTTTTGCAACGAGCCGTCGGGCAACTTTTTAAAATGAAATGTTCCCCCTAAAAGTCCGTCCTTATCCATCTTCCCGCCATAGACTCTCCTTTAGTTAGGATAGATCATAGACATATATACATAAACTCTCCTTAAGTTAGGATAGATCATAGACATATATACATAGACGCCTCATTGAGCAGGTTGGTCCGTTGCTGCGATACGTTAACGCGTCCGCCATATGGATGTGGCAGATCTGCCCTAAACTAAAACAAGCAGGGCCGGTTTTAGCTATGGGCAATGTGGGCGACCGCCCAGGGCGCAGTCCCTCGTGAGGGCTTTAAGTTAATGCCCTTATACACCCATTCACACACACACTAATATATCTGGGAAACAAAGCTCTACTTTGCTACATCCAAAATGGCGTCGACGTCGACGTACGATTCAGCGCTCAAAAAGGTTATGGGTCAGCCGCCACCGGAAGTAAACAAAACCGCGTTAATTGCGTTAATGTTTTTTAGCGCGTTAATTGTTTAAAATTAATCACCAAAATAAATTTTGACAGCACTAATATATATATATATATATATATATATATATATAATATATATATATATAGATATATATATATATAATATATTAAATATAGATCAACACGCTCCACGCCTCTCTCTCTATATATATGTGTGTGTGTACAGAGAGAGAGAGAGAGCGAGAGACAAGAACAGTTTTCAGTTAGCTTATCTAATGTTAGCAAAAGTGGTGCCAAGTTATTAATGCTAACTTAGGCAGGAGGTTCAATTGAGGAGAAACATTTAACTGGGTTGACTAGCTAATTTGCATACATCCATAGTTAGTTAACTAGCACTTTGTTAGTTTTTGCTGTCTACTCAGCTTTTTTCAACTGTTATTGCAGCACAGAGAGAAAATGGGGCAGGTCAAGTGTTGAACTGTCAAAGCTACATTCATGCTTTTGCCAGAGAAGTTTCACTGCTATAATCAAGATTTTCAGTCACTTCCTTTCATTTTGACAGATATAAAAAAACAGAGGTAACTTTTCTAAACCATTCCTTATTCTGTGTAACACATTTAAAGGAGAGTCACCTCTGCTGTTTTTTGCCCTAAAGCATCTCCTTTTGTGCTGGAAAACAATCTGACAGGTTTCTTAAACTTAATCAAAGTTGTTGGTATAAAGTTAGAGACTGTCAATTGTCTTAGTGACTGATGGACTCCTTACCTATCTGCTGAAGTATAGTTTATTAATGCTTGTATTATTTATTTAATATGGCTGCTATATGATGTGTATCATTCTGTCATCCCAAAAATGTTAGTGTTGATCAACCTGAGCTTCCCCATGTCCTTGTCAACACAGCCAACCCCAGCCTATTCCACACTGTTGGGCTCAGCCTCAGGCAGCACACACACAGGCAGACGGAGCTGAGGGAGGTGGGGTTGGGAGAGGGGAAGGGAGGAGTGCCTGAAGGGGCATGATGAGGGGTGGGAGGCGGGAGGGATATCTCAAGCCGGGGGGATGAGGTCTCAGGAGTGGAGGTGGGGTGGGGTGGGGCAGTGGGGTTGCGTGGGTGTGTTAAGGTGATAAAAACCTTTCATGACATTAGGGTCTGTGAGGTTCCGCGAGCAGATCATTGAGATCATTGCATGGAGCCTATCTTCCTCTTCCTCGTCATCGTCCAGCGACGGAGCGCGGCTGCCCGTGGTGTGGTGGTAGTTTATAGTGACTGCTTGCACCAGTGGGACAACAGAGAACACAGTTAGAACAGTGCCACCCTACAGACCTCGGGAAGAGTATCGTGGAAAAGACACCACACTACACCCCTACTTTGTAATCACATCATGGGAAGACAAAGTTTAAGCAGATATGCAGTACTTCATTCTCAAAAGACAAAAGCAGTGTTAACTGTAGATGGACGATTAAATTTTTCTGTGCGCAGATGATACTGCCTTAGGGATACTCTGTGTGCATGACAATGTAAGTGTTACTTACTGGCATCGTAGCGGTATCCAGGGTAGACGATGCGGAACACGTAATCAGCAGCTGTCTCCTCTTCACTGTTCCTGTCCTGGTCGAGGAGTCTGGCAGCACTGCTCCTCTTCCTCAGTTTAGGGAACACTTTTCCCTGAAGAACACACACAAATGGATTTAAGTGTACAAGAGGAAACTTCCACTTTGTTTTAAGTCATTAAACAGAAAAAGATCATTTCAGATGAATGTAATTTGGTTAGCAAGTTGTTGTTGACAACAATGGAAAAGTGGTGCTAATATTGATATTTACACAAAATGTGATATACCACATTTGAGTTTATAGAACACCCAACTAAGATGTAGTATCTAATATACAATATATATGTAATATTAAAGGAGACCAAACATTAAAGCTGCACTCTTTTGGATAGTGGGGTGGCAAGGAAACAAATGGTAATTATCAAATTGTGGTCATCTAGACCACCAAAATCATCATTAAATACAAAAACCCAAAGTTACTGACCTGAAAAGGACATGTGACTTATTTTTCAGTGCAAGTTTTAACATCCATTAAATGTCCAGTGTGCACATTTAGAAGGATCTATTACTACAATCTAACATTCATTTTGTTTTCATTAGTGTATACAGTGGTCCCTCGTTTATTGCGGGGGATACGTTCTAAAAATAACCCGCAATAAACGAAATCCGCGAAGTAAGTTTTACAATTATTATACATGTTTTAAGGCCGTAAAACCCCTAACCACATTTTTACACGCAGAACACACGTGCGGTTCTCACTTAGCCAATCAGGACGCAGAACACAATGCGCGTTCATACTGTACAGTACGCTGTAAAAAAAGCATGCAGAATTACACTGAAAAAATCCGTGAAACAGCGAGTCCGCGAAAAAATGTTTCTACAGTAGCCCAGAACAGACAAACTAAAAAGACGGACTCTAGATAGGGAGTTTAATGTTTTTATTGTTTTTATCGTTTTGTATTCATGTTCATCGTATTGTTTTCATGTTATCACCATCTCCTTCATGCTAGGAAGGAGATGGTGATGCAAAGGGCTGCAATCAGCAGCTACGCCTCTAGAAATAACTCTCGAAAAACTGGACCTTTAAAATGAAGAAAAAACACTGATCCAAGACCAAGTGATCCCAACAGCAACTAGATCTGAGCTCATACACTCAGACACAAAGGAACTTTTAACAAAGTTTTGCATATTTCACAGCCCACTTCAATCACACTGTGCATGGTCCATCTGTATGCTTCCATTGTTGTCTTCAATTTCAAATGAATGCATGCAAAAATGTGCATGTAGTAAAGTGAATGTTAACTAGCTTCATACACATGAAGCCAACATAAAGAATACATACTGTAGCCAACTGAATCAGCCCAGGAGATCACTACAATGATATTTATTATATAATAAATATAACACTAAACTGTATCAGTATCAAAGATCATTGGATCCCTGGACTCCCTGGAGAGAGCTTCATGAATGCTGATTACTTAACTGATGGCAAATTGGCTTCTCCAGTAGGAAAGCAAACACAGTTGAGACTGTTCCAAACCCCCTTTGTAATTTAGACTTGTATGTTATGCAGTCACAACACTGCAGCTCACACTGTATATCTGTACCACTTGGTGTGGTTGCATTTGGGTGAAGGTTGCTGGTCTAGACAGTTTGAGAAGTACTTTGGACTGGAAGTCCTCACTCTATGAATTTGTGTACATCTTATCTGCACTATCGACACTGGCCAGGGATTCTTATAAATGTCGCTTTAAGTTTAGTTGTTCATACAGCTTGAACAAAGTGACACACCTTGCCTTTCTGTGACCAGAGGGGGGGCTCCAGCTGACCCCGCGGCAAAAGGCCTGTTTCCAGACAGGAGAGGAAGGCCAGGAGGTGACCACCAGGGGGGAAGTGGAGCGGTGGCCGCTGGATCCCATCCTGACTGACTAGAACCAGCGTACCACCACAATCAGCTGTCAAACAAAACACAAAACATTATCCAGGAATGTGATAGGAAAAGAAAAAGAGAAATGGGACAGAATAGATATGACATAATTTCATGACAGAACACTCTAATATAAGGGGATGCAGTGTGACAATGAGGATGTATTGCTAGAAAGTAGCACAACACTCACTGCGTTGGTGACAGTGGATACAGACTATCTGGCGCAGAGGGACAGTCAGTGCATAGTCCCAGTAAATACTGACACAGAGAGAAATGTTTTGGATTAGTACAGTGTGTAAAATGAAGCCTCGGAGGTCATTGTTAGTGTTATTATTACATATTTTTCACAAGGAGGAGTTAGATCATTTATATATTATCTATGAATTCTGTTGGACTCAAAAATCCTGAGTCTGCCACTGTCTCTAAATATACAGTGGCTGTGTTTTGGCTACCTCTTCTCCAGGTCACAGTCTCCCAGCGTGCCATTGATGAGCTGGTTGGGTGTCCACTTCAGGGTGAGGTTATCCCCAGCTTGGTGGAGGGACAAGTAGCCACGCAACACCTCCATGTCCTTCTTCTGCCATGAAAGAAGGAAGAGAAAGAAGAAGGAAAGACACGACGAGAGAGTCGGGTTTTAGAGTTTGGAGCACAAAACAGAGAGGAAAACTGTTCAACCACCTGAAAACTTGCTTTTTGGACTGTCATTAGCTTTCTTTGCAAGAACTAAATGAGAACATTGATACCACTCTCGTGTCTATATGTTAAGTTTGGAGTCATGGTGTCCAAAGTTAGTAGAAGTATGCCTACTAATACCTCTACAGCTCACTAATCAACACACTGGATCCTGTTTGTTAAATCCATGAATGAACAGAACTATAAAATACATGTATTTTATATGGACTATGGTTGGAAATGTTCCGGCATTACAGAAGCAGAGTAGAATCATATACGGTAACATTTAACATGCTGCATTTATCTGTATGAGCACTCAGTCATGTGTGTTAGCATGGCTCTGTCAAAGGCTGAGCGTTGTGGGAGGCAAATATGTGCTCATTATACATTCCCAGGGTCAAACATGCCAGAGCTACTTGGCAGCGCAGAGCACATTACAGACAGGAGAAAGACAGCTTTCATTTCAAAGATCACACATACAAAATGCTGTGTGTGCGCGCAGCACTATAATAGATGAAAATAACCATAATTTGCAATTTATCTGTACAGCAGAGTGGGTGCAAAGTGCTGTACTGCATGTATGTAGGTCTTTATATGAAAGCAACACTAGCTTCAGGGCCTCACAGCAGCACATGAAGACCTGTTTCATCTGATTTCAGTTTTTATCACAAATATTACATAAAGTCAAGATGCAGAGCTCGGAGCTCGAGGCACAGTGTAGCTGTAATACTGATATTATGTCATTTATTCATAGTGTACAGTTAGTGCAGTTTACAGATCGATGTAACATGCTGACAGTGCCTACATGTTTGATCTATGACAGCAGGAGATCACTGCTTTAGTTATCGTCTGATGTCTAAACTGATGCTTTCTGAAACACACTAAACAGATGAAGTCTTTATGAATGTTTATAACTGTTGTCAATAAGTGTCATTTGGTCAATTATGTAATTTTTAATACAGGATTGATACAGAAAGCACGTTGAACACAGCTGAACCAGGACCGAGGCCAGTTTGACAAGGAGTCCAGTACCAAGGTGGTTTTCTTGCCAGGTTTGGCTCCTGGCATCCCTAACCCTAACCCTAACCCTAAATCAGCTACTAGCATACCGTATATATCCATGCTAACTAGCTAGGGCAGTTGATGAACCTGACAAAAGCTCTTAATTTGTTTTTATGCACAAGTTAAGGTTTATTTGTGAGTTTGAACGTCTCATGAGAAAGGCCCAATGTTTCCAGGAATACAGGGTTATTGTTATTATATGACTTATATTGAAAAACAAAAAGAACTGACCCTTTAACACACATTTCAAATGTAGCACAGACACTGTGTTGGTTCTGTAAAATTATGGAGGAAATTAATCAGATTCCAGTAGATGGTCAGACAAAACAGCAAAGGTTCTGTATAGAAAAGCAGCCGTGGGGTGGTCCGTAGCGTAGTGGGTTGTGCAGGTGCCCCATGTATAGAGGCTAGAGTCCTCGCTGCAGTCGGCCCCGGTTTGAATCCCGCATCGGACAGCCCTTTACTGCGTGTCATTCCCCCTCTCTCTGCCCCCCGCTTCCTGTCTCTCTTCAACTGTCCTGTCCATTAAAGGCATAAAAAGCCCCAAAAATATACTTAAAAAAGAAAAGAAAAGCAGCCGTACCGGTTGCACCAGCACGTTGTTTTTGCCGTAGAGAAGGTGTGTTCTAGAGTTTTGGTGAAGGGACTCCACATACTCCCTCGCTGACGCAGCAAAGCGGTCCTCTGACATGCTGCCACTGGACTGCCTCTTACGGATCTAGAACAGAAAAGATAGAGAACGTTTCTTTTCTAGAAGATTCTTATACAACTAACTACTTTTACAACAACTCCCATCCCATCCCACACATCCTCAGCGATCACTCCTACCCACCCCCGTACACCAGCATCTCCCTGACGACTGAAGCAGCTCAGCTAAATCTGCCTCCACACTCACCCCAAGAGCAGGCCTGCGGCCAGCTGAGGTATCTTGGCCCCGGTGGGCCCCGTGGATGCGGTGGCGTTGAACCAGCTCGTTGGCTGAGGGGTCTGTCCAGAAATGATCCGACGTCTTCAGTTTGGTGTACTCCAGAGCACAGGGCCCCACTGAGAGCACAGCACACACACATCAAGACCCATTAACCAACGAATCCATTAACCTGATATGTAATCAGCCTCAGCCTTGGAAAAAGACTTGAAAATAGCTCCTTATTGCATTAAATGAATTATTATCTATATCAAAGAGTCAAGGTTGAATCATTTTACAATATAAGCACATTTGTTGTGTATACCAACTATTTTCATCCATGGATTAATCCACATTTGGTGCTCTAATGAATATTTGGGGCAGCAGGACAAGTCCAAATACTACAAAACTACAATGTGTGTGTTCATGAGCACACACATAGCACAGAGAAATGAGACATATCAGAGACTGGCTTAGGATACATTCATTGTTGGTTTTGGTCTTTTTATGAGTTTGTTTGCAATACAAAAATATTTAGAATATCATAATCCTTTAAGTTAGTTTGAAAACTGCAAGTCAGCAAAACCCACTAATAATCTGATCTGTAATTCCAGTTTAAATGCAGCTGGTGTTCTTCAAGTCATCATTGAAATAGGCAAACAGACAAATGTGTAAATATCACTGGTTTGAACTGACTTTTTCGGTTTTAGCTGCACACTACATTATGTACTGCCTCTATGTTAAGAGTGTAGAAAATATGGCCATAGGTTTAAGTATGCAGATTGTTTTACACTGTTGCATCACAATGCATCCCACAGCAGAAAAGGAGCTGCACACAGATAGAAAAGACAGCAGAAGGTTGCGCAACGTACAGCAAAAAAGAACACATGGGAAAATATTTCATTTCTGCAGTACATTAAACGTTTGCCTGCCACAATGGGCTGTAAGCATTAGTGCCCAGTAAACAATAGTATTAGTATGATTGTAATATTATAACATTTGGACACAGTTATGTATTTCTGTCCCAGCAGCATTTCCTCACTTGTCCACCAGGTGTGCGCAGTGTGTTGTGCTGCTCTGCACAGATGTTGCTGATCCCTCATCAGCCCTGCTTTGCCGCTGATATCTGCTTCATGTGAACCTCATTAGTCAGTGTGGATTAGCCAGTAGCAGTTATGTTTGTCAGATTACAGAAAAACTCTCAAACACTCAATTGTCTTCAGACTTGGTGGTGTAGCATGAGCCGAGGACATTTGAGGGTATGCATCCACATATATAATGGTTGCACCATTTCATAAAAGCCTTGGCAGAGTTCTGCGCTCTCCAAATGTCCTTTTAGTTAACCTTTGTGTCTAGCTCCTGCTGCCTCACTGTCAGCCTTTAAATTGTTTACTCTTACAAATAGTTCAGAGATTGGTTGAATTTGTGTCATTTTTATGACTGCAATTTCTGGAACGACTGTTTACTTTGTTCACCTAATCGTAATCGTTGGTTTAACATGAATATAGGAACATTTGTTCTGGATCCTGTGCTTTGGTACTTTTTGTGGCCTCTGGTAATTTGGACAATGCTGACAGTTAAAGCACAGTGTAATATACTCACCTAGTAGAGCTGCCAAGATTGGTCCGAACACTGAGTCATGCATCAGAGCTTCCCTCTCATAGTATTTACTGAAGAGATAAACACACAGAAATAAGTGAATCAAAGGAAACCTGATTAAATGTCATCTGTTTCTAACAAGGAGTCCACCTGCTGGGCTGTATATGGTATATCTTCTGCACATGATTCATTTCCAAGAGAGCCTTCTGCAAAGAGGCTTCATGCCTTTCAGACTGAATATGGAGTAACTCTGTAGTGTATCTTTGGGCTTAACTTTGGATATCTGCTATCACAAAGCTGATAAACTTTTAAGATCACCATGGCTGCACTCATTTTTCAAACAGTAGACACTGGATTATGCCATCCTAACACACAAAATAATGATTATTCAAACTCCAAATGAATGCTGCTGTTTCTGTAATTCCCGACAGGTTCTTAGCTTTCTTGGTGCACAAAATCACACAGCTAATGATTACCCAGAACGCCCTTTTCTGTATGAGTTTGCAGAGACATTTACATGCACGTCTATCACAGTTATCTATTTTATATTACTGTATCCCTTCATATCCTATTTCCTGCCATAGTTACCCATGTCCTAGTGGATATCACCACATCACGTCATATCATTTTAAGTACTCTTCTGCTGCATCTGATTCCATCACATTTGACTGACATGTAACTTAGAATTCTGTCTCTTTCATGTGAACATGCTTTGGTTGCATGCAGGTGAAGAGTCCGTGCAGATAACTAATTGTTTATATATATATATATATATATAATCTTTATTGCCACAGTCTGCACATAGCCTCATATAAAAGTGCAGATACATCGAAGACCGCAACACAACCACAAAAAGATCTCAGATACAGTACTTCTACACACATCCCGTGCACCTACACACAACAGTAAACAAGGTGTTTTTCTGAGTGACTGCAGAGGGGACAAGACTCCTGCTCCACCCATATCCAGGCGAGGGATCTGTATCTGTGACTGGATGGGAGCAGGGTGAAGAATTGGTTAAGGGGGTGGCTGGGGTCATGCACTATACAGTGTGCTCTGCGTGTAATGACTTTGCTGTTGCAGTCTGGGGTTGGGGGTGGAGAGACCGATCATTTTGGAGGCATTGTGTGTGATGTATGTGAGCTTGTTCCTATTGGAGGCAGTTAAAATGAAGAAACAGGGAACAATGAGAGTGAGGTTGGATTAAACCTTTCTTATTTTCTTTCTTATCCACATTCACATGCAGGTATCTGCATATAAAGATTAGCCAAAATGTGTCTTTCTTGGCCACACTGGAAGCCCAGAAACATTATCTGTTGCCAGGATTGTCTACTATGCGACTTAATTTCTAAGGGGCAGACAAAAACCTCGACATCACCCATGGACCCTTTGATCACAGTATTCTTCAATATTTGCCCAAACAGCACCACACAACACTGCTCATGTTCTAAGCTGGATTTTTCTCTATTTAAAAGGTGTGATTCACATGTCACATCTTGTCATGTCTGTGAAGCCCATCATTCCACTTCATGTCTGAGGCTTTGATCAGTGAAGTGGTAATGCATCATCACTGCGGCTGATGCAGCATGAGTGTGGATAGCTTGTTGAAGCTCACAGTGGTTGTCAGCCAGACAGAGCACAGAACAAAGCCACCAGACTGCGAACACAGGAGGAGAAAGGAACACTAAATAGGCAATTCAAGGGACTGTTCATCATTCAGCTACAACAAAGCCTGTTGTGGAGTGCTGTGAGTCACTGCTGTGCAACGTCGGGGAGCAGAGGATAAAACAAATCACCTGGAGTTGTCCACGATGTACTGCACTATCTTGTCCAGAACTTTCTCAAAGAGAGCTGTCCGGACCCAGATGTGTTTTACGGCCTGGGCGGAAAGGGGCTGAGGGGGGCAGCTGGTGGTGGAGGAGCCCTGTCTCCTCAGAGGTTCATGGCCCATGCTCTGGGTTCTCCTGCAGGGCACAAAGCACAATACTATTAACCAACACTATTACGGAGATAGGTAGAATTCAACCCAAATTACATTTACGTTTCCTTTACAGTACTTGCATGTTTTTCAGGTTAGAAGAGACGAAACTGAGAATAAGATGTCCTTTCTCTGAACGGACTTCTGTTTCTTTTCTATTCCATAGAATGAATGCGTTTTTATATATTTTTTTATTATTTACATCTGTATTTATTAACATTTGATTGTAAACTCAATATTGTACAACTCAGAGTATGATTATGGTGTCCTTTGAATATTGGACATTTTTTATTAGAATAAAATCTTTGAGGGAAAATTGAAATGAGACGAAACTTAAATCCATTAATGGGTGAAAAAACAGATAATGAAAAGAAACCTTTTCAAAAAATGACGAATGTTGTTGGTGACCCTTTTGTTGTTAAGTTACAATTTGCAGCTTTTTTGAGTCTGATTAGCTGCAGTATCCAATCAATAACTGATATCCAAAAGGCTGGTAAAAGACTTCCATGCTCATGGCTCCTCAGAGCAAAAATATGAGCTTTGGGACAAGACGAGAACAGCCTCTGGTTCGAGCGATGATAACCAGAAATATCAAATAAGAGATTTGGGGTTTGTGTCTAAAGCCCAGCAGACACAGAACTGACATGATTATAAATATTTACCAATCAAAATAAGTCATAATACACATTTATTATTTATTTATTATATTTTGGGGCATTTTTCATTAGACAGTAGGGATGTAACGATACATCGTGACACGATTAAAATCGGTACAAATGCGTGACGACTCGCATCGGTTGACAGAAAAAATGAATCGCGATTCTTGGCGAATGCGAGAGAAGTAGGATATGTTGTTTTTCGTCTTTTGTTTTATTAGAAATAGGTTACGTTGTGGCTGCAGCTTCCACTGCCGCGTCTGCCTTTCTGTGTCACACACACACACACACACACACACACACACACACACACACACACACACACACACACACACACACACACACACACACGCGCAGCAGGGGAAACCGGCGCACACACACACATGCGCAGTAGTGGTAATCGGCGTCAGGCCTGACTGTACTGTAAATGATACCATAACACAGATCCTCCAGGAATTCACGATGTTGCGATTTGCAACTTCAACGCAACTTCAGTGAATCCCCGTGAATTCAGGGCGGTGTTGCAATTTTAACCAATCACCGCAACTTCCGCGCAGTCTGCACGGGGAAATAAACTCGGGTCAGGGACGGCCGCACCGTGCGGGAGCGGGAGGATCCCCTCATGGGACCTCTCCCCGGCGCTGGCTGCCCCCCGCCGGGCGCATTTCCTCCGAGGCGGTGCGCCGCGACCGGCTCTGCGTTTACAGCGCCTGGACCTCGCCGTTTCCCGGGGCCGTGGACTCTCATTAAAGGGTTAATGAGCTATCATCTTAATTGTTTTTATTGTCAGTTAGCTCATACTTCAAGCCAGGGACGAACTGGCAACCTGGCATATCGTGCCCGGTGGGCCGACGTGCTATTTTGGGGGGGGGGCTGCTCTGGTTGTTGTGGGCTGCTCTGGTCCAAAATGCCAGGGCCGATTTTTTTGTCCCAGTCCGCCCATGCTTCAAGCTGAAAGGTAATGGTCAGATCAGCTGCTTGCTGGCAGCCCTAATAAGAACACAAACTGTTTGAGAGTTTCTGTAAAGAGAGATTTTTTTCCTACAAATAAAAAGATAATTTTATTTGGTCATAATTTGTCTGTAGCTCATTTTGATTTAAAAAAAATCGTGAAAAGATCGTATCGTGAACAAAAAATCGTGACTCGAATCGAGTCGTGAGTTGAGTGTATCGTTACATCCCTATTAGACAAAGTAGAGAGTAGAAAGTTGAGAGGGAATGAGCACAGACACATAATGCATGTCTTCTGCGACCACCTATTGCTTTATTGATTTTAGGTTTGCTGTTGCCTAATAAAGTTAGTCCTCTTCTCTTCATTAGTGTAAGTGCGCACAGTGCAGCATTATTATGAACAAAATGATAACAAAAAAAAAAAAGTATCAGGAGTAGAACAGAACTGGTCAGGACATCTCTACTAGTCTCTCTATTAGTAACTTTCTAAACTGCTACACTGTAATGGGAACACATATATGTGCGCAATGACGTCAGTGATACGGGAGACGTATGTGAGTGGGTAAGACACGAATAAAGAAGCATGGTACCTGATTATTAATGTTAAACAGAAGTAAGGAAACATTACAAACTCTAAGATCTATCTGTGACTGCTAAAATGATCTGATGTCAGCCAAGCCAGTATTTATCAGACAGGTTAGTTTTTATTCACTCTTTCTATTTTTCTGTGCAATAAAGTGAAATAAATACTTGTCATACATTGTATAACTTTGATGGACAGACATGTATATTTTTCCATTTAGCACAATGCCTAATTGTCTGTCAGCGTCTGGAGTCATTCTAACTCCACAGAACAAAACTTAAAGAGCCACTTCATCAATTTAACATGTTAAAGTCCACCTGCTGGTCATCTGTGGCACTGCAGCAGCTTTGTGAGAATAACCCACATGTCATAGTGATGTCATCAGGCTTATCTAAGTGGCCAATGTGGACTTTTGAGACTAATACTGATTTTAGAGGGGAAAAAATAAATGCTGCGTACTCAGAAGGCTGCTTTCTTAAACAAATATACTTAGAGTAAGAATCAAATAGAATATTGAGGTAGAATATTCTTTTACATTGTCAACATTGCTGGTTCTTTTGTCTTACTCTGTGCTATTTGCCTCAGAATTATAAGTCACGAATGAAGCCGTTTTTCTGCAATACATACTCGAAAAAAAGTTTTTAGTACTGGATAACATATACTCACAAACCGATATGGCTGCCATAGGCCAATATATCGGTATAGACACTGGAGAGGTGCATAATGGGAAATATAGGATCTGCTATTTTTGGGTTACCAGCGTGTTGGATTTATGTGCCTGTCACAAACATCATCTGATGATATTTTACAGCACACTGTTGCATAAAGTTGCATATTTATTTTTATTTTAATCTCTCAGCTTAATAAAGAGTTGATTAATATGAATGCCAATGCCAGTTATTATCAGTCAACACAGTAGTTGGATACTTGTACCAATAAATTCAACCATTTCAGACTAAAGGTGCCATTTTATGTTGGTAATCAGCTGGCTTAAGTATTTCACGAATATGGAGGCAGACGCACAACGTCAGGCTGAAGAGAGGAGCAGACGGAGTTTGATCTCAACAGAAATCAGACAAATAACACTCGCACACACCCACTTCAACAAGCTAATGAGTGTGTTTGTGTGTCTGTGCTGAGGGGGGCTGCCACAGTCACGATGTTAGCAGTCCCCCAGCATGTGTGTGTGTGACTTTGTGTGTGTGTGTGTGTAAGGGGGTTTTGGCTAAGTCACGATTTCTGCAGTCCCTTACCATTTTGAAGAAGTGTGTGTGACAGTACTCGAGAGGAGGGGGGCATCGGGATGATGTCAGAGAAAAGACAAAATGCAAAACAGAGACAGGGTCTTATTTTTTTTTTCATCTCATGAAAAAAACAATTTTTGGACATTTATTTCATGGGACAGTGACGATATGTTCGTTTAGTTGTATTTCATTATCCAAACACTGTCTCTTCAACACTTCTAACAGGGATGATACTCTCAGTCTGTTTGTTGGTCTGGTGACCTCCTGGCCTGAACTCTTGTACCTTCACCAGGTCAAATGTCAACAAGATCGCTCATAAGCTCACTGACACAGATTGTGGCATTAATAGGCTAAACAGAATAAACAGAAAGGCTGTCAGGCTGGACTTTAAGGCAGCACACGTGCTGGTGAGCTTTGATGACTGTTCATCCCCCTATGTGTATTCTCATATCTTACATATCAATTACTGCCGTTACAACCAATATGACAGCTCTTTATGAATAAAGGGAGCTATCATACTGGTTGTAAACCTGTTGCTATGGTGATCCAATTGCGCATCAAGTTTCAACGAGTCACTCTGCTGCAGGGGGGAAGAGCCTGTAAAGACTTCACTGTATATACTGTATAGCACTGTGAAGTCAGAGGAGGTTGGAGTAAAAGCTTGTCATTGGTCTTGATCCATTTTTGCTTGTGTTATTCATTGTTTATAATCCTGTTGTAATATGAGTATGTATACTTTTACAGAGGGACAGCTGGATGACACTTAGGTAACAAGCTATCATATGTCACATATTAATGCAACAATATGTAGCTTTGTTACCATGAAATAATAGTTTTTAAATCATGTTGATGCTACACTGACTTGTTTTCAGGTGAATGGCGTCTCTGTCATTCATATGTCTGTTCTCACACTATGTAACTCTGTGCTGCGAGTACTATCATCTGCAAGAAGTAAGTAACGCTTTACAACACTAAGTCAAACACCGCCAACTATTTGACAGATTTTGGTGAAAATGGATCATATTTTATGGAGAAAATATCTTCTGGTTTTCGGCTACTCTGCCTCAACTCTCTGTGATTTACAGAGTTTTCTGATAGACAGTGAAGTAAACTGCTGCCAACTGTAGCTGCTGTTAGTTAATGTTAGCTCAGTTTGTTAGCCACTCAGAGCTCAGAGCACCGGGGGAGTGTTAGTGTTTGTACCACAGGTGTTTTGGACCACCTGGAAGAAGAAGAGGAGGTTTTAACGCTTGGGGCAAGGAGGAGCCACTGGGGTTTGCTGACGGGGAGCGGAGCCAGTGTTGTGCCAGAACCGGAGCTGGGCACATGGGCAATCAAGCTTAGCAGGCTCTATGGCCATAACGGCAGAGGAGGAAAGAAAGAAGAGGACGTTGATGCAAGAAGGAGAGAAAAAGGTAGAGTGAGCAAGCAAGAAATCTCAAGACAAGAGTAAATCTGGGACTGACTTTTTGTCGTATGTACGTAACGTAATCAGTCTATGAAATGTTGCTTCAAGAATTCAAATAATTCCATTTTGTACCTGATTTCACTATATTTCTTCATTGTCAGACATTCTGGTTAACTAGAGCAATACATCCATATTAATTCATATAATGTCAGAGGCAGATAAATAGATCTGCCAACTTTTCATTTAAATATTTCCATCAGTGAAAAAACAAATGTCTGCATGTTTTCCTGTTTTTATCTGTTTTTCTGTTATTAAGTTACAACAGAATTATTATCCGTTATGTTTTGTGCTACACACACACCCACACACCCACACAGGTGCACAGGGGGGCCTGCTGAAATTGCACTGATCACCATTAGACCTTTTTCTTTCTGTGTCTGTTTTCTTTTGTGGTTTAGCAGCACTTAGCAGCAGAATGAACTGTTAACAAAAAGGATCTGTTAAACTTTAGAGCAAATCGATTTAATCAGAGGATTCCCCTATAACATTGTAAGCTGAAGGACTACTTCATAGTATGCACACTATATTTGTGCAAATAAAACATGGTCCAGGACCAGTTTCCAATGGACACCATTATAAAGGTTACTCTGCAGGGTTTCTGACCTCAGTAGTATCTTAGTAGTATTTTTATGAGTGAGCCACACAAGCAGTGTTGGTTTCACACTACTTTATGCCATTGTACGCTGCTGCAGTAAAGCATAAGCTATGCACCAGCAAAGGCAGGGAAGAAGCTGTAAGTAAATATGATATAGACATGCATGTTTCAAACATTGAACTTTTCCTGCTTTGGAAATGATTTGTGAGGAAGAAAATTAATTCAAAATGCTTGTTAGACCTCGTCAATCCACAGAGCACCCTCATGATCCACTGAGAGAGATTCAGAGGACTGTGGACCTGAGCTGATGTTGCTGTACACTTCAAATGGACAGTCTCAAGTTTCTAATTGATGCCTGCATTGACAAGCCAAACCCGGCATTGTAGCTGCAGCTTTTAGCTGAATGAGCACAATGAATACTTTAATATCATAATAAAATGAAAATATAGCTGGAGATAATATACAGAGACTGTGATATAGCATGACCCCATTGTGCACACATCATATAGAATAGTCAAATGAAGCAGTCTATAATGATGTATTGCCTCCAAACATCTGTTCACATACTGTAAATGTATAATCTTTTTATAATTATACAAGGTTTGATCAAATGTGTACATCTCCTCTGTGGAAACATCACTTCGACGTCTGTCCTCCTCCACACTGCGCTCCGTCACCGGTCTTTACAAATTCAAAATGTCAACAAATGTCAACATGCAGCTAACAGCACTGATGACAGTGATTACAACCAGATTGCATTTTGCACTGACAAATGAATATGAATGTGAAAAGGGATATGTCAGGGTGATTTATTAAGCCAATGGATTTGCATGATGTGAATTTTCACTTTATATATACCACTCGTCGTGTTGCATTTTATGTGGAGGCACAGACTGACATTTCCTGTGTGAAGGGTGTAACAGCTACGGTTGTAGATGTATTTGTAGTAGTAGTATTTGTTATAGTGTATTTGATCTGTGTGTTGAAGTATAAACATAATATGTCAAAACTGATGGTGTGAAAATACAGTGTTTGTGATATATGAAGGGTTCAGGATGCTGTCCAAAGAATGGCAGGAAAAAGTCTGTGGAAGGAAGTTGTTGTAGACACTGATTTGATATTTTCTACTGTGTATACACTGTATTTGATATTAAAACTTTGAAGTATACGGCTGCCTTAAATCTAATTAGCCTACATTTAAAAAACAAACTAAGATATAACCTAATGGCCAATGGCTATTTGTAAAAAAAAAAAAGGTTGTTGGTATAAATTTTAATGTCTTTGCCATCTATATCAAGTCAGAGTCACACAGAAAACTCAGATCATCTTATTGGACTCTTTATATAATGAGTTTAATTTGCTTCGAGCTGGATGTTTTTTCTCCTTGAGGTGACCCACACAGAACCTTTTCCACTGTGTGGCCCCCCACCAGTTTTAAGACATATTACATTAGCACTGACTTGTTGATACGTATGAGTGAAAAACTACAAAGAGGTCTACTGTGGCCAGAATTATGCAGTCGATGTCGATCAGAGGTTGTAAACAAGCCAACAGTTGATCTTGATTGTCTAAACTACTACCTTATTAAAAGTGAGTGCACGTGGGGTGTCGTTTAGATCAGTTCTCAAAATAGTTGTATTTGATTCATTTTTAGTCAACTAATGGTTTAAAACAATGTTTCTAAAACTTTTTACACCATGTACCACCTGAGAAAATATTCGTCAAGTACCACTATTTTTAAAATCCAGCAGTGTAGGCCGACCTTGTTCAACTACGGACAGATGACGCAGGAGGAGGGTTTCTTCCTATAAAAAGGATTAATTATTGTTAGCTGTTACAGAACAGAACCGAGACAAGAACCAGAGCTCCTGAGTCCTGATCTGCGCTTCTCTTCCTTGCCATGACTGCAGTCTTGTTTAATGGATGTAGGTGCACACTCTGTGAATGAATAACGATGTATCTGTCTGATATTCAAACAAGATATTTCAGGAAAATAACATAAATAACATTACAATGACATCTTAGTTTAATGTCATTCAAACTGTTGATTTCAATCTCATTTAAAAATTTCATTAAAAAATCCTTTTTCAGAGATTCCTCCAAATACCATTTGAGTAAAGTCGCGTACCACCAGTTTATGAACCAGTGGTTTAAAAAAAATGAATGTCATTTTCAGTAACTCTGACTGAAGTCGATCCATTGTAATATGACATGAAACGTGGTCAAACCCACAGACAGAGAAGTTTACAACAGAACGGTCGCACTAACTCACACAGCACAATTTTCTATCCTTTGGTTACACAGGGCTTTGGGGTTATAGATGGTGACAGCACTAAGCCAGATCAGAGAAGACGCTCTCTCTTTGGCATGCAAGGCTGTTGCTTGGAATGCTGAAGGAGTGCAGGTGCCAGTCTATTTCAGAGTTCCCTGCTGAGCAGGGTCGAAGAAACTAGTGGCCTCCTAGACATAATACATAGATAGCTACGTGTTGATGTTCCATTAGCATGAACTGACAATAGTGTTTCCAGACTAGAATGAGTTGAAGGTAACACTAACATGGGTAAATGCTTTCCCTTTGACTATTTTGGGCGTATAGTATTTGTGGCATCATCTGTAAGGGTTTAAAGTCTGACCACCAGCATGAGTTGGTGCAGAATAGAGACCGACTCATATGCATACCTGATTGCATGTGAGAATGTCTCTATCTCTCCTTGGCCAAGCTTCAATAAATATTACAGCATGAGACATCAGGGGCTCCTGAACACTTTCTTTCCTCCTGACCTGGTGCCATTGACTTTCAGCAATTTCTCCACAGCACCATGTACTGTGGTCTTGTGGTGATGACAACTAGACAAATCTGTGAGCTCATGTTTCATTAGCTCTGGCTGATACATCTGCACCCCTGCTGAAATTAAACTGAATAGATCAACCATCATGGATCTGGTTGCAGTGTCACCGGTCCAGATTTGAAAAGTCACATGAAATGATCCGACATGGCAGGCTACCATTTGCCCTCATTTTCTGGGATCTGATCATGTGATCATTCATGTTCCTCGTGCCACTGGACTGAGCAATGTGACCAAACTGAATAGATCTCAGCTATTACTTTACTTGACTATAAAAATAAGAGCTCAGTTGTAATAAAGCGTAATTATCTTTTATTGTGTATGAGAGCTGTTTCCACAGCAGGTCTGCTGCTAGCGCTGCATGACAAAATGAATGCAGATGATATGCTAGTTTTGCTCTTTACCCCGTGTGTCAGGAAGAGAAGGAGAGGCATGGAGGGAGGGAAAGAGGGCGGTGTGTTCATCATTTATCACCTTCATCTCCGTTGGTGAGGAAAACGATCACAAAAGGAGGAAGAGTGGAAGGTTATAAAGGAATACATCACAAAGAGATAGGGAGCTGCGGACAGTGTCCACTGGCAGCCAAACAAAAGCTAAAACACAACCTCTTCACTCGACACACACACACACACACACACACACACACACACACACACACACACACAGTCCTGCTCTGCTGTAATTACTGCTCACTTCACAGCTGTAACTCTTTATTCCACTGTTGATGTCTGCTCGTATTCTCTCTCTCTATCTGTCTCGTTTCCCATCATGCTCTCTGCCTCTTTCGCTGCCAGTGGCGCAAACCCCGTTGCCACGGCAACCAGGGTACATGAGAGATGGAAGCCTGAGGTGGGATGACAGTGAGAGAGAGAGAGAGAGAGAGAGAGAAAGAGAGAGATAGGGGGTGGTGACATGCCTGTGTAAATGTGCATGGATGCATGTATGCATCCTGGTGGACGGGGTGGGGGTGTAAACCAGATCCATATGCAATAATAAGCTTTAATGTTGTGTGTGTGGTCTGTCTAGGGAAATAAAGGCCAATGAGATGTGACAGATGAACGAGAGGCGGTGGCTGATATGCAGACGGAGCGCCCAGCGTACCCGAACACATCGACTTACATCACACGACGCAGCCATGATGCTGTGATGTCTCACTACACATTCTGTCTGTTTTATTGTTTGTGCATCTTTTGTGCAGGTGTACAGATGTGTGTGCTTGGGTGTGTGTGTGCTTGTTGTCCAAAGCTTTCTCTCCTCCATTTGGAAAACTCTGTCCACCCCGGAGAGACGTGTGGTAGCCATGTGGCTCAGGCTAATGGACAATTAATGGGCTTGCAAACAGCTCAGCTAGTACCTAAGTGCCTGCAGATAAAGCAGTTTATCATACTCTGTGTGTACACACATACACACAGAAATACATATGCAAACACATGTACACACACCAACCCCCTCACACACACACACACACACACACACACACACACACACACACACACACACACACACACACACACACACACCTAGACAGGCCTGAGGCTTATCACAGTGTGTACAGATTGCTTAGCTTTAGTAAACACTCATCTGACCTGAGATTGTGTCTGCCGATGATAGTGTGTCTGTAGCCGTGTGTTTTACATGGAGATAATGTAGGATGAATGACAGAAACATGATAATGCCTAAATAAATTGATGTATGTACGTAAGCACTTTAAATTAGCAGAAACTGGCGTCAGGACGCCACAGCAGGCTTTGTGTGACACTGAGTGAGAGTGTTGCCACCTGCAGTCATAAAGAGTGCTTGTTTTTGTCACTGACTGGCAGATGTTAATTATGTGGAAGTTTTGTGGGAAAGATAGTCTTTTCATAAAACTGACTGCAGTAGAAAGGCACAAATATTTTTTTTTAAATTGGTGCTACACGACCAGAGAAAACAGAGGAAAATGGCTGTGGTACTCTCTTTTACTTAAACGTATAGATCCTACAAAAACCAGAAGGCACTGAGCGCTGGTGGCTGGTGATGACATCCTGCGACTTGGGTGGTGCTTGGCTTTGCTCATCTGTTTTCAAAGCAGGAAAAAATGGCAGCTACAAAGTAAAATTTGTTTCTGAAAACATTTATGGAGAGAAATCGGCAATGCAGCAACAGAATCTTGATTTAGATTTGCCCAGCACAGTTTATTTTCTATCTATCCATACTAGAACTGCATATTGAAATGTTAAATGTTGTGTAACAGCACAGAAAATATGACTGAACATGTTGCTAATTTTGCTGGTGCTGCATAGATGATGCTTTTTTGCATAGTGCATCTGTAAAAATAATGACATTTAGTTGTAGTTATGTGCATTCTGACTCAGCGGCATGGCTTACCAGGACACTGTAATATAAGTGGAACCATCATTAACGTTAATAATCACACCTGCTCTTTCTCCGTCTGCTGTGAAAAAGGTCTCTACCCTTTCACAAAGATAGCACATATTCAAGGGACTTCCTCTTATTATGTCCACGACGTTTAAAAAGTGCCTCTGATAGTAAATTTATTGTAGCTAATGTTAATTAGTTGATGTTCTGGTGCATAATTAAAGCTACACTAGGAGTCTTATTATCTTCTATCACAAAGTGGGCTGTAATGGAGAAGAGTGTCTCTTCCTCTCTAATTAAGACAGCAGAATCACTCAATTTGCACAAATTAAATTCTGATTGTGGTGTCAGGTATGGTCCTCTGTGAGAACACTCCAATCAGAAAAGGATGAATTGAAACCTGAATGAATCCAGTTGGTAAGAAAGTAAAAACAAAGGCAGGGGTGACCGACCTGGTGAGATCAGCCTGCTGCTGGAGCTGGTCTTGCACTTTGCGGCAAACCTCGCTTGCCGTGTCGTAGACTTTGCCGACTTTGGTGAAGAGGGCGGCGATCTTGTCGCTTCGAAGAAAACCGGCTGCCCGTCTCTTCAGCATGTGACCCAGGCAGGCCTCGATGGCAGCTGGAGAAAGGAGAAGAGGACAAAGGAGGTGGAGCGTTAATGTTGAAAAGAGAATAGTGAAAATGTCTAGCATAAGGAAAGCAGGAGAGTTTATTAACAAAATTTAAAGATGGAGAAGAAAACACACCACAATACCAATCTGAGTCACTGTTGGTCGAGCGAACTCAACAGTCATCACAATAACAATGACAAAAAAGTGGAAAATATAGCCGCCTTGGCTAAATACTCGGATGTCCCCACCAGTCAGTCAGAACTAAAGGAGCATCTTGGATGTGAGGTGAAACATCTTCATGGAGCTACAACCAAGTCCAGTTGCCCCAGATTGAGCCCTTCTTGAAGAAAGATGACCTGGATGACTGAGAACCTTCACCAACATCAAGCAGTTTGTAGTAACTTTGTCTCAAGGTGGCAACAGTCTGACTCATAGAAGACAATTGTTATTGGTTTAAAGAAACCCCCCAAAATTAAAATGGTTTATATCATGCACTGTATATATCAAGCACCCAGGAAGAGCACCAGGCTTCAAAGCCAATTTTACATAGAGATGTCAAACAATGGCGTCAGTTACATGATGCACACTGGCCCAAAAGATTTTTTACCATAAGCGCTGTGAAAGAAGCTATAAAACCCTCAAAATGACTGATCAGATCTGCTCCGTATGGTCCAATGACATTTGGAAACTCTGAAAGAAGAAAAGCTGCACGAATCATCTTGTCCCCATTTGCGTTAGCAGAGGACTAAACGGAAAGTTTTTACAGGTTCTAGTGTGCTTGCCTGAAGGGAAGCACACTAGAACCGGGTAATTTGGGTAATTTTATGGCCAGAAAACTTTTTTTAGCTTCACGCACCACCAAGCAGCTTCCATAAGAATGAACAGAGCCCCACCTCCAACACTGTTCTCTTTGTACATCCATGGTATGTGTAAGGTACAGTGTTATGAGTTGGCTCTCTGTAAAAAAAGAAAGGCTTTACAGGCATGGTGACTACAGTCCTAGAACCTGACCTCTTGCCAGGCTGAGTGGTTTGAAATCATTTAATGATACAGTTCTTCAAGCAGTTCCTTTACTGATGATTGTGGCCACTCAGCAAAAAATCTCCTTAGCGCCCACAGTTGTTCATGGAGGTTTATCTTCTTTGGACGTTACCCGATGGCCAGAACAACACTGCCAGAGATTTTCATGACTTTTTGGGACTCCAAATTGACAATGTGCTCAGCGTGCTTATGACACTATGAAGATATTTTGGTGCAAAATTGACATTTTGGCAGGATGCCACTAAAGGAAAGCTTGTGACGTGAAGGTATATTCTCTGCTGAGCAAGAACATGCATGGTAAATATCATAGAAAATTACCCATTAGATTTTCCTCTGAAAAAGCTGTTAGATTTACCAATTAGTAGACAATGTGTGCAGTATGTAAAATGTAATTTTTGTTCCAATGCGCTAAGCACAAGAATATAAAGAAAACAATTATGTGAATCTACAGCATAAAGAGCTCTCTGGATCTACACAAATGTCAACATGTCGCTGCGACTCATCTCTTCATTCCACCCCCAGGCTTTCAGAGTTTTGCTAATGGACTTGTGTGTAGAGATAATGTTATTAGCGAACACTTTCCTCTGTATCTCTTGTTCTAGGGGAGAGATGACGGCTGCTTATTAAATCAGAAGCAACACAGTTACCTGAAATGTCATTTTCAGAAGTGAGGTACAATTGCTGGCCACCCACAACACCTTTAAATATTTAGAGGGTTGGAGGAAGCATCATGCGAGCAGCTGCTCCCTGAGTGTGCCCTTCACACCACGGGTACTTGTGTTGTCCGTTCATTATCGATGAAGAGAAGATCATATAAACTTTAATGACCACTGTGGGGGAAATTGTCTCTCTGCAGTAGAAAAGTAGTGATAGAAATCTGCCAAAAAATGGTGGGTTGTAACTGCAGACTGCCAAACAATTTCTGTACAGCAACAGAATGTAAATAATGAATACAGCACAAACAATTTCTAGTTTGTGCAAGAGATGAACAACATAGATATGACATTTCTAATACTAAATATGAATACATCATGAGCACAAGATGGAGGAACCACATACCCCCCTGGGTGCTTATAGGTGCAACTGGGAGGCAGACCCAGAACCCTCTGGACATGGCCATCTAGCCTGGGAAGGCCTCAGGATCTCCCAGGAGGAGTTGGAATGTGTTAATGGGGAGAGGGACGCCTGGAGTGCCCTGCTAAACCTGCTGCCACCAAAACCCGTCCCCAGATAAGTGGAAGAAAATGGATGGATGGAGAACATTGTTTTTTACTAACTGTAGAACTTCCGTATCGCTATACACTGTATTACACCACAGACAATAATAGTGCCAGTGGATTTATGATATTTTGGCATTTCTGCTGTAAATGACAGCTGGAGGGTTACAGGGAAATCACAGAGATAGAGATGGGCTGGGCTCTATCTCAAGGGCCCAGGCTGAATCAGACTCAACCTCCATACAGGACTTCATCAGGTAACTGTTTGATTTTTTTTTTCAGGTAAGTCTTTTATAACCCCAACAGGCACGTCTCTGTCACGTTGCGGCTGTGACGCTGTTTTGGTCTGTCCTGCACACAACTTCAAGTCCCGCCGGACTTTGTTTACTTGCTCAGATTTGATCATTTTTTTTGGTTTATGTGCTTCTAAACATGCTTCTACATGTGTAAATATGCTACATATTTTTTAATTTGTTTAGCTTTTGTCTGTTTTTACGACCAGCAGTTTGCATGGGGTATTTTATCTTGAAAATCCACCGGATTCTCTATGTTGTTTCTGTGTCTAGCTTCCGCCAGTGCTCTGAACCGGGCGGAGCCCATGGGGTTTGAAACAATAACTAGTATGGCCGCATATCGCTGCAGCGCACACGCAAGGCGGCGCATCCACACCCGGTGGAATTTGAGGGTTAGTGTTTTTCTGCTCACCCTGTCCACATTCAGAGCTCTACTGCTTTTGTTTCATCACATTACAGACTTTACGAGAGAACATTTACTTGAACTACTGTTTTACATTATGTTTTTGAAATAAATATAAGAGCAATAAACAATTAGGCAATTATGGCTGGTTGTCATGAGGTTTTAAGGTTCACAGAAAGAGTTTTCTTGAAAAGGTTTAATATTTATCTATATACTTTATATCATATATATACTGTATGTTACATGTACGCCTTATTCCAACAGGACATTAGATATTAGATGGAGCAGAAACTCAGAAGTGGCCCAGATAAATGAATGAATGGAGTCATATGCAGAAAATGAGGGAGAAAAGGAGGTAAATAGTCTCTTTCTAGCTGTGACCCATCCATTAGTCATCTCCCTCCCTCTGTAATTGCTGCATTAATGCTCGGCCATAATGAGCTTTTTAGGGGCTGATGGTAAAAGCACCACAATTATTCGAGTAAACATACAGAGAATCTGCTTTGTACTCATTTCGATGTATGTGGTTTAATAAGTTTTAGTAATGTGCTGACTTCTTGGTTAACAAAATTAAAGGCTTTTCTGAAAAACTACTGCATTCATGCAAATGAGTGGTCATGTAAACAAACCCCAGTGAATATCTTCATTAGTTTTAGAGAGAGAGAGAGTGAGTGAGAGAGAGAAAATCCATCTGCAGTAAGAACTCATATCCGCTCTGAGCTTTTGTGGCTGTGTTTTCCTCTGTGAGGTGAATATAGTGGATATTACAGTGGAATATAATGACCAACAACAACATAACTCTGTGTGATGCTGGGAAAACTGCTGCTTTATGGGTGTAATAGTCTGCTTTTAGAGGAAAAGCCTTAGCCTCAGAGGAAACGCTGCGAGTCATGAGGTTTTATACCTCCAAAAGCTTTTTGTACACTTCATTCTGACAAATTAACATGTTAACCTATAGCATATAACCTATAACCTAATACTGCAGGGATGGCATGGATTAGCAGCTGTAAAGTTAATCTCAGGGGGTACGTTAATCGCACTTCTGTCTGTGGAAACACAAAAATCGAGCAGAGGATGCAAGCTGCTCTCCCGCAGGAGAGACCGCACCCCGCTTCTCTCATTCTGCTGCCTTCCCTCACGACCGGCCTGCTAATTCATGTTTTGGGTGTATGGGGTTTGATGAGTCATCAAATCCTTTCTATTACGAGCGTAATTGCCTCCGTATTGGAAATGAGAAAAACTGCATAAATAAATGCTTTCATTCTGACATACCCAGCCCCAAAGGAGCAAGAAGGATTGTTACAACACTCGCAATACAGAGTGAATACAATTGTGTGGCACATTTCAGCATCCATTCACTAACAAATGACAGATAATATACTGTACACTTATACTTATAGCATATCATTATACTCAGAATTATCTCAACCAGTGAGCACGTACTGTAGAAGATGAAAAGATTGATGTAGTGACATAACAATAACTACTTTGATTTTTCTTTAATTTAGATTTATCGAAATTACAACAACTTTAGTGTCAACAGTCAACATGTCTGCTTTAGGCCTAAAAGAACAATGAGATAGAAATACACTCCCATGTTACTGAGGTAACTGAGCCTTTTATCATGTAGAGAAACAGAGTATATAGTCTATAGTGCACATGCGTTGACATTGTCGAATGTCATCAAAGGATTAATATCACTGAGAGCTTTCTTTGCTATACAATATGTTATTTTATTTTATTTGGGTGACCCCCACAAATTATCTTTTGAAGGGGATGAGACAGAATCATACAGGATACGAGATACGATCCATAATCACTTCTATAATAATACATGGAAGGATTTCATTTGCTGTTTTAAAGGTTTAAAGCACATGTACACGTGCATTATTTCTGATTACATTATTTCTGATCAAAAAGTAGTCAGTGAGCTAAACATTAAGCAAGTGCAACAACAGAAGACGTAACAGCCAGCTAACATTACTGGCTACACTGGCTCTGCTCATCATCAGCATGCTCCTGTGCTCCAGGCCTGAAAACCTCTTCTTCCCAGTGGTCCAAAATGCCTGTGATACAAACACTAACACTCCCCCGGTGCTCTGAACCCACAGTCTGGGCAGCCTGGCTAACAAAGTGATCTAACATTAGCTAACAGCAGCTACAGTTGGCAGCAGTTTACTTCATTGTCCATCAGGAAACTCTGTAAATAGTTGATGCGGAGCAGCCAGAGGACATCAGAGGGAAAACCAGACAACATTTTCTCAATAAAATATGATCCAGTTTCATCAAAATCTGTCAAATAGTTGGTGGTGTGTGACAAAGTGCCATAAAGCAATACATACTTCTCGTGGGTGATTGTACCTAGAGCACAAAGTTAGTAAGTACAAGATGACAAGCAGACATAGATTCCATTAAAGCAATATTACATGAGAGGGTGTGCTCTAACGTCATTATTGGCACGACAGTGATGCGGTCAGGAGTGCCAATAAAAGAAGTGCCAATAATAAGTGAAAGCTCACCCTCAAGTGTAATATTGCGATTATACAACAATTACCAACTTAAATAAAATATATAATCAAAAGATATGTTTGGGGGAATTTGCTCTCAAAATAAACAATCAGTCACAGCAGAGTCTTCATAACAACCTAGCAATGGAGACGCTATCTAGTCCCGTCAAGGCTTATAGAGATCGTGGAGTGTCCCAAACGGAATAAATAGCGCACAAGATATCTGATGAAAAAGAGATTTTTCCATGGACAGATTTGGCTCCTCAGTCCGTAAACTTCACATTTATTTTTAAATGTCTCATCCTCCATCAGCTGTGCCGGTGAGACGCTGATACGGCGCTTCACATTTATTTTTAAATGTGAAGCGCCGTATCAGCGTCTCACCGGCACAGCTGATGGAGGATGAGACATTTCCAGTAACTCCACAGCGTTGTAAAGTCCAAAAGTCAAAATGTATTGAACAAAAATCGATGTAATCATTTCCAAAATGATCATCATGTTTACATAGACCCCTATGTAACCTATGTAATGTACATACAGTACTGTATGCTTACACACACTCCAAATACGAATGATCCTCTGTATTCTATATGTTCTTGTATAATTTGGATGTTTGTGCTGACAAAAAAAAAGTGTCTAAGAGGTAGTGGCAGGTGGATCTGGAGCTGTCTCCACTGAGATCATTAGGAGATCTAATGAAGACAAAGCTAATTAGGCTGCACCGCTTGTCTCCCTTCTTGTCCGTCTGACAAACTCAGGTTCCCTGTGTGTGTCTGTGCCTCAGGCTGTCTCACCTCCCTCATCCCTATGTCTATGACACAAAGTCTCTGTTTTTTGTCTCAAGCATCACTGCAGCTGGCCTGCTCGACTCCAGAAACCTTTGACGGTCTATAGCAGACAAAAAGTTAGGCCTTCAAAATCCTGCTGAAATCTCTCCTCACAGTACCCAGCCAAATGGGAAAAAAAACTGGCTACTTACTGTACATGCGGGGGGAGTTCTGAGAAGCGACAGGATGTCAGTCACTGTGAATTTAACCTCAATACATACTCTGGCACCAGCCACCAAGACAAAGACTCGGCACTGACTATCAAACTGATTACAGTGATATATCTTCCTACTTTCACTGTGTGAGCAGACAAAAGGCTCAGATAAATCATCTGATATCAACTAAAGACACGAGACAGAATCTCTGATGATCATAACATCAGCACAATAATAATATACAGCAGCATTGTTGTGCCACTGCATGATTGATGACTTTAATAATTCCACTGACAGGCGCACGGGCTGGATACCTGTGTCTCTGCAGTGTATGTGACATAATTATGGATTACTGTTTAAATGCATATCAAAGGTTATGTATGTCTGTGTGATTAAGTGGGAGTTCAAGGGTGTGTGCACTTCAAAACATTTATTTCTGTCAAATGCAGCAATAACTGGAGGTGGATTGTCTTATGGTGGATTTGTAGCTCTCATATCTTTGTGCATTAAAGGAATAATCCACCATAAAAATCCATCAATAACATTTCAGGTTGTTAATCTTTCTTCTTCTGTTAGACAACTGGCTGAATGTATGTGATCGAATCCAGCACAGAGAAAGAGAAATCCACAATCAAATTAGCTTTTAATAACCAACACCATAGTGTACTGTACACACCTCTACACACAGACCTCCGAGCCACAGAAGCTTTGAAAAGTCGTCTTTTCAAAACCTTGAAGAAAATGCTTCAGGAAGCGATAACTGCACCAGATCTCCACACTCAACTGTGAAACCTCTTTGAGTTGGGAGTTTGATTTAGGCTCAAGGCAGCTTTCACCTGGCCCCTATAGCGGTAATCTCACACCAAGTTCAATATAAATCTATGCCACAAACCACAAATAATTCAAATCATAGTGCAGTTCACATATTTAAAATTCATTACCTGTATTTTTGGAGGGTCAGTTTCATATTTACTCCTATACCTCTTTCTGTTAAAAATATTCAAATATAGATGTGTAAGAAAATATAGATCCATCGCAAGTTTTTCCAGCACAACGTCTGATATAAATCTGGACTCTACTCTGGACTATTTTTATTCTTTTTTGAGTGTCTGACTTTATGAGTCATGCTGCCGCTCCTGAACCAGGTGGAGACAGAAATAGGATAGGAGAAAATAGTGAGGGACATTGAACAACGGCAAGAGAGTCCTGAGACAGATGGAGACAGCAGCAAGAAAAGGAAAAAAATATAATAACATGGAGGAGAGATGAAAAACGGCAGAGATGATATTGATTTTTAGCAGAGAAGATGGGAAACTCACTCACTTAGTCTCTCCTCCCACTTTCTCCTCAAGCTGCCCAACTCCCACAAGGAAATCACAAAGTCTGCTGCCAAACAGGTGACAAAGCAGTGTTTATGCAGCAATTTATGCAGCCATTCTGTTGCACAAGGAATCTGTCAAATAAAAGTGACTGAAAAAAAGTTTCCCTCATGTTCTGGCATGAGGCAAACTAAACCAGTCTGTTGTTGTTCAGCTGTTGTTTAACTAGAAAGTAAGAGTATCTTTGAGGGTTTTTTTTAAAGCAACATTGCATAGAAATGTGTCCAAAACATCTGCTCATTGCTGCTGGAAACAGGTTGTAAGTGACATCTGCAGGTTGTGAAAGTAAATATTTTACAGAGCTTTAGCTGCAGAGCTGAGTCATTATGACACATTTCATTTTACAATCACTGTTAATATATAAATACTGATTAATGCAGCTTTAAACTTGTGATTTGACTTAGATTTAGGGTAAATTCAGGTCGTGACAGGATCGTGCACTTGTGTGGCAGTGTGGCAGTATTTGTTTATTTGTGCTGAACGAAACAGATGTGAAAACAATAAGCAGATAACTTTTTATTTCTGTAATTAACCAGAATTATTAAGGCCAGTGCTTGTTGACTCTCATTCACTGTCTATGTCTCTCAACTAAAGCTGGGTCTCTCTCTCTCTACAGACAGAGATTTAGAAGCCAGAACACAACAGGTAGAGTATCAGAGTTTTTCCTTTTTTTTTAAGATATTTTTTTGGCCTTTTTGAGCTTTATTGTATAGAGACAGCTTGAAGAGTGACAGGAATGTGGGGAAAGACATGCAGGAAAGAACCACAGGTCGGATTCAAACTCTGGCCCTCGGCAGCAAGGACTGAGTCTTTGTACATGGGGCGGCTGCTCTATCAACTGAGCTAAACGACACCCCTGATTGTGGAGGTTTAACCGACGGATTTGAGCTTCAGCCAAACGCACTACCCACCACTCAAATGAATGGCAAAACTTTAGGATCCTGTCTGAATGCAGCCTTATAGGGATCTGTTTACAAAATATATTCAAATATATATTCAAAACTATGTTATCATGAGTATATAATCACCTGAAAAGTTTTGTTACCTTAGAATGAGCCTTGACGCCGCAAGTCCTCTATTTTTTCCCCTGTCATGTTATGAAGGGTGATGTGAGGGGGTTGCAATCAGAAAATCCTAGAAATACATTACTTTTGTTGTTTGTGCTGCTTTGAAGGCTCCAAAACTAAAGAAAACATATTTTATCTATTCATATTATATTTTGCATCAATAAATAAAATGTATGTATAATACATAACCAAACAAACCAACTAAAGCATTTATAAAAACATTTGCCATCCTCCCAGAGAGGCTGAGCTCCGACTGCCAAAAGCCTGTAAGTTGATCACATTTTAAATTCAAATTCCTGTCATAGTTTTGTTATCATTATAATTATTATTCATGAATGCACTCTATTAAAAAACTTTGATGCCTTTCAATCCCATATATATTCTGCTGACATCATATTATCAAACTAACTGACTAGGCTAAAATGAAAGCTGCTCGAGGCAACTTTTTTATATCAGTGGTTTCAAACTCCAGTGAGAGGAAGAAAGAAAAATGTGAATTTCATACCCAAAAATCCCACGAGGTGAAATCAATCAGCTACAGAGAGCAGACTCACATTTACCAGCCCTGCTGTGATGCAATACTGTACAGGCACAATGATCTGACTCTCTGGATAGAGCTCTTGTATTGAATTAAATGACAGAGTTTTTCATTTATTCACAGGGTGCAGATCCAGATCAGTGATCACATCTGATGCCATAAATGCATTTACAGGCAAAAAATGTGTACATTTCAATGTAACTGTTGCACCCCCTCTTTGTGATTTCTTTCATAAATAACCAGTGCAGCTTTAATTAACAGTCTAACCCGAGTCATAAAATGTGTCAGTGATGAGTTATTAATAACTGAGGACAGCTTCTTAGTAGCCAGCGGCTGCTATTTATCAACAAGGTTGATAGCTGAAAATCCTTCTGGTGGGAAGCTGTGTCATTTATTTCTCTCGCATTGAGATAAAAGAACGGTGAGGCTGATATGATGTTTAGAGACATGTTGAACACTGATATCTGCTTTGTGAAGAAAGAAGAAATGTTTCTTGACAGTGACAGACAGAGGCACCACTCTCCAGTATCTTCTACTGACAGGAGAGGATAGAGTGTGTGTGCGCGCGCGCGCGCGCGTGTGTGTGTGTGTGTGTGTGTGTGTGTTTGTGTGTGTTTGTGTGTGTGTGTGTTGACAAACCTGTGAGGAGGATTGGGGTCTTCCGAAACTGCTCTGATAGATTTAGTGTAAACTGACTCTCGAGGTTTGTGCCTCTCACTGCTCTCTTTGCGTGGGATAGGAAGATGTTGGAAAGAAAAGAGGAGGGAGGGAGCAGAGATGGTCAAGGGGTCAGCCTGGTTGGCATGGCGACCGATCTGCATCTGCTTTTGGTTGCCGTTAGAAATGAACTGTTGCAGCGGGCGGCGCTTGTGTGCAAAGGTTCAGCGGTAGCAGGACCGATTTAGCCTCGCCTTTCTGCACCTTGCCGAGTTGCAACCTTGGCTGTTTGAGTCGGAGCCGTGATGGAAGATTTTCAGAGCAAGAAACGCAGCATCTGCTATGACTAAGACTGCAGTCCTCGAGCAATACTCACATGATACAGCCTGATATAGGAGGGATTGATGTGGTTCTGGGCTGGGTTTAGTACAATGTAATTATAATGGAGGTGAGTCAGAATGGAAAATAAAAGGTGCAGGGAACACGGGCAAAGAACAAGAAGCCAAGCTGGATGTAAAATGGAGGAGCAGGAAGGCAGACGTGTGCAGGGAGTGGGCATGCAGAGATAACCTGTGCTGATGCGCCGGATGAAAGCAGGATTTACCAAGTTCAGGGTCAGTGCGTTCGCTGAGCTCACTAACTCACAAAACAATCCAGTCAGACAGAGCTGATCACATTCATCTCTTACCGACGCAATGAACTATTCACTCTTTTACTTTACTTTCACCTTTTAGACACACACACACACATTTGTCTGATTTCAATGGATATCCTCAGTTTCCACAGGAGAGATAAACACTCATCTCATCTTCAGGCCTTTAATCACACACACACACTCCAGTATGTGTTTCAACATTATCGCCTCGTGATTCACACCTTATCTTTACACCTCTTCCTCCACTCTCTCACGCTTCCTCTGTTCACCTTGTGACTTCCAACACCTCCTCTCTCTCTCTCTCTCTCTCTCTCTCTCTCTCTCAGTGCATTCTCTTTTCACACAGCGTCTTTTAATTATTCCTGTTTATTAGGGAATCACAGGCAAAGTCCAGGCTATGAAGTGATGAATGTGAGAAAATAAATGTTTCTTAATGTCATGTTTTCATGCTATATATAATAGTCTCCATATATCCATATATCAGAAAACATATAATTCTAGTTTGCTGGTGGTAATATATAAACTGAAGATCTGTCACATTGCAGTCTGTTCTCCACATGACATCAAACCCGACCAGGAGTATTTCAGGAGCAGAGTGTTTTGCCAGCCAGACTTGCTCAGATTTGGTCATTTTTAGTCATTCCTCTTTTTATGTTGATGTGCTTCTAAATGTGTAAATATGCTACGCAGTTCATTTCTTCCCCTTTTGGCTGTTGTTACTATTGGAAGTTTGAGTGTTTGATTGATGTCTGATTGATTCGTCTGCTTGCAGCGTCCGTCAAAAACAGAACAGCCGCCTATTCTCCGTGAAGCTGCTTCTGGGCCACTTCTGAAACAGACTGTGGAGCTGCTGGTCTGGTCTCAGACAGTGACTAGCCATGGCACACACGGAACGCGTCGCATTTGTGCCCAGTGGAATTAACCCTTAAGTGACAATGCAAAACAACAACAGAATAGGAAAAAGGTGCAGTTAACCCCAATAGTGAATGCAACAGATGAGGAAGAAAATAGCATTAGTAAATGATCTATTAACAACTAAGGAAAGCCATTGCTTTACTCTTTATGACGTCCAATGTCCAATTAGAAAGAGTTTAATGTTTAAAATACAACGCCCTGTCATGCCTATATGGAAGCATCACCATGTATGAAACAACGTTATACTAATTACTATGACGCATGAATTTATTTAGCATGACTAAGAATAAATCTAAAAAAGACCCTTGCTCTGAAGCCGCTGTAATCTATCAGCTGTCGGATGATTCTCCCCTTCACATCCACCATGAATAGTTCGCAGCGGTGCCACAGCAGCAGCAGCAGCAGGCTGGCATTTTTCAGAGCAGTCCTTCTCTTAACTGGCATCATGTCACATTACAGAGAATCAATGCTTTCCCTGCCAGAAGACAGATGTGCTCATTATGTGCTGAGTGGGGCACTAATCATGGTGATTGTCAGAGAGAGTCAGGGCTGATTCTGTACTGGGGCTGTGGAGACACTGCTGTGTTTGTTTGCATGTGTGTTCACGCCGGGGAGTACAGCGTAACAAAAACAGCCAACATTACATGAATATCAAGTTTCTTGTGAGGATGCTTGATATTCAGCCAGCGCTGCTGCCACACTGCATCCTGATCGGAGTGTTTGTGATGCTGGAGATCTGATGGCTGGGAATGTTTGACGTCACGCTGCTGTTCATGGGTGCAGCTGCGTGCAAAGGATCATTTTCACATCATTTCTTCCAGATGTGTCTGCCTTCAACAATTTCTGTATGTCAGGAGAGCTACACAGTCAATTTGAAATACCTTATAGAGAGAGCCATGTATTTATACAGTTTGACAAAAAAAACACCTCGCTCTGCGGAACATGAAGACTCAAAATCAGAGAGGTATGGTCTCTGGCAGTCATCAGGTGTTCATTGAAGCGTGCTTACATAAGTAACTCTCATTTGTTTGTGTTTAGAAAAAGAAATTGAGGACAAACATTTGACAGCTGTTTTGATTAGAACTGAGATGGAAGGGCTAACACATAACACATAATCGCAATGAACCCGGCTCAGTTCCTGGTTGGGATCTTGGTTAAACGTCAACCATCATGTTTCTGTCAGGATCTATCTACACTGTCATCTGTCAAAAATGCCAAAACAAAGAGAAAAAAAAGGAAGAAACACATGGTGTAGAAGGAGGAAAGAGGGATGCTGGAGTAATACAGAGCTGACAGAGCTGTGAGTGGTCATTGGTTAACTATGCCTGCAGGGATGAATGATAATGCATCTTTAACATGTGAAAGGGCTTGTTGAAGCTAAAAAGAGTGTTAAATATATTCCAAACGACTATATTCAAACTACAAAATAGAAATTTTGAACATTTTTATTTGGTCAATTAAGAATCATCACATTTTAGTCAAAATGAGTCCAAATGTTTTTTATGTGTGAGACAGAGATAGAGACATGTCTTTAATGAAGGGTTACTTGTTATTCTAAAGGCATTGTCTTTTGGTCGTGGAATCAAGTGGTTTCTCAGCTTCAGAGTGTGATCTCCCTGTGTAAAATCACACATGCTTGGTTAAGTGATTCATTTTGTGCCATCTGGACTATTGTACAACAGTATGGTCGTCTGCATCTTAAACAAACCTCGCACAAAATAGTGTTCTGTCTTCAATGAAAAGTTGAACTATAATCTTTCTCTGTCTCTGTCTCTCTCTCTATCTCTCTCCCTCTAGTCGCTCACAACTGAGATTTCCTCAGGCATGGCCACAATGTCCAGCTGTGCATGAATTCAAAGGTGCCAACATTTCTATTTGATCAAAGAATTGAATGTAAAAACCACAGCACCAGATTCACCAGGGTTATATTGTGGTACCCAGCCGAAGGACTAAGGCGTCATTTACAGAGCCGTGACAAACTAGAATAACTTACCCCTCAATATCCACCTGCTAACAATCGAATCATCCTTTAAAAAGAATATGCAGAGGTATTTATTGACATGGATAGTGAGGCACTCATGCTTTATGTTGAGATGAATAGGCGGGGGTAACTCTGTGCTACTTTGTCAGTATTTGTGTTTCACTGAGAATAAGTCATTCTTTGAAAACATCTTGTATTTGTAGATTTTAAATCAGTAATCTATTTATTAGAAACATTGAAATGTATGCACAGTGCTGACTGATTTGTATTGAATTCTATATAAATGCAGGCATGTAGATTAATGCAATTGTTGTCATATATAGCTTTTTTGATCAGGTAAGTGTGGAGGTCAAACCCTGACCTATGCATCACTCCACCTGTGTTTTCTTTTCTTTTCCTTTTAGGGGAAAATATAAAGCTTTTTTTAAAACATACATTCATCACAGTTTTTATTATCGAGGATTGAATTTTGGCATCATCTGGTCTTTGTCATGAAAAAAGGGTTATTCATTAACTTTTTTTGTCTCAGTTTTATTAATAGAATAGAATTGATGAGCGCTCATACCTCTAAACTCATCTCCACCATAAATGAGTAAAATCACATCTCTGCTCCAGCAGTTACAATTAACATTTAATTCAATTCATTTCAATCCCTCCCACAACCTGCACTTTTGCTTTCAATGTGATAGTAATCATAAATAGTGCTGTATGACAGCACTGAAGCTCAGTGAAAACATATCTTTACCTTCGAATATAAGCTCCTAACAGCAGGTTATGGTACTGTGTGCACAGCCTCTGATAGGTGAGTGTTTTCTGACTCTTCGCCCTGCCATAAATACCATCTCTGTAAAGCTGCAGTCGAGTTTGTTGAGCATCTGTCAGTTTGTGCCAACCAGCACTGCTCTCTTCCCATGCAGTCTGTCACTGTTTGACATATGCTGTCAGGATTTCTGTGACTCAACCACCTATAATTCACACCAGTGACTCTCTGTAGAGGTCTGTTAGCTGCATCACGTTACTCTTAAATCCAAATAGACGCACGGTGGCTGCTAAATACTCAAGTGCAGTCACCCGAATGTGCTATAATTATTTTATTTAGCTGCTTCAGCCATCTAATCCTTTCTCATGTGGTGTTTCCTTTACTGTGTCCACCCACTGTAGAAGGTAGAAAGTCTGTGTTGTTTGCGTGGGAGTGAGAGAGGTTGCAACCGGCTGCCAGCAGCGAGGAAGAAAAGAGGAGAGAAGGATGGAGGGATTAAAACCAGCCAGGGAGAGGAGCGGGTATCGGTTCTCACAACCCCTCCCCTCTCTCTGGGCCTTTAGGCCTCCTCCCTGATGCCTGATGCATCTCACCAGGTGGTCAGGACTCCTGGTGCCAGTCTGCCTAGCACCACGGCTCTGAATAAACCTGAGTCTTCGCTGCTGCACAGGAAGAAGGGAACAAGACTAAATCGAAACCTAGTATATGGCTGACCACGTACGGTCAACGTGCACTAGATGCCACTAAATCCTACACACTGGACCTGGCTGATGGACAGAAAAGTAAACTGCTGTGAACTATAGCTGCTGTTAGCTCATGTTAGCTCAGTTTGTTAGTCAGGCTGCTTGGAGTGTGAGCTCAAAGCACAGGGGGAGTGTTATGGTTAGGGATGTAACGATACACTCAACTCACGACTCGATTCGAGTCACGTTTTTTTGTTCACGATACAATTTTTTCACAATTGTTTAAAATCAAAATGAGCTACAGACAAATTATGACCAAATAAAATTATCTTTTTATTTGTAGGAAAAAAATCTTTCTTTACAGAAACTCTCAAACAGTTTGTGTTCTTATAGAAAGTGCAACTTACCTCTTAAACAACAAAACATGATAAATATCTGCTTTCTTTAGAAACAGTCTCACAGTAAACTGCTGTTAACTGGTGTGATGTGCAGTTTTCGCTCACAAGGTGGCGTAACCAGGGCTCTAAATTAACTTTTTTGATGTGGCTGGTAAGTTTCTTACCAGCCAATCAGAATTTCCACTAGCCACATTTTTTCCTGTAAAAAAAAGACTGAGCAACTGAATTAATTTGATCATTTTTATTAACTAAAGCTTTAAATTGATCTTACAATGAAGTTGGGAACTTCAGTACATACAAAAAATATCCTAACATTTCATTACTCATTAACCCTTACATACTATTCAGGGTCTAATATGACCCATTTTTTGTACATAACAATAAAAAATAAAAACATTAAAACTTGACTCCACAGAGCACCTCGAGCGGGCGACACAGAAAAAGCAAAGAGAATCCGGAGGATTTTCAAAATAAAATACCCCGTGCAAACTGCCAGTCGTAAAAACAGACAGAAGCGAAACTAATTAACTACGTAGCATATTTGCACATGTAGAAGCATGTTTAGAACATACACCGGGAAAATGTCCAAATGTCCAATCCAAAAGTAGTCTGGCGGGCTAAGCGCTTGCTTCTGAAACACTGCCGGTGGGTTTGAAGTCGCGTGCAGGACGGACCAAATACGCCACGCTCACGCAACGTGGCAGGAAGCCTGTTTGACCAGTGAGAGCACGCGCTGTGTGTGTTCCCATTCGCCAAGAATCGCGATTCATTTTTTCTGTCAACTGATGCGAGTCGTCACGCATTTGTACCGATTTTTAATCGTGTCACGATGCATCGTTACATCCCTAGTTATGGTCCTTCCAGACACAATGCAACTCTAAAGTTCAACATGGTTGAGCGGTGTGCTGTGCACTGCGCTTTGCTAATAATACAGATAATATAGATTTCAGAGCGCAGTGCTGTTGTTGCCACGTTGTGTCTGAAAGGAGCATCAGTTTCTGTACCCAGGCCTGAAGCAGGGGGATGCAGACAGGGAGCGAAGCCCAAATGAGCACTCACTTTCACTTCCTTCACTTTGTACAGAATCAAGGCATCATTTGTGAGGTTAACTAATGTTTTGAAAAAGAAAAAAGAGAATAGTCACACACACAAACACACTTACACATGAAGGGAATTGCCTTTCACCCACAGAATGAGGTGTTCTGCTTGGAGCATGTCATATGTGCTCTGTTCCAGGAAATGCTGTCTGCGCTCAGTTGGTGCTTTGCTGGGCAGAGAGCGTGACTGAGCGCTCGTGAGATGAGAGAGGAGACAGAATGGAACAGACAGAGGACACTGAACCAAAAACCTTGTCACTCTATTTAAATGATGTTAGTCATCATCCCACATACAGTACTTGAACACACACACACACACACACACACACACAGACTGACACATAAGAACTTTTGCCTGCATTCATTTGCAGCTCTCATCTGAAGCTTTTAAATTACATTCCAACTCTCAGTTTAGCCTGAACTTATATCATTCAACCCCCTAAACCAAATGCTAACATTAAAACTACAGACAACAACACGTGGGCAGTATGGGGATAATTTTGTCTCAGAAAGATATTAATGTGTACAATATGATGTGTATACATATGCATACATTTATAAATATCCAAATACAAAATACAAATATAAAAATGTGACATACAAATAAATAAACGAATTTGTATAAATAAATGTGGATTTGCAAATATATTTTCGAGATTTGAAAATAAATGTCCTTGACTTTGTGTGTGGAGTCAGCATTTGTGGATCCATTTTTTGCTTTTCTCGCGATGACGTAATTTTGAGACATTCCTACCGCTCACCACGATTCACAAATAAATGCCACCAGATTTGAATACAAATAGCGGTACACCCTTCACCGAACATCCAGCAGATGGCAGTGTTGTGCAACGGTGCCAGTCAGTCATTTGTAGGCTATCCAGTCAGAGACTTTCTTACAAGAGTAAATGAAACTGCATGATCAACATGGAAGCGGCCAGTGGATTAACTGCATGGGTAAGTAGTGTTATTTATTGCGTGTGTGTGTTATAGTGGATTTCCCCCAACTTGACAGTATAGACCTTTTCACCGTTGACAACAAAAACAATGTGTTAAAAGGGTCTGGTAAAGAACGTTTTTTTAAAATAGTTTATCGTTGTCTGTCCTTTGGTGGCAAACTAAGACAATAGTGGCTAGATTTTGTTCCCAGCCAAAAAATACCACTATTGTTAATCCAGACCGTGTTGCTGTGCTGTTGTGTGCGGAAGTGTACCGGAAATAAAGTTAGGGCCATAGAACGTTCGTACATTGTTTTTGTTGTCAACGGTGAAAAGGTCTATACTGTCAAGTTGGGGGAAATCCACTATAACACACACACGCAATAAATAACACTACTTACCCATGCAGTTAATCCACTGGCCGCTTCCATGTTGATCATGCAGTTTCATTTACTCTTGTAAGAAAGTCTCTGACTGGATAGCCTACAAATGACTGACTGGCACCGTTGCACAACACTGCCATCTGCTGGATGTTCGGTGAAGGGTGTACCGCTATTTGTATTCAAATCTGGTGGCATTTATTTGTGAATCGTGGTGAGCGGTAGGAATGTCTCAAAATTACGTCATCGCGAGAAAAGCAAAAAATGGATCCACAAATGCTGACTCCACACACAAAGTCAAGGACATTTATTTTCAAATCTCGAAAATATATTTGCAAATCCACATTTATTTATACAAATTCGTTTATTTATTTGTATGTCACATTTTTATATTTGTATTTTGTATTTGGATATTTATAAATGTATGCATATGTATACACATCATATTGTACACATTAAAATCTTTCTGAGACAAAATTATCCCCATATGGGCAGGACCATGCATCAACATGTCAGACATACTGAGAAGGCTTAAGTTAATGCACATAAAGCTGGAAGACTTCAGGATTTCCTGTGACTTACATCATTAGATGTAACTTGAAAGACCTAAAATGGCTGTTGATTTCACATATAAAGTTCTCATTTTCTGTAGATTTCACAGTGAAAAAACATTAAATATTCTAAATAGTGTTTTACTGTATAATTAACAGTATGTACTGTAAATTGTATACAATAAATGATGTATGAATAAAAGTTTTGAAATATGACTGTGTTTTACTGTATACTTCATGGCATATTTTACGGTCTTTTACTGTCATGGTTTGGCAGTTTTCTACAATCTACAGACATTTTTTACAGTGTATATTTTTTAACCCATTACAGCTGTTATACTGCTAGGTGGCTACATAACTAGCTAACCAGCCACAAAAGCGTAATTATAAAGGTCATGTTTGTTAGCTTGTTTAACAAATCAAAGTACTAATATTACTAAAATTGTGCTGTATATGTCCATGCTTGTAGAAGAGACGTTACAGCTATAATGTTGCTAGAAAGTAGAATGTTTTCAGTTAACATTGATTATCATACTGTAGTGGCATTGGTAAGTACACAATTTGTCGTTAATGGGCTAAAACTTGCTAAATGCTCCGAATTGTCCTTTAATGGTATGTTTGTTGGGAACATATTTCTTCCCTGCATCCACAAACACAAGTTAAGACTACCTTGCAAAGAAAGAAAGAAAGAAAGAAAAACAGAGAAAGAAAGAAAGAAAGAAAGAAAGAAAGAAAAACAGAGAAAGAAAGAAAGAAAGAAAGAAAGAAAGAAAGAAACGCTGACAACTTCTCTGGGACCGAGCTTAGTTTACCTCCTCATATGTTACACAAACAGACATTTTGTGTCATCACAGGCATTAGTGTGAGTGGTGAGTGTGTTTGTATGTGTGTGTGTGTGTGTGTGTGTGTGTGTGTGTGTGTCTGACACTGTGACAGTGAGATTAAGTTCTTCTATACATGCAGTGCTTAGCCATTGATTTCCTCTGGCACAGGTCGAGGGGTGGGTACTTGTTTTAGCCCCTGAAGTCCCATCAGTGAAAGGAAATAAACCTCAGCATTGTTTTCCCCCCCTCTACAATCAGTCTCTGATATAATTGATGAGCAGAAAAAGAGGTGATGGGTGGACTGACTGAATCAATATTTAATCACCCTGTGTGCGGTGCTGACCCAAGACCAAAGAAAGTGGACATTAGAGGAGAGGACTATGAGGGGGGAGGAGAAGACTTAAGGGATGGAGGAAACACTGTTGCTTTGAGACTGAAAAATCATTGAACATTATAAAAATTTAGTTTTTGACAAAAATTATCCTCCTGGCTCTGCAAACCTTCGATAACCTTTTGCAAGAAAGAAATTAAGCAAACGCAGACTGCTGC
Organism: Larimichthys crocea; assembly: GCF_000972845.2. Classification (NCBI taxonomy): domain Eukaryota; kingdom Metazoa; phylum Chordata; class Actinopteri; family Sciaenidae; genus Larimichthys; species Larimichthys crocea. The sequence goes on along the minus strand of NC_040017.1, from coordinate 456,214 downwards.
TTTAGTTGATTGTTTCTGGTGCTGGAACAAAGCCCTTAAACCATTATTACACTACAACACATAAACCTGATTAAATCTGCTTTAAAGCCCACAAATCAATAAATGCAGCCGAGCACTGTTAGATTGTAAGAAGTGTTCTTCATTAAGACTGTAATAAATATGAGCCTTACAGTCACCCATGGCACAAAGCTAATAACAAACTAGTTAAATCTGAAGGCATAGATGCTAATGTACTATTACCCTTTGTTAATTCAAGTTTTTTTCAATACATCTCGAGGCTGTTTCAATAGAGTGGGAGGTTTGTTGCCTTTCAGTAGAATCAAGAACTGCTACACTGCTGCTAGGCACAATACTCCATTCTATTATAAGTGGAGGCAAAATAAAAAAGACTATGGGAGGAAAGTCAATCAATAGGAAAACCTTTATTTATTTATGTCTTCTGGGACCCTTAAACACATCTTACTGGTTACCACTTACAGCTGGGCAATACATATGTTCACTCAGTAAAACACTTCTTCATATGAAAATAAACTTTTGATCGTCAATCAATCAATCAATCAATCAAGGACGTTTCAGGCACGCACAGACAATACAATCTGTAGCATAGTTTGGTACCATAACATTTTGTACCATGTGCCGTATCACTAATATGGAAGAAAAAAAGGGAAAAAATGAGACAGCCAACAAGACAGAAAATACTACACACTTTATCTTCTTGTCATGCAAACACAGAGTGCAACCACTTCACAAACAGCAGCAATTAAAAAGCCATCTCCTCAGAGAAACACCCCAACAACAAACCATGACGTTACTATTGGCAGGAATTGAGGGCTGATGAGAGGACGGTAATTGGCCCAAGAACTAACGTCCTTCCCTGAAAACTGTGGTCCTGCAAAAGTCAAGGATTTATATTCATTTAAATTTTGATTTATTTTTGTAGAAATGTAATTTCTGTTGGTAGGGAGGGACGTAGTTTGACAACATCACGAAGTAGCGTGAGATGTGTGGGAGTTTGTGTTGTCATCACTATTAAAACAACCACCATTACTAATGAAAATCTGACATGTCTCAGAGAGCCAAGTCATGTTAACAGACAGGGTCATTAGTTTTATTAGTCATGTTTGTCGACTTCCTTCCTCACTCTGACATATATATCTGTACATATCCTGTGTTTAGTTGGCAATGCCCCGTGACTTGAATAAAATTGTGTATTTTTCTCTGGGTTTGAACATTGTTGGAAACATCTGGGACAATGGGACACAACTTAACAAAATATATAACAAATGTCTAATGTTACACATTATATCCTAAAGGTCTCGACAGTCCTACTGAAAAAAAAGATAGTTGATTGTTGAGTCTTAGGATACCATATATAACGTAAATGGGTTAGTTTCCAACATATGAATGGCACCCATTTGTGTGTTGGTTATGTGCGTATTTGACAACCTGGCAATGAGCTGACAATTAGTTATTTGTCCAGTGTGACTGACCCCACCTTTAATAGACAATGCTCATAATTGACTACTTTGGTGCACTTTATACATTAGAAAATGATATTGGAGAGATGTAATGCTAGGTGAACCTCAACCCCCGGCTTGTGCAGCATGATTGGCTGCTGTTGGGTTGACTCATTTATCTGCACTTTTTAAAATTATTATTATTATTAATTAATTTTACTGTTTGGACATGGGAAGAATATCAAGTAATGTCACAATGTTTTACACTCAAGTTGCATGTCTTAGAAGATGTGTTCTGGTTTACACCCCACTGTGTAGGTAACCACCAAACAGGAGACACTGGAATGTCATCAAAGTTGATATCCCTCTCAGGATTCCCATCTGCAAACATGGCTAAATGTACATTATTATCATCAAAGTATTAAGGGAGCTGTGGCATGGCAGAGTCAGCATTGCTGTTACTTTAGCCAACTGCAATACTGAAACCAAAAAAAGAAATCCCCTGCAACCCAGGAAAACTTTCTCAAGTCCTACAGAAGGCATCAGAAGTGCTCATCTCAGAGTAAAATAGTTACTGATTAATAGTAATGTGAAGGAGAAGCAAAGGGAAACATTTTTTGGCATATATTATGATTGAGTAACATTCATTAGAATGACTGGCCGCCATCTTGGGACATGGTGTCCAGTTCTCTTAACACATTCAGGATTGGAACTCACCCATGCACCCACTCAAACCTGATTGAATAGTTTCAGAGTCAATATCAGTTTGTTTGCTGTGAGACTGTCGATCGAACAGACTAAAACTTACCATTAAACATGGGAATGTCATTTCAGTGATTCAGATCGATCTTTAAATGACAATTACAATTACATAAACTAAAGTCTGAGTGACTAAAGAAAGCATCTGTCGTGTTCACACTGGGAACGTTGTGTGTTAGCTCTGCTTATTCACAGCTCTAAATATCAAGTTGTTAATGCTGCAAGCAAATGATGCCTTTAGAGTTGTCACAATACCAAAATGAGCAACCACAATACTATACCAGACAAAGTATCACGGTTCCTTGTATTATCACGATACTGCAGCCTTTTTTATTATTATTATTTTTATGAACTGCAATGCATTTGTACAAATTATAATACTTATTAGTTACTTATAATGTTGTTTGGTGCATGATAAACATAATACTGGTGAAGTAAAAATTGGACTGAAAAAAAAAGCCACTATGTAGCGGAAACCACCGGTAGTATAGTAATCCACGGTAGTACCGTCGTGTAGAATTTTTAGTATAGTAGGAACCGTTACGATTTGGCTCTGCAGGGTACCGTGGGTATCGTGCAACTTTAGATGCTGTGATTCATGACGCTTTTATCTGCAAACAAGGGAGGCTGCAGAGCTTTTCTGACAATAACACAGATTTTTCTTTAAAATAAAGCAGACAAATGTTTCGTCTTCAGATCACAACGCCTACAGTCACCACCTTTACATTTTACAGCTGGCCTTTACACCCTCTGCTGGATGATCTCTTGATAACCACTGTGCGACAGTGTTTAGTTTCAGTATGAATATGTAAAAATGAACAAAAGGATGCATTGCATGCAGTGTTCGAGAAGCAGCTGTGACCTTTTTCCTCGTGGATTTTTGACAGCAGTAGGAGTGGATGACTAACAGTGGGTCAGATTAACCTGCAGAGGAGCACGTGGTAGGAGCTCCTGGCTGCATTTGGCAAAAACATTGGTTGGTTGAAAATTGAAAAATAATAGGAGGTAGGTGATAGGATGAAAATAGTCAGTGTTTACAGCTAATGTTATGTGGTGCAGAGTGAGTTATATCACATCCGCCTATTTGCCAGTGCCATAGCAGATGAAACGTCTCCTCAAATCAACATCACAAAGACCGCAAGCTGAGACCAGACTCCAGCTTCATATATGCAACTGTGAGTATGTGTCTAAATTTGCCTGCCTGTCTCAGAGTTGTATTTTCTGTCACAAGGTACAAACATTTATCTGAGGGTGGCGGAGTTGCCATGGAGACCGGTTCTAATCAGTGGAACACCTGACGCTTCACTACGGTCTCTCGTGACTTCCGATTCCTGTCATTCTCAATTAACTCGGAGGGAGAGTGTGAAGGAGACACACAGTGAGGAAAGGCTGAACAGATGGAAATAGTAAAATGGAAAACTGTCTTCTGTTGTCTCAAAGCTTTCATTCAGGTCCAGCAGGTTGGGTTATTATGAGAAACACAAACATTTATTCACACTACATGTTAAAGACACGTCTTTCAGCTAATGTTACATAATGTGAAATACAGAAAGATTCATTATCTTGGGGACATTTGTATTCCAATTAACCCTAACCCACGCCGCCATGCTGTTAATTCTGCATTACTTTGAAGTCTGTGTAAAGGCAACTCCATGTTTTCTTTCAAAACAATATATTAAACAAATAAATATGTTGGAATATAGTCGCTAAAAACATACATTACACATTACATTACTGGATAGGGGACGTCTCTTATATGCAACAGCAGCTTGTAGCTATGACAGGGAATATATGAAGTCAGATCTGAGTTTTTGGTAACGGTGCACACGTACGAGAGACACCTGCCTGGTTGTGACCACCTGCCGGGTGTGCCGTGCTTGTGGTCCTGAGTCTAACCACTCCAATGGGAGAAGTGAACTTGAGTGCAGATTTTGATTCACCCCACAGTCACTTAAGTAAATACTAGACTGACACTAAAATAGCAAATCAGGAGAGAAAACTTGAAGAACTTAAAGCGTCTCTGGTTCAACACAATCATAATCATAAGGCTATACTGTCATGGTGAATCACGCCTTCTACAGTTTGTGTGTGTGTGTGTGTGTGTGTGTGTGCGCGCGCGCGTGTGTGTGTGTGTGTGTGTGTGTGCATGCACACATGCTTCACTAGTATGGTGAAGCTAAAAGCAGTGTGCAGAACAAGGTTTCTCCAGTCACGACTCTGCTGAGGCTCTGCTGTGCCCTCATGGCCTTTTGGTTTTCTGCTCTGCATCAGTCACCAGCACTACCTGAGGTGTTGTTTTCTTTCTTTGGGTCAAGATCTTCTATTCTCTCTGCCTTATGTAATGATAAATTCAATTTCTTTGTTTCAGTCACTGAGATGCCCAACCTCCCCTTTCCTAACACAAGATACCAGGTCCTTTTGTGTTTGTCTTTCTCCATCTTTGACCGCTCGTGTGTTGATCAACCTTTTCTTTGCAAAGAAAATAAAAACCTTGGCGGCCAGCAGAAGTCTCTATTTCATTCTTCACCAGTAGCAGAGAAATGTCCACAACACTTAAAGCACATGTAAGTAACATTTGCTCATGGTAAACCAAGAGCACAGTTCATCAAGCTTTTGGAATCAACTATGACGGAGACATTAGATGTATATTTAAATTTGGTATAGCTGTCCCATTATTGATAAATCTACGGATTATTTATTCTATTAGTTAGTTGTTAGGCTTTTAGAAATGAGTGACAGTTTGGAATATCTCAAGCAGTGTTAGAAATAAACCCGATGTTAATGACTCGTTTCAGCAGCATGAATGAACCTCCTCTTCACGGGGAGGTACAAGCTCATGAGATGTGTCTATTAGCATTATCAACTAGGGATGGGACATGATTTTCGAATAGTCGAATATGCGTGACGAGTTCGAATATTGAATAGTAATTTCGAATGCCGTTTTGGCTTACGTTGCATTCCACTAAAAAAAATGAGCACGGAAAGGCGTTTCCTAGTTCCTAACATACGCTGGCTACCTGTGTTGCATTCCATCGGAACGTGTGTTCTCCGCAGCCGGTCTGATTGTCAATAGGCTGCGTACCCGTCTCCATCCCGACCACGTCGACATGTTAATTTTTCTAAACAAAAATATGTCTTAGGTTTATTCTACTCTGTTCGAGCGCTTTCAATATCGTTCCCTAAACGGGCAGTTTCACCCGCGGTTCCTTCTAACAGACGTAAATAGTAAATAATAGTAAATATAAATAATAAAATTGGAAGCCTATATTATTGTTTGAGACTGTTGGCTATGTGATGTGAATGGAAGTTTATTGTTTATTTGTTTATCATTGTTTATTGACTCATTAAACCGTTACCGCTTTCACCCTGTCTGTCATGTGTGCGCGCGTTTGGGTGTGTGGGTGGGGGGGGCGGGGTTCTGTGTCGATTTTCGAATCGAATTTCGAATAGTGTTTAGCGAATTTCGAATAGTGTTTTTGATCAAAAGTACATCCCTATTTCAACGCTGCTAATTGCCATATAAGGCTGCCTGTCCACTCAGTGTGAACAGGTTTCATTCACAAAATGTCGCACGAGAGAAAGAGTAGACTGTCGAGCCTCAAGTCCTACTGTGGGAACACAAAAGACAAAATATGGCGACCTTAAACATGAAAGAATTAGAAAATATTTATAGTACAGCTGGCAATGTGAGCAGAGCTGGAATGAAACAGAGAGCATGTTCTGACACAAAGATACAGTGAAAAAACATTATTTTAAAATATTTAATATAAAAGAAGGTCAAGGGGAAGTGACATCATGGAGGTATCATAGAGGACAGTAGATGTGAGGTGTAACAGAAGATGATGCCTGATGAACTGATGCCTGAGGCAGCTGTCAGAAGGAGAGGAGCTTCTGCTGACAGCTACTGAAATGTTTCTCCGCCAACAATAAACCCACAATAAACGAAATCCGCGAAGTAAGTTTTACAATTATTATACATGTTTTAAGGCCGTAACCACACACTTTTATACACCTTTTTACATGCATCTTGTACAGTACTCCCTTAGTCAATCAGGACGCAGAACACATGTGCGATTCTCCCTTAGCCAATTTAGGACGCAGAACACAATGCGCGTTCATACTGTACAGTACGCTGTAAAAAAAAACATGCAAAATTACACAAAAAAAATCCGCAAAATAGCGAGTCCGCGAAAAGTGAACCGCGTTATAGCGAGGGACGACTATATACACACTATTTATATGTACATAGTTTTTAGGTCACGACTATGCTTAGGTTTACTTTTCAAGCTCCTTGTTTTTATCTTATGTCTATATCCGTATGTACAACAAGAGAAAAAACCTGTGGTCACGCTTATGCTGCCCATGGTTTTTACAAAACAGTCAGTGTTCCTACCTCAGAGACATCTGGTGAACACCAAAGTCTCTGAAACGACTTAAACCTGTTCATAAGAGTCGCTCCTGCATGACGACCATTGTTATGCCATTAGCTAAGAGCTAATTAGCAAAACATCAGCTCATTATTACAGTTTCTATTATTGTTTCTTGAGCTATAAATTCCATTGCATGTCATGCAGGCTCATTTATGATACATTGTGTAATAAAGAAAGAGACAAAAGTAAAAGAAGGCCAGAGCAATGAGTAAAGACGATAAAGTGACAGCTGAAGTGAACTAAAGGCTTTCACATGTTATTTTTCAGTGACGTGTTAAAATATTTAACACCAGTTCAGTGTGGGCATCAAAGTCTATTTTAGAACTACAGTTGCGTATGTGCTACGTGACAATTTTAGAACAAAAGTACGAAATCTAATACATATAGTCTGATTTCCACCTTGACATTTATGATCACGCTCCTGATTTAATCTCCAATTAAATCTATGTAAAGACTAAATGGGATGAAGTTTTAGGCCCCTTCGTTATTTCCATTGGTTAAATATATCTCTCTTTTTCATCTTTATTACTGTCTTCCACTATCTCTTTCCTATTTTTCTTTCTATTTCTGTCATCATCTGTCTGTAGTGCGTGCAGGCCCAGATGTCCATTCTGTGGCAGGTCATTACATGACGAGTTTCCTAATGAGCCCATTAGCTGCTTCAGGCCATCCCTTCCTCTCTTACTCACCAATCTTTCCCTTTCTTCTACTCTACTCCTCCATACTTTCCTAGTTAATCAAATCACGTCCTTCTTCTAAGCCCCAATCACTGAGATCAATTATCACCTCTTTTTTCCGTCTCCGTTTATGTCTCTCATCTCTGCTATGTAGAAGTACACGGTTTTATCCAAAGGATGTGACAGCTACACAGACTTTGTACTTCCAGGCTTAAATACTCATTTTCACTTTCCTTTTTCATTTCCCACACATGACCATTGTTTTTGTAAAAATAGTGACTGAAGCTCATTAAGGCTTCAGCTAACGATTATTTTCACTATCAATTAATCTGCTGACCATTTTCCTGATTAATCAGTTAGTTAATTTTTCCATTAAATGTTCAGAAAACGTTGGTGCTTTATTCAAATGTCTTGCCACAACCTAAAAATATTCAGTTTACTGTCACAGATGACTGAAGAAACCAGAAAATATTTGTATTTGAGGAGCCAAAATATTTCTTCAAAAAAGACTCAAAACCATTCATCAAAATGGTTTCGTGATAAATTTAATAGTTGACAACTAATCGATTAATGTGCGTTCTAATCGCTGCAGCTATACATTACATTTTTCGGAATTGTAAACCTGACCCAGCAGCACTGAGCAAAAACATTCAGAGCCAAGAGAGCTGGTTAGGAGCGAGTTTGTCTTTTCGGGAACCTAACTCCATATAAAGGGGGCTAAGTCAATTCTTTTGACATGCTGTACCTTTCAGCTTTTGTTGTCAGATGACTGCACAAGCAGAAAAATATTGATTGAGTTGCAGTATAGATACTCACCAAAACAAGGGCTGTGTCAGGACGTTTGTGCCGTTCATGTGTGCAGACACATGTAAGGACAAACCAACAGCCTACTTTGTAAATCTATTTCTAATGTAGCTTCTTGTTGCTGCCAACAGTCTCAACCATGACATACATTCATGTTAGTGTACTGTATGTTGACAGAAACATATGATGCATGCAGTATGTGTGGAGATTTTTCAGGATAGCATGGTTTCAGTGCTTTTATATTGTATACTGTAATGCTTCATTTGACAGCTTACAAGTGTGTCTGTTTGGGTATCACAGAGACAACCTGTTGGTGAAGGCACAACAGCCTTTTTTAAAAACATTTTCACGTGGAAATTGTTGCCCGTTTAAATAAATATGTGGTTTAAAGTAAGGCACAGTGCAGTGTTACACATTTTAACCTGGTGGTCATGTCATTGGAATGATATACATCAGCCACAGAGCATCTACATGAAGCTAAAAATATGGAAAAGACAGCTTTAGTACGACTCAGGTAACAGGTATTCATTCAATATATTATATATTCTCTTCCTTGTGTTCTTGTTCTTCTTCAAGGTGCGATCTTTTCTGATTCTTAAGATGGAGGCTGGTAGAAGGTCTGATTTAATAACACCAGACCTAAACTAATCCTGTGACCTAATGACAAATTAATAGGCTGTGGCATCATCTTTAATTACTTTTTCGTATTTTAATCACAGACAGTCTGTATATTTGAAGGGCAGAGATTCTTAGTAGAAAGGTTTGGGGACCAGATGACGGATGTTATTCTATTTCTACCTGAATATTTTAGTGTTTCTGTTTTCAGCATGGCAAGTTGAGCGCTCAAGTTGACGTAAAGTGTAAAAAATGGAGCCAGTGACGGCAGCTCTTTAACTGCAGTATTTTGGGGGTACTCTATTAATAACACACAGACAGTGTTCATTTCAGGGCTGTGTCTCTTTCAGGACATCTTTTTAGACACCAAGATTTTCTTAACAACAACATTCAACATTAACAAATGATATGCACGACACTATAACGACTACACAAAAGAGAAATCGCACATTACACAACTTGACTCCCCCATCTGTAAGGCTAATGAGGGTGAGTTATGTGATCAGTTTAAAATATTGTGGAGAAGTTTTGGACTCCTACACATTGACACAGTTATACAACAGTTAAGTCCAACCACGCAGAGAGACTGGCCAACAAACATCCTGCGGGTTCCTATCTATAACTGCAGTAAATACCAGGGGTGCACTGGCTCCCACTAAAAGATCTTGGCTATCCCAGTTAACTGGCGCGTTATTATTATTAATGGAAGAACAGGAAGAAAAGGTTGCTCAGGGAGAAAGGCTCTTTTTGAAGTTGACATTTTGCTAGTATATAATTAACAGCAGGTCTCTGAGGGGCAGGGGAGCAATCAACACAAGAACCAAAAGAGCCCATAAGGTTTTTTAATTGACTTGTGAAGCACTTTGACACTGTGCTTTAGAAATAAACTTTCTTTGACTGACTTTAATGATTTTCAGTTCTTCAGCCCACATTTGAAATGTTCTACATGCAGTCTTTAAACTCACTAACTCACTCAGAACATTTGAAACCACCATAAATGAACACAAATTCAATTTGGTAAAAGACATTATTCTGATTTTCATCTATTTAAAGAGGCTATATTATGTCCACACCAAAGAGAACCACTGCCACGCAGAAAACTGAACTGTCTGACATGCCTCAGACTTGTTTGTATTCAACCTCCCATAATTACTTTACATCACAATGTAAAAAGGGACTACCAGGTGACAGTCTAGTCTCCTATCAGTCCACCATGATCATTTTCTCATCATATGATAACACAAAGATGACACAAACATGGGGACAGTATATGAGCCAATATCTCTGTTGTTGGCTGCAAGAACCAACACAAAAGTCTTCTACTACTAAAACTACTGGTAATCAACGAAGCTAGGAACTACTTTGTTGTTGGTACAGACTTCCTATGCTATCCATTCTTTATACTGTCAATGATTTTGACATGTTTTACTGTTTATTTTGTTTTGTGCTTGGTGTCAAGACTTATTTGAGGCCAACTAAATAACGATAGCAGTAGGTTGGAGACTGGTAACTGATTTTTCCCCTGCTGTTTTTGTGTAACTGCAGCGCTAATGTGAGCTTAGCTAGTGTTAGCTTTGGTGTTCTGTTACAGTAGATGCATTTCTATCATCTATCTGTTTCTGGCTGGTTTCTTGCTTTGTAAAACAACTTAAGTACACTGTGGGTGCAAACATTTAGTCAAACTCTGTGTTCATGTTGAATCAATGAAGCAGACAGCTCATCTGACACACTTAGCCTAAATGTGAATGTTTTAATTAATTTAAATAATGCATTTAGTTAATGCCATCCTTAAGAAAAAATGAGACAGCACACATACCATTGATATCTACTGGCTAATGAAACTGGAATTAATTTGGCCTTCATTAGCAGATGCAGCACAATGAACAGGTATTAGGAGGGATAGTCAGGAAGAGAGGGCCAGCGGTGACTCATTCCTGCACTGACATCACTGGCTGTCATTAGCATCTGACCTTTTACCTTGCACCTTTCCCAAGAGTCAGCGAGCTCAAGAGGCTGATGATTAGTCAGCACTGCAGTGACGTCATGGTTGGGTTAGCCTGCAGGCCCTCAGTGCAGGACTGATCACATGTAGTCACATTAACATGGGAGTCTAGTGTAAATAGCATTCACAAGGCTATCTGGATGAATGGCGCATACAAATGTATTGAAAACCAATTGAGTTGGGGATTTGCATGAAGACGCTTTACTCCAAAAGATCTCACTGCATAGACTTGAAATCTTTTGGAACAACACATCAGCATACAGAGCAGCCGGGTCTGACGATTGAAATGATCAATGAAGTACTGCTCTGCAAAAATCTGACTGCAGATGCAGCTGTAGTACATAATGACTGCACGTGTTTCACCAAAAACAACATTATGAGGCATTAAAGGCACTAATATTTGCATTAGTTTAGTATACTGAATTGTCCTGGCCATTCTGAGAATATAGCTACCAAAACGGATGTAACAATACATCGTGACACGATTAAAATCGGTACAAATGCGTGACGATTCGCACCGGTTGACAGAAAAAATTAATCGCGATTCTTCGCGAATGTGAGACAAGTCGGATATGTTCTTTTTTGTCTTTTTTTATTAGAAATAGGTTACGTTATCTTAAAAAAAGTCACTGGTTGGTGATTTATTTGTTCAACGTCAGGCGTCAAGTTATGTGACTCACGTCACTACGTAGGTATGGAGCACAGAACTATGGGAAACTATGGCGACGGTAGGCAACAACTTTGAGGTAGAGGATGCGCCGAGCGGTTTTAAATCACCTGTTTGGCGACATTTTGGATTCCCAGTATATTCAGATACAACCGGTAAAAATAGGACAGACAAAACACAAACGGCATGCAAATATTGTAAGAGACTGCTGACATATAGCGGCAACACAACACCCTGACGAGAGGCTTTTCGTCTCCTCTTCCCCATCACAACCAAAGAGCGCAAGAAATTACCAAGGCAATTGGTTATTTTATCGGAAAAGATTTGAGGCCATTTTCTGTCGTTGAAAATGACGGCTTTCGGCTGTTGATGAGCACGCTGAAGCCAAGATACTGCATCCCGTCACGACAGCACTTCAGCCAGGTGGTCGTGCCAAAACTCTACCAGGAGGTAAGAGCTCATGTGGTTGAAATTCTCCAGAGGGCTGATACAGTGTCTATCACAACCGACGGGTGGACATCTAGAGCCACGCAGAGTTATGTCACTATAACTGTTCATGTGATCAATGCAGAGTGGGAGTTGGCTGGTTTTGTGCTTCAGACGCGACCTCTTTTGGAGTCACATACAGGGACTAACATAGCCGAAGTGCTAAAGGAGGCCGTGGCGGAATGGCAGCTGGAAAGGCAACAACAAAGTATCGCTGTAGTCACAGACAATGCGAGAAACATGGATGTGGCAGTGAGGGAAGCCGGGCTGGCACCGCACATCAAGTGTTTCGCCCACACTTTAAATTTAGCCACCCAGGCTGGTTTGAGCGTGCCCCGCATCGCGCGCTTGCTTGGTCGGATCCGGCGGATTGTGAACTACTTCCACAGGAGCCCAACAGCCTCTGCTGTGTTGGCTGCGAAGCAAAAACAACTGTTCGGCTCGGACATCACTAAGCACAAGCTAATTGTGGACGTTACAACACGCTGGAATAGCAGCCTGGACATGTTGGAAAGGTATCTGGAACTGCAACCGGCTGTGGCTGCTGCTTTGCTTAGCCCAGAAGTCCGCCGTAACGCCCGCGAAATCGACACACTGGACAACTTGGACATCCGTGATGCCGAGGACATCATGAAACTTCTCAAACCTTTGAAGATAGTCACCACTGTGCTAAGTGATGAACAAAACCCAACAGTGTCTCTAATTGTGCCCTTAAAGCACACGATTGAGCAGAGCATGTTGCCTGTGGAGGAGGACTCCACCAGAGTGAGCATGATGAAGAAAGCTATCTTCAACAATTTATTAGACAGATACACTGGGCCTGGGAACAACCATCTGCTGGACTGCACTGCCTCATCTTACCGAAGATCAGCGCCAGGATGTGTTCCAGAGGGTGAAGGAGAAAGCTGTGCAGATTCACAACCAGGTACTTATTTTACTTTAAATTACTAATAGTAGTACTAATATATATTATTTTTTTAATAATTATTTTTTAATAATTGTGCTGTTTACAGACCAATTCCCCTATGAAGGAAACTGGAGGTGTAACCGACACCAGTGCCTCTACACATGCAGCAGAGCTGCCTGCTGACCAGGCAGACATGGTGGATGCAGACCTTCAACAACCACGCCTCAAGAAGACTGCACTGGAAGATCTCCTAGAAGGGACGTTCACAGAAAGTGTAGGGGCAGCACAGACCAATCACGTGTGGGATTGAAGCAGAAATTGTCAGGTACAGAAGTGAACTGTCTATTTCCCTCACAAGCTGCCCACTCAAATGGTGGAAGGAGAACAGTAAGTTTTACCCACTGCTTTCACCTCTAGTAAAGGCTCACCTCACCACACCAGCAACCTCTGTCCCTAGTGAAAGGGTCTTTTCGACCGCAGGGGATGTTGTTACCTCACAGAGATCTCAACTTCGGCCTGAGAATGTTGACATGTTGATTTTCCTCAAGAGAAACCTGAAAGTTTCAAGCTACACAAGCCAGTCTTAGTTTATTTGAAGAGTTTTTATGTTTTGATGTTATTATTTTGAAGTGGGATTTGTTTTTAAAAATCCAGTTATTCTTTGTTATTTAAGTGATTAACTGCTTAATTTGCACTTTTTTTTATGAGACACAAAAACAAAAATGTTTAACAGTGTTTCTGTAAAGAAAGGACCTCTCTTTTTGGTCAAGATTTTATATTCTTTTGTTATTTAAGATTGAATTACACCAGTTTACTTGTGAGATTGTTTTCTCAAGAAAGGAGATATGTATTTTGTTTTAAGATGCACTTTAAGTTGTACTTCATAAGAACACAAAGGTTTGAGGGAATAATTTTTTTTTTCCTACAAATAAAAAGAATTTTATTTGGTCATAATTTGTCTGTAGCTCATTTTGATAAAAAAAAAAAATCGTGAGAAAATCGTATCGTGAACAAAAAATCGTGACTCGAATCGAGTCGTGAGTTGAGTGTATCGTTACATCCCTAACTACCAATATTACCAGATATATTGGTATCAGTGTATATGTTGACCTGTAAGTATAGTGGCCCTAAGGTGCAAAAATCACTTTAAAACAATGACTAGCAGAGATATTTTGGTCACAATTCTAAGAGATTTGTTCTAAATTTAACCAACACAATAGAGTCTGTCCACTGATGACAACAGGGCTCTCCCTCTCTCTCTCTCTCTGTCTCTCTCTCTCTCTCTCCCCCTCCATCACAGACACACACACACACACACACACACACACACACAGTCCAATTTGCACATACGCAAATGAAGCATACGTCAAAAGGTTCAAGAGGGCTGGATTGTAATTTCCTTCACGGGGTCATGCGGGCATCCAGCAGGATTTGTACGATGACTCACATCTATTTTTCTCATGAAAGTAACTGAATACAAACATGAGAAAGAAGACTGAAACGTCCACTTCAATTTCTGCAATTATAAGAAAAAGAGGGTGGGGGAGGGCATCCTGGTGGAGTCACTCGACCGCGTAGAGTTGTGATACTTTCTTCTGATTGGATCAGAAGAAAGGTTTTAAACACTGTATGTCTCCATTTATTTTTTAGAACCTTCTAACTAAAGTTAACATTTTACACATGTCAGGTACTTGTGATGTCTTCTGGACAGGCCCTCAGACACTTAAACCTGCCAGCCTAGCACCCAATGTCTTCCTTAAAGGAATTTCCTTTGCCCTGCCATTCCACATATTGGGATAACCACATTCGCAGATATCATTAACCCATCCCATAACTGATTTTAAGCTATAGCATTTTGTGAACTCAACAATGAAATGTGCCTTCAAGAATAATTAAGGAAGCACTGAGCAGAGGATTCATGAGGGCACATTCAGACACAATCCAGCACTACAGCAAAAACACAGATTTTTTTTAGTGGGGGGTAGAGGTGTCTGCCAAAAAATACAGTGACCTGCAGCAGAAAGGTTTAGCCAGATGCAACTTTTGGAGAAAAGCAGTCTGACATCACACTGTGGCTGCCAATCAGACGATCATACGAGTCAAACCTCCCCAGTCAGCCTGACATGTCTCTGAACTTCGACTATCTAAACTATACTCCACCTGTTGTGGCTTTGTTTATTTTTTATGTACCCAGCATCTAAATCTGTGTCTGACTCGCAATTTACGATGCAAAACAGCGACACAAAGAAGTTTAATTTGATTTGTGTCCGATGGTTTGAGAGAGAGAGAGAAAAAGACAGAGCGAGCATTGGTCGAGAGACTCGCACACAATGAATGAGAGTGTGCGAGCACAGGCCTCGATAAAGCCGGTTAATCAGAGAAATAAAAAGTTATTTCCTGATTGTTTCACAGTGGTTACGTTCAGCACATATAGACACAGCAGCCCCCTCACCCCCTGACCACCACATACCGTCAGACAACCCTGCAGTAGGTTCTGATCCTGTCTGAATGTGCCCTAAGGGCCCCAACTCTATTCCTTTTGTAAACGTAAAATATTTGGCAATATGTTATAGGTTATGCAGAATTAGTATAGAGTATGGCACAGAGTATGGCTGCAATAACTGACAGGTGACCTCTACCCAAGTTCCACGTCTTTACCCATTTTTAGATCAGATGGAGTCAGAGACCTACAGTTGACTTCACAGAGACTGCGTCCATGTTTTAAACAGTCTATGGCTGCAAGGTTTATTGAAAATGAATCCCAGTTCTTATAAATATGAGCATAACAATCAGGGTTGTCAAAATAAATTAATGACAATTAATCACACCATTATTCCCACTGACATGTGTCAATGAACAACAAATGTCGATCACCAGCATGGTCTTATTTGTTCACCAAGCCCGCGCCCTGCCTCGTCTGACATCCAAAGCACCTCCACCAGCCAGAAGAAATAATGCCATTCTTATGGAATAAAATATGAAGCGTATTCATTTGCAGGAACCCTAACCCCGCAGGAAAAGGAGCAGCAGCGCTACATCACAGAGAAAAGTCCAGGCACTTAGAGAGGTAAATGCATTAATAATGTGACAAGATGCCTCAGGTTCTGTCTGATTCAGCTTAGCAGGCAATTGATTGACCAATAACACTGAATGTCTGCCTCTTGGTTATCAGAGCAGCAGAAGGTGATGTCTGCGTTCAAAGATTTGCAGATATGTCCAGAAAACAGATACAAGTGGCAGAGATTTGGCTACACAGTTCAAGCACAAATCAATTGCAAAGGCTGCAGGAAATCTGGTTAAAAAGTGTGTATCCTACCTGCCCACCTCCTCACTATATTCCTCAGTCCTCTCCAAGTCGTGCACCTCTGGCCCTGGTCTGAAGGCTGAAAGTCAGTCAGTCAGTCAGTCTACAGATTCTGATGGCCTGTTGTCCAGTGGTTACAGACAAAACTCCACAGCAGCATTGTGACGGGTGAGAGTTCGCCTTTGGATGTCATATGGAACAGCTGTAATTAAGCTGTTTAATTTAGCTGTAACTAAGACTAACCGTCTAATTTCCACATTGCCCTGTTCCCAGGTCAGCCATTCAGAGGGCTCTTTTCCACAACTTGGATGGGAACGAATTTCTAGCTGCTCTGGAGAGAGATGTTTGATCTACTGATGATGGATAATGAACTCTGCTCTCACTCTTTTATTGCGTTGAATCACAGTGGCCCACTGGGGTCAATTCAATTTACATGTTCCTGTCTGTACATGAGGAAGAAAAGAACATGCTGTTATAATCTTTGAATTTTAGAGTCTCTTGTGAAAATGAACTACTTCCAGTAGTTCTCATATTTACGTGCTGGAATATCTCAACCTCAAAGCGGAAGTACTGTGAGAAGGGATCAGCCAGGATTATGTGGGGACATCACAGAGCTAATAACTGATTTACCCTCCGACCTCTGCAGAATGTGAAATACTTTCAACCAGGGAAAATGAAATTGACTGATGGCCTGGTTTAAACTATAAAATGCCATATTTTTAGCAAAATTAAACTTTGACAAAATGTATTCATAAACTTCCAGAAAGTTCAATTACTTCTACAACTGTCTTCATTTACACATCAGGTCTAGAAGCAAATGTAAAAACATGGGCACATAAAAACTAATGACTCTAACGGTAATATTAGTGTCATCAGGAAATTTCTGAATCTGTCCGAAATACCCAAGTACAGCTGAGAGTGATCAATAAGCAATAACGCTACAACATGATAGCATGGGAACTTATTAGACGACAATACACAAATATGACTATCTGTGACAGGCCAATATCATCCAATATATGGCTCAGCACACTTCGCTTAAAGCAGACCGACCCAGGCCCAGGAAAAAACATTTTTACTTCTAATTTCTGATTCTCATAATATAAATATAAATCTTCCCATAATATAAAGAACTACCAGATCATACCACATTTCATATAATAACAGACAAGAAGATACAGTTAGTACTAATATTAATCCACAATTAGATTGACTTTACTCTAACCTTTATTGTAACACTTCCAGAGGATGAGTAGATGATGTGAGTAAAGTCTTCTATCGCCATATATTTAATTTCATATAATGATACAGGACATTTCCTGGAAGCACAACTGAGAAATAATTATACTGTAGATAAACCAGTCAGATGGTCTCATGGTTTATTTCAGGATGTCACCCTAACACTACTAACAACGGTTCATATTCAATGCTCTCTTCAAAACCACTCCCCAGTCAATAAGAACCCTGTGTAAATAGGGATAATAATAATAACTTACAGCAATTTACAGCCTGTTATAAAAAACTGTTTTGGTCTCTATAGCCAATTTCCCCGTCCATGACAACTGTACTGAGGGTGAATTTTTGTACAACTCACCTGTTCAAATGATATTAAGGCTTAAAGTTATGCAGAATTACGAGTGTGGCCTCTTTGACTGACAGCCGAGTAGCATTACAGGTGAGTTGTTTTAGTACCCAGACGTCATTCGGCTCCACAGACAATCCACGTTTTCACTCCTTTTTATGATTAGCCAGGAGATGGTGGAGGCAGGATTGCTAAGATGGTGGCGACCAGAGCCGCTTCATAACAGCTCTTCAGAAATTATGGGTGCCGTCATGGATACGACAACATATTTATGTCGTCTATAAATACATCAAAATATGATCCACGGTCTTTAGAAAATTAATCTATTTGAGACATCTTATGTGTTCCTCATGCAGCTGTGTGCGTTTACCACATGAAATGGTAAAGACGCTTCTGCTGTGTTGGCACTCATTTGGCTGATCTGAGATCCGCAGTCAGCTTTCTGACCAGCGTGGAAGCTGTGATTCACACCCCACTGCAAGCCCAATCATCCGGTCAGGAGGGACAACCACTTTAATCTTTGGCCAGCACACACACACACACACACACACACACACACACACACACACACACACACACATAAGTAGACATCTAGGGCTTAGTAAGACTGAGTTTTGTACAGCCTGTCTCTGAAATTGGTTTTCATTAGCTCCACTGTGATTATTAACTTTCCATTGATGTAGCAGCATAGTCAGAGGCACAGTGACGTCAAGCAGTGTCCTTGACGGAGAAGCAGCACCCAGTCACCTGCTGAGGAGTTCAACAAGTGTGTGTGTGCGAAGACAGACGGGAAGTGAAGGAGACAATGCTTGCTTGTGTGTGTGTGTGTGTGTGTGTGTGTGTGTGTGTGTGTGTGTGTGTGTGTGTGTGTGTGTGTCTAGAGGAAAAGAGAGGAGCGCGTACTTACTGCACAGAGCAATGATGTGGCTGCTGTCTTCGTGGACAAACTTCTTAGTCACTGCTTCCTCCATAATCTGCTTCACCTGCACACAAAAGAGACACAATTTGTTCCCACTGTCATCATTATTGCAGCAGTCATCACCATTATCACAGTCACAGTAATCTGCATCAGGATCTTAGACAGATAAATATATCAATCATAAAAGACAAGTCGACACGATCACCAAGGTAATCTGCATCATTTTCATACACATAAAATGTCCTTTTTGCTCCTGTCTCTGGCTGATATGTAGTAACTCAGACAGAAAATCCAAGAAGACATGGAAGCACTGCCCACACTGTTAAATGTCAAGTGATTTCGGGGAAGTGCAGTGCAGAAACACCACAGCAATTAGCACTTTGAGCCAAAGATAGACAGAAAATGTTGAATAACACACATTGCAGACACTTATTTCCCTTCAGCTGCTGCAGTGTTCATTACAGAAAATATGAATGTGTTGGACCCTATGAACAACATGAATGCGCTCTGTCAATTTTACGACAAGCTGCTGCATTACATTTCGATTATTATATGTGTACTAAACACTCATGGTGGAATTGTTGGGTCTTTGTAAATTATATTATAAAAATTAGGGTCTAAACCCTGCTCATTATTGTTTTATTATTGAGACACCATGTCATGGACCAAAGAGAAAAAAAATAAACTAAGCTGGTGCAACATGAAATGTCAGGGCTCACAAAGTGATTTATTTTAATAGACAATGAATATCTACAGCAAACTGTAACAGTAGTTTCAGTGTCGGAAGGACTCATGTCATTTTGACATGTTGTGTTGGTGGTTTGAAGCACAGCAGCACCGTTGTTGCAAATCTAGCCTCTATCTTGCAGGTCTGATTCAGATTTTGCTTCAAACCTAGTGTCTATATTACCCATAATACCACTTAACTGCTGTTAGACATTGCTAGTAGCTGCTGTTGTAGCCTGGAACTGCTGAGATGAAGAGTGGGCTACAGACGTACCCTCAGATTCTTTTCAAACCTCTGAACTCCAACCCAATTGATGCTGACTCAAGTGACATCACTTGAGGTAATTTATCAGACTTCATGCTCCCTCTGGAGACACTACAGGTTTTACTGAATACAACTCTTTTCACATGTGCAGTTACTCCTAACAACTGTAAACACTGATGAAATCCATGGAGTTCCTCTTTACTGACATTTTGAAAAGGTGTGTTTGGCAGGTACAAGAACTGAATAGACTAAATAACAGTTCCCTGTATTTAGCCCTAATTATCCACCTGATAGAAGGTCAGAAACCTTTGCTTTGAAGACTGGACTGATCTCCAACTGATTTCTAACTCATTGACATTGTTACTGTCATCTCAGCATTACAGTTCTAACCTTACACCTTAACCTAGACCTTCCACCAAGGCCAATAAGAAAAAAAGCATGTCTACCATGTCTGTACAACTGACCTATCACGCAACGTTAGCGGAAGTGAAAAATCCACCCTGTAAATTCTGTTCCACTCCCAAATGTCACAGCTTCTGGGGCAGTGGTTAGCTCAGTTGGTAGAGCAGCCGCCTCATGTGTAAAGGCTCAGTCCATGGTTCGAATCCGACCTGTGGCTCTTTCCCGCATGTCATTCCCCATCTCTCTCTCCCCACATTCCTGTCACTCTTCAGCTGTCTCTATCAAACTAAAAACTTCAAGCTTGCAAAGGCCAAAAAAATTATCTTGAGAAGGGGAAAAAAAATCTAACAGCTTCTTCCTTGGCCAATTCCAATACAACCTTCCACCAAATTCCATGAGGTTTTTACATAATCCTGCTGACAACAAAAACATAACCTCCATGTTTGGGTACTAAGAGTAGCAGTTGTATTTAACAACTGCAGCTCTATAGCATCAGCAACAGATTCACATGTTTAAAAAGGGACCTTTTAAACCCATTATGCCTGTGTTATCACTGGCTATTGGTCATATCTGACAATACTACCAACTGTTTGTACATAGTTATTAGTATGGAACCTTTTTAACATAGTGTGTTACAAAAAACAAAAACAAAAGAAATAACCTCTTAACATTGTGACAGCTACTTATAACAACTCTGACAGTCTCGCCCAAACATCCGCACCACTGACTTCCAATTAATATCATGGCATCCCGGAAACATTCAAATGAGTCTTTGGACTGCTATCTATTGTGTCTCTGGGGAGGAGAGCCTGAGTGAGTTCAACAACACTGAATCAGTCTGGTGTTCGCTTGTCTAAGTTCGCTCTCTCCATGGAATTAATTGTCGTCAGTAATTAATCTGGGCCCTGTCTGACACCTCTGCCTTGTTTGGGTCTAATTGATAAACAGGACAAATTTAATTGCTTGCTTGTATGATAATAAAGCTCCAACTAGAGTATCACTCAGTTCAAACTTTTTCCCTGTATTACACAGTCGTGGAGGTTAGAGAACTGTCATGTCTGGGATGGAGCTTCATCATCCTCATCACCAAGATGCGATTCAGCCTTCAAGTTTGATAATTAAAGTTGTTTTTGTGAGGGGTGAGCTAAACCACACACTTTGTTCAGCCAGCGAAAGCACATTGATGAACAATCCACTTTGTTTTACAGTGCTGAGCTTTGGAGTGTGAACTATGAAGATCAGGGGTGCAAAAATCAAACTTTTCTCTCCCAGCAATTATTCCAATATATTGAAAATCTTAACACTCAGTATGTAGGACACATTGGAATTCATTTGATGTAAGCTTACATGTGGGTACGCTTTCTGTGTGCATGCCTGTAAATGTTGGCGAAAGTGATTTTACACTTGTCATTGACAAAAAAATTATGTTTAATGTTGACTGGTCAAAGCTGATCCCTGTATCTTCTTAAACAGGCTGCTGTTGTTGTCGATACCAATACAGTGTGCTTTTGTCAGGAAATGAACATAACTTTTGTTCTTCTATTTTTTTGCTTATTTTTTTCTATTGCTTTTATAAAAAAGTGTCCACTCCAGTGGAAACCAATACTTGGCTGAAGGGAGGGAAGCTGGTTCAGCACAGACCACAGTATGGAGCTGAAGAGGTGACAGTTCACCCCCTGGGCACTAAACCCCTAACTGTTCCCAGGACCCTGTGTGTGTGTGGTTGTACTTTGAGCGCGTTAATGCACACAGAATGCATTGTGATCGGATTGCAATCCATAGGCCAGACCACACTAGCAAGTCATCTAGCAAAAAGTGATTAAAATATGAATGATGCCCATCCAAGTCCACCAGCTACACCTATATCAAGATCTGATGATCTGCTGTATCCAGATACAGATCACATGGTAAAGCCAGCTGGAAATGGCCAAAGGTTCCTAGGTCTTGTAAAGATCTTGATTTGCAAATGTACCACATAACTTCATGGTAAGGGTTAGGAAATGATATTATAAAGAGTACGGTCTAGACCTGCACTGCATGAAAAGTGTCATGAGATAACTTTTGTTATGATATGGCGCTATATAAATAAAATTGAATTGAATTGAACTGAAATCAGGGTCATGTTGACTGATGCTGAAAGCAGTCTTCAAGGTCAAAGTCAGACATTTTGTACTGCTAACCACTCACCCCAACCTAGCAGAGGTGTTGGCAGAAGCTTCTTTCACTCTCTTTTCGATAGCCCATGTGACTGCTCCTTCCACACAGAAGAAAGGAGAAATTCTGGCAGGAGTCTTATGGCTGGGGTCAGGATCGAACATCCTGGAAAGGGCATCAGGTTTGGTATTCTTAGAATCCGGGCGGTATGATAAGGTGAAAAGGACAGGGATGGAGCTTGCCATCGGAAGGTGATTGCTGGGAGAGCACTGCCCTGATACCCAGATCCGAGGCAGGAAACTGGGAGACTGGAGTAGGCAGAACGGGGACTGACTGTGACAGCAGTGCTATGTTTATTTAAATGCGCAAGTTCAATGAAAATATTTTTCTCCTATAATCAATGAATTGTGATTAATAATAGTGATCTCAATACTGATTTCATTTCAGATTTTGGTCATAGCTGTACTAAAAAAGAACATATGTCTCTTAGATTCAAAGGCAGAAGTAGCGTGATGTTATTGTAGCACACTAAACCTTTCAAAGAGGAGGTTGGGGTGAGTGGTTAGCAGTACAAAATGTCTGACTTTGACCTTGAAGACTGCTTTCAGCATCAGTCAACATGACCCTGATTTCAGTTCAATTCAATTCAATTTTATTTATATAGCGCCATATCATAACAAAAGTTATCTCATGACACTTTTCATGCAGTGCAGGTCTAGACCGTACTCTTTATAATATCATTTCCTAACCCTTACCATGAAGTTATATGGTACATTTGCAAATCAAGATCTTTACAAGACCTAGGAACCTTTGGCCATTTCCAGCTGGCTTTACCATGTGATCTGTATCTGGATACAGCAGATCATCAGATCTTGATATAGGTGTAGCTGGTGGACTTGGATGGGCATCATTCATATTTTAATCACTTTTTGCTAGATGACTTGCTAGTGTGGTCTGGCCTATGGATTGCAATCCGATCACAATGCATTCTGTGTGCATTAACGCGCTCAAAGTACAACCACACACACACAGGGTCCTGGGAACAGTTAGGGGTTTAGTGCCCAGGGGGTGAACTGTCACCTCTTCAGCTCCATACTGTGGTCTGTGCTGAACCAGCTTCCCTCCCTTCAGCCAAGTATTGGTTGCCACCGGAGTGGACACTTTTTATAAAAGCAATAGAATTTTTTTTTTTTAAAATAGAAGAACAAAAGTTATGTTCATTTCCTGACAAAAGCACACTGTATTGGTATCGACAACAACAGCAACCTTTTTAAGAAGATACAGGGATCAGCTTTGACCAGTCAACATTAAACATCATTTTTTTGTTAATGACAAATGTAAAATCACTTTCGCCAACATTTACAGGCATGCACACAGAAAGCGTACCCACATGTAAGCTTACATCAAATGAATTCCAATGTGTCCTACATACTGAGTGTTAGGATTTTCAATATATTGGAATAGCTTCTGCCAACACCTCTGCTCTGGCAGAGTGTCCACAAAATTGTCTCTTTGTGCCTGTCTCCTTGCGTCCACAGGTGATCCACTGGGCTCACCTGTGGGCTCACTGGGCTCACACGGATAGCAGGCAAGTCGCCTGGGGACTGCTCGGACCATCTTCATTATCAAGCAGCGCTTCTGGTAGTCAGCGATAGAGAAGGAGGTGGGGGAATACGTGGCTGCCTGCCCTGTCTGTCCGAGGAACAAGGTCTCCCGGCAACCTCCAGCGGGTCTTCTGCAACCCTTCCCGGTGTCCCATCGTCCCTGGTCTGACATCTCTTTGGACTTTTCACTGGTTTGCCCCCATCTGATGGTAACACTACCATCCTCACAATTGTGGACAGATTCTCCAAGATGGTACACTTTGTGCCTCTCTCCAAACTGCCCTCTGCCAAGGAAACAGTGGAGATTCTGTTCTTTCATGTCTGTCGTCTTCATGGTTTCCCCAGGAACGTGGTGTCGGATCGTGGTCCACAGTTCATGTCTCGGTTCTGGGAGGCTTTCTGCACCCTCATAGGAGCCACTGCCAGCCTGTTCTTGGGGTTCCACCCTCAGTCTGATGGACAGACCGAGAGCATGAAGATGACATGAGATCATGGAGCAACCACCTCATTTGGGTGGAGTACGCGCACAACACACTTCCCAGTTTCTCTTCTGGTCTCTCTCCCTTCCAGTTTCTCTTCTGGTCTCTCTCCCTTCCAGTGTGCATACGGATACCAGCCGCCATTGTTCCCAGAGTCTGAGGTGGAGGTGGGGGTACCATCTGCCCAGGTGCTCATTCACTGCAAGAAAATCTGGGCTGGGGCCCGCCACATACTGCTCCGTAGCGCTGCTCAGAGCAAGAAAGCTGCAGATCGGCGCCGGACGCCAGCTCGACCAGGAGATCAGGTTTGGCTGCCAACTCGGGACCTGCCACTGAGGGTGTAGAACTGTAATCTGGCCCCTCGGTTAGTCAGGACCCTTTCCCTTCTCCAAAGTCATCAACCCCACTGCAGTTCGGCTCCCCAGGTACATGAGGGTTCATCCGTCAGCCGCCTGAAACCAGTTAAAGAAAGTCCTCTGGTCCCAGCCTCCAGACGCCCACCACCCCCCCGAGCCATCGACAGGGGTCTTGTGTACACGGTTAAGCCGCTGCTAGCGGTTCGGAGGAGGGGCTGGGGATATCAGTATTTGGTGGACTGGGAGGGTTACGGTCCCGATGAGCAGTCATGGGTGCCGGCCAGCTATATCGTTGATCCAACCCTTATCAAAGACTTCCATCTGTGCCATCCGGATCTTCCTGGGATGTCCAGTGCTGTCCCTTAGGGGGGGTACTGTCACAGTCAGTCCCCGCTCCGCCTACTCTAGTCTCCCAGTTTACCGCCTTGTGTTTGTCACGCCCCTAATCACCTGTGCATTTAAACCCTTTGTTTCCCCTTCCCCAGTGCCAGATTGTTAATGTACCATGTGTCCTACTTTCCAGCATTTTTCTATTGTGCTTTTCGGTTTTGACCCTTGCCTGTTTTTGGACCCTGCTTTTGCCTTACTCCTGTGGATTGTTTGCCTGTCATATCTGACTGAACTCCCATGTACCGAACCTTTACCTGTGATTAAAAACTGATTACCTCCTGTATATGCCCCTCGAGTCCTACAGTTGAGTCCTGTGTCCGTGCCTTGTAATAACCACTTTCACTTACTGTGCTACATTCCTGCTAATGTACAATGTACTTGTACCAAAATAAGACTTTTTTCTTCTTCTTTATTTACAGTGCATCTCCTCAGAGCAAAATATAAATTATATTGGACCAAAACCCAAAAGATGTGGTAACATGCTGTATAGTGTCTCTGTTGTGGATGAGAAAGTTGAGGTAACGTTAGCAACATTATTCTTCTTGTCTTTCTTGCATTCATCGTTTGCAGTTTTCTTCTTTAACAAGTTAGTTGTGTTGCTTTGCAGTGCATTCTGATGGACTCTTTGCAGGTGATTTTACAACATTTTAGCCAATCATACACACATGCATACATTGATGGCTGTGGCTGCCACGTAAGGTGTCAACTAACTGCTCATCAGGAGTGATACAGTGCTTGCCCTAAATCCCCAAAACTTCCAAACAACAGATAATCATCCGCATCAAAGGAGTAGCTCTTTGCCTTCTTCTCCAGGCATTTAATCTTCATGTTGCTCTTCTGCTCTCTTATTTATTACCCTTCTTCTCCAGACTGCAGCCACAACATCCTAGATATTTTTGCACAGACAACTCCCCAAAACTGGAGTCAAAACATTTTGATCACATGCAATGCAACACAACTGGCAACAACAATTCTCTGTCTAGGTGTGTCAGTTAGCTCAGTTGGTAAAGCATCTGCCCCATGACCAAAGCCTCAGTCCTTGCCATAGCGGCCCAGGGTTTGAATCCGACCTGCGGCCCTTTGCTATATGTCATTCCCCATCTATCTCTCCCACATTCCTGTCACTCTTCAGCTGTCTCTATCCAATATACTTGAAAAAAGCCAAAACAAATATCATGAAAAAAAAAAACGATTCTCTGTCCACAGGGTCAC
Organism: Larimichthys crocea; assembly: GCF_000972845.2. NCBI lineage: Eukaryota > Metazoa > Chordata > Actinopteri > Sciaenidae > Larimichthys > Larimichthys crocea. The sequence goes on along the minus strand of NC_040017.1, from coordinate 430,017 downwards.
ACTCAGGGGGAAAGGGGACAGAGTGCAATAGGAAAGGTCTAATAGGGAACACTTGTGTAAATGGTTGAGAATTTTGTGCATCGAAGTGGTGATGAGGGCATTCAAATGATTCTTTAGGGTCAGTCTGTAATTGAGAAGTGGTAGGAGCAAACAATAGAGCAACAGAACTCGATGAACCGTTTCAAGATTGTATGAGGTTAAAAGGTCACTTTTTATTTCAGCTCTAGAGACCCTGGTCAATGAAAATTAGACATACCCTGCCTATAAAGCTGCTTTAAAATGGGAACTCTGTCATCTTGTTTAACTTATTTCCAGTTGGACTAGTGCCATTAGCCCACAGATCTGGTCAAACTGGATTTTTACCATTCCTCTCTTAACATACCAAACACTCACACACTCCAGAAAGTACGTTTGCATGGTTAAAGAAGAAAAGCTTTGATAAGGAAAAACAAGGAAATGACACGGCAAGTCTGTGCTTACACCAACACAAACTGTACCCTTCACCAAACGACCAAGCACAATATAGCAAAAGGCCTAGCCTTCAACTACTACAAGGTTTCATTAATGAAAGATGTACATACATAGTGTATATAAATAGGTCCCAATTCCAATCTAAACATCTGCTGGTCTTCACTCTGAGGTCATAGTGAACTCTCTGGAGGACGAATGATTTTCATTCTGTCTCGCTGACTGACTACATCCTCCGCAGAGATGTGAAAAAAGATCCATATATTTCCTTACAGCTATAACTCTACCCAATGAATCAGAGCCAAGTAATACACATTGGCCAGTCAGAGGGGTCAATACCTTCACCTGCGTGTGAGTGACTGTGAAATTGCATTGATTGTGTTTGGGAATTAACTAGTTTATTAGTGCTGGCTGTCAGGGATTATATCAGGATTGGAGTTTGGTATGTTCTTCAATGCTTGCATAGTATATTTAAAAAGGTCCAGTGTGTCACATATTTACGGAATATGGCAGAAATTAAATATAATATTCATAACTGTTTTTATTAGTGTATAATCAATAAGAATTGTTATGTTTTTATTTTTGTTACCTTAGAATGAGTCTTTTTTTAAGGGGCAACCTCTCCAGCTAGAAAATGAAGCCAAATGGGAAGTGCCAAAAATTGCAGTTCCTCAAGTCCACTCCACTTGAGGCAGGCTACAGAACGAGTCAGTCCCCATGTTCAAATGTCCAACTTCACAGCAGAAATAAACATGTTTACAGCCTGGCACAAAAAACTGTTTTGGTTTCTATAGCTAATTTCCCCGTTTATGACCTGTTCAAATTATATTAAAGCTTAAAGTTATGCTGAATTAACAGCGTGGCTGCTGTAATTAACTGGTTGGTGCCATTACATATGGCATGTTTGAGTACCCAGGTGCCTGCCTCAGGTCCACCGAGATCCACGTCTTTATTGATGCAGAATAACCGAGAGGCAGAATAGGCAGGACAGACAACATGGCGGCGGCCAGTGCCACATGTTTTGAGATTTAAAACGGTGCATAAGAAACCTGTGGGTGATGTTATGCATGCTCTGTCCATTCTTTATACCTTCATTGGTCTTTATATCTACAGACAGGTCCTCTTCCACAGAGTCTGCCATGCTTCTACAGAAGCCCAGAATGGCCAAACGAAACAAGGGCTCTTGATAAGGCCTTTAATGTTTTTGTCTGGATGTCTCGTTACAAGGCATGTTTAGGCAGATTGTAGCTTTATTTTAAATATTTATGTGGAGGTGAAAATCTCAGTAATCTCAGTGGAAAGTTTTAAAGAACGACTGCATACTAAATAGAACAAAGTGCTTTAACAGCCACCATATCTCTAGTTATTAAATGTGCTCCAACAAAAGCATTTTGAAAAAAACATTGAATGATTCACTGACAATGTATTTCCTTTGTTTTGTATGATCAGTATTGTTATTGTTATTCTTACAACTCTAAGCACTTATAATAAATGGAATATATGTTTTTTGGTGATACTAGACAAGATTTCAGTTTATTTGGAGGATTGCTAAAAAAAGCTTGTCATACATGCACTGATTGATAACTCAGGCAGGAGAGATAACATGGCAACAGCTACACACACACACACACACACTTGCATTTGTTTACTTTAAGTAAAAGAGGACTTTCATTAACAATTTGTCCTGCAGCAGCCCAAGCAGCTAGATCCAGGCATGACACTAAAATAACAAGATATAGTTGGTATATGTCAAACGGCTGAGTGGAGCTGGCTAACTTTGAAACACTTCTGAGAATCCTGAAGCTAATGGTTTCTGGGAGGAACAGAGGGAAGAGCTCATTAGCTGACTGCCAGTTACATAAGGACAAATTTACTTTTCCCTTCATCTCATGGTCATGACTGAGACAAGACAACAACAGAACATCAACGGTGTCTTCTTTGTGGCCACAAAGGAGAGACGTCTTGATGCTAATAAGATGTGCGATCTCCAGGGGAAAGAAAATAAGCAAATATGGCAAATACAGGAGATGTGCAACAGATGGTTCACTAATTCAGACTGTCTGTTGTTCATCTAGGCCAGTATTCACAATTAAGGATTATGGGAGATTACAATCAGGGCAGAAAATTGGTCTTGCCTGAGGTGAGTGATAATCTGAGCGAGATCAGAGAAAAGAGCACTAGTCTGTTCGGTGGAACAATAAAAGTAGATGAAAAGCTTGCACATGCACACAAACTAATAAAGAACTCATACAACATAATACAAATCATTATATATTTATTTTGGTACCATGCCATTGTTCCAACAGGTCTTTATTCCGAAACCCCAAAAGTCTGAAAAGTGTCCCAGTTCGACCGACCTGAAAATGCACACTTTCCCTGCAGTTGCATCCTGTGTATACAGCGTGTATTACAAACTGATAGGGGTTATAAATTTGAACCCAAACTATGATCTTTCCCTGAAGCTAACCAAATTGAAACAATTACTTGAAATGTTTCTCACCTGGCTTCATTTTTAAAGTCTAACCAGACGCTGCATATTTATTATTGCTAATTTGAGCATGAGGTTAAGAATGTGTGTAAGTGTGTAAAGAACAAACTATCCTTAGAACCTATTTCCTGTATTCTTGGAGTACAATCAGCAGCAGAGGGAAGAAAGTGTTCAGGAGCCTCTGATGTCTTATGCTGTATTATTTATTGACGCTTGGCCAAGGAGGATTATTATTATTAAAGTAAAACAAAAAATGCAAACAGACACTGCTGCGGCTGCTGTTGAATTCTAGGTTGAACCACTCACAGTAAAAAGAATGGATGGCATTTGCGTGACATCACCCATAGCTCTCTGCAGCCAGCCTCAAGCGGCTGCTCGAAGAGTTGCAGTTTTTAGCACTTACCAGCCATGGAGTGTGCTGCTTGCGTTGTTCATACTTTAGTCTGCCTTGTTAGAGGCTCTGCACCACCACGCTGGTGTTTTCAGCTAGTGCTGATTTGATCTGTGTTTAGGTTGAAGGTGTGCAAGGCTGTCAATTGGATTATGTGACTGCATGTGCGACGTAGATATGATCGATAGTAGGGCTGCTGCTAATGATTATTGCCCATAATCGATTCACACCAGGCGGTTTAAAACTCTAAAAATAGTCAATGAGCTATCACATGGGAGGAAGAAAAGCAACCAGTTCTCGCAAAATGAGAAGCTGGCACAATGATTGAAATGATGAATCAATAATCAGATTAGTTGCTGATTAAACCAATCGATTAATCCGCTTATCATTTCATCAGAGGGGCTCAAACATACAACACTGCTGGTATGATCCTTTCTAATCACATTTAAGGAGGAGAATCTGCCTTGTCTTTGTGTTCCTGTCTTGTGTTGCGTGCTGCATTGCCTTCTCTTCCCTTTAGTCTGAGAAGCTGCAATATATCATGGCTCCATCCTAATAAGCTACTGTTAGGCCACAGCAGAGACAGGGCCATTAATAAGGGTAATTATTTATGCCCTAGTAGGGTTGGTGGATGAGGAGGGGGCCTGTTGAGGTGCTGTGGTGACAGCAGACTGAAGGATGAGTTAGTGGAATCAATGTCTTACTTGTTCTGCGTACACTTGTTGACCAACTGCAGCATTCACACAAAAAAAATGGAACACTTAACATCTACAGATACTGAAAACCTGCAATCATTTCCTCTCCTTAAAATTGCTGTATCCTGCGTCAAATCAATGTCTCCACTTTTCCCCGTCAAGAAAATAGACGGAAATCATATAACTCAGAACACAAACTCAGAATACAAAATATCAAGTGGATATCAATGCAGTTTAAAGATCTGGCACTTGGAGCAGCAATTGTAAAAAGGAATTGTGGCAGGAAGAAATTATTCTGTCCTGCAGGAGGTGTCAGTCTGAAGAAGAAGCAACACTCTGCTGCATAATGATCGAATATTTCTTCAGGGAAGAGGCAACTTAATGTTGTTTAGCTGTGAGTTGCAATATACCAACCAAGGCAGCCCACTGTAGTAAACAAAGGAAATGGTATTAGAAGAATGGAGGCCTATGGCAGCGGCTTCTAACACTCTGGTCAGAGTATTGATGTTGACTGGACCAGAATAGATTTACTCAGTCTACTTTCTGTTTCTCAGAGCACCAGACTGTAAAATGGTTGCTTAAGGTGTCTGAAGAAAAAAACAGAAGCATGTGCAGACATAAGTAAACTCCTCTGGGCTACAGATTTTTGATAAAAACTCAAAGAGAGTGGAATACAATGAAATATTAACACAATATAAAGTCCACAGATCCATTCCTAAATCTCATCATCTACAGGCCAGTATGTTTCAGACAAACAGCTTGTCGTATCGTCGAATAGTCTACAGAAACTATTTTTATAACTTTCTGAAGCAAATGACCCCATGATCATGCCAACTTTCCTCGGCGACTGTGGGCAAAAACCTTTTTGAGACATAGGATGCCTGCCAAAAACATACTGATTGCAACACCTTGCCTCACTCTCTCATCCATGTAGTTACTCCACATTCCGTACCTTAGCTGTGAAGGAGAGGATTTGGTGATGGTGTCACAGTCAGCTACTACACTGCTGGATGCTGGTAAATCCTACACACTGGTCCTTTAATGCGTCTACATTTATATGTATGTGGATGTATAGAAACAGCTAGAGCTACAACAAATAGTTTGCCACTAATAATATTATTAATATAATACAATGATATAAAGTCTAGATTTTGTACTATTTGGTAATTGATTCATTGCTAGGAAGTGACTTATCATGCAAAAGTGCCAGAAAATGCTGTTTTCAGCCACTCAATAGGATCTTTGATTTTTGTATCATAATAAACTAAATATCTTTGGGTTTTGGACAGGGATGGGAATCGAGAACCGGTTCTTGTTGAGAACCGGTTCCGTGTGTTTCAATTCCATGGAATCGTTTGGCAGTTTATCTAACGATTCTCTTATCAATTCCAGAAAGCATGAATTACGTCACGTAACTTCCGCAAGAAGTTACGCACACTCGATTCCAGCAAGCACGACAAATTACGGCACGTAGCTTACACAAGTTTTGCACGTGCAGTGCAATCAGTAGTAAACAATGTCACCCACTCGGTTCAAACGCTCCAAAGTTTGGCTGCATTTTACCAAAACAGATGGCAACAGCTCGACTTGCAATCATTGCAAAGTGGAGATAACAGCATCGGGAGGGAACACGACGAACATGCAGAAACATTTGCGCACACAACATGCAATATTCTTAAATGAATGTCGTGTTTTTGACACACTTTGGACTGGAGATGAATCTCAACCTAGCAGCAGCGGCAGCAGCAGCAGCAGCCAGGCTATGACCACCTCTGCGATTACTACGGAAGGTACGGATGGTAAATGGTAAATAACACACTGCCTACCATGTTAGCGTGATGTGCTTCTTTGTAAAACATGCTATAACAGTTAACATTAAACGAATGCCTTCTGCATTACATTTAGAAGATGACCATGACGAGAGAGAGAGTCTGGCTGGCTCAGAGGCTGGGGGCTGTACTAGTACTCGTTCCAGTTCACTACCTCCTCTAGATGATGCTGATCAAACTGTTTGTTCTCTTTTTTTCCCCAAATGAGAATCGATAAGAGAATCAATAAAGAATCAAATCGTTAAGCAGAGTCGATAATAGAATCGGAATCGTAAAAATCTTATCAATTCCCATCCCTAGTTTTTGACTGGAAGAACAAGGCATTTAAAGACTGCAGAAGGCCAGAGCTCATTTGGTGTTAAAGGTACTTGTGATCCACACTTCTTTTCCTCGTATTTCTGGTTTGGAGCCCAATTCACAGTGTTTTAACCATCCATTTTACCTCCACTTACTATCTTGCCGTCACATTTTAGCTCGTAGCTAGTCATGGATGTATGCGCGCTACGAGCATGAACGTGATTACGTAGCAGGCTGATAATGAAACCAAGTATTACAGGAGAGGCAGGAGAACTTGTTATGAATTACATTCCAGTGATCTCAAAGTTTATTTTAATTTAAATTAATTTATTTTTGCAGTAAAATGGTGGGAACCCTCTTGCGAGTGACTGATGACACATATGTTGTGCACGAGGTATAACTAAAATGTTTAAACTTAGCAAGGCCTCTAGTACTACTCCATTCTCCATTTTGACTTTTTCATTTTGATTCATCACCGCCTGTTGAGGAAATTGGATGACAGCCTACTCTACTGTTCTTCAGGGAAATAAATAGATAAATAAATTGATCTGTTGCAGGTTTTCCCCAATCAAACACCTGTTACAGCTCCAGGATTTCCTCTGAACAGAAGGTGCACTTCTTGTGCTTATTAACAAATATTAACATAAAGCTTTCATCTGTGCATGGGTTGCTGCTTTAACGGTCTTCTAAATAGAGGCACCTCTGTACATATTAGGAAAACAAAAGGATCCTGATTGTAGCGAGCGAACACAGAAAGAGACCACCTGACAGGGCCACCTCAGTGCTGTGTTATTAATCACCAACTGATGCAATTTAACTTCTTTGGGAGCTGCTAAAGCTTTCAGTTGCCAAGCAATACTGAGATAGCTGAGTGCCGCTTAAAGAGACAGGGAGCTTTAAACCAGGAGCCAGTGGGAGCATCTTACAGCCCAGTTTGCTGGGCTTTAAAATGTCAGAAGGCACTGACCAGCATCTCATGGATGAACTATGGCCAGTCACCCCATTGATTGTTATACTGGATACACACAGGGAATACAGTAACTGTCTGTTACTGAACGAAATGATGCATTTTTGGATAAAGTTTGCAAAACAACAAATCGATGTTGTTCTGAAGCAACAGCATTATGTTCGGGGGAAGTTGATCCTAAAATCTAATTAGGTACCTTGGTTTTGGGTTTTTCTGATGTTCAGAAATATTTGAGTGCCTCCAAAAAACGCAATCTGAGCTCACCTAGGGCTGGTCTGAATGGAAAAATGTTCCAAATACACCAAGCAGACAGATCAATATGACCCTGGACAAAGCTCTAACTCAGGAAATATTGCACATGAGAACCAACATGTAATGAGAACTGCATGGAATCTAAAAGTCAAACACAAAGACTTTACGAAAAACACCCCACCACTGAGCCACAAAGCCATTTTCTTTAAATGTTAACAACCGGGAAACATTAAGAATTTATGCTACCGGAGCACGAGTCACCATGACCGGAGGTGCATTTAAAGATGCAACTCAGAGCGGCAACACACGGCGTCGAATGGCCAAGTGACCTAAAAGATTGCAAAGTCCCTCCTTATTTCCCTGATGGTCTGTGTTTAGGAGACGCAGATCCCCGCCTGCAGACATCCTGAGAACAGAAGCTATTTTCAGCCCTACAGACGTTGTGATGATTCAATTATTTAAGAGCCAAAACCTGTGGGTGACTGTGGGATGGCTGGAGGAGGACGGAGAAGCATTTAGCCTAGATATTCAAACTGAATCCTCACAGTGAAGTGTGCATTAAATGAATTCTGAACACAACAGAAATTAATGACAATCTGAATACCAGATTTGTCCTACAGTCCTACAGACAGGCAGTCAGGTGTCGAGTTAAAACTGCTGCACAGCTCTGAGGCATTACATGTCTCCAGTAGAATCCCTGGTCTGTTCCTGCAGGTAAACACACTAAACATACACAAATCGCTGGCTCTGGATAGGGGCTTTCACTTTTTTCTTGTGTGTCATGGCTACCATAGGAGAGGGTGGTTTGGTTTAGGTGCTTCTAAATGAGTAAAAATTAGGGATGCACCGAAATGACAATTTTCGGCCGAAACCAAAACCGAATAAAAATTAAATGGTTGGCCAAATACCGAAACCGAAACCGAAAATGAAATGCGGTAGTTAAATTTTTCACTATTTTTTTACTATTGCATAAATAGCCTTCATTTATACTGTTAGAAAGCCAATGTTGCTTTTAATCACTGTTAATTTGTTCTTGAAAGAAATACTATTTAGTTTTATTATATTTCTGGTAAATATATCTATTTTTCCCACGTTCATGAACGCATCATAGTCATTACGACGGTCATTGAACGCACCTCACATGTGTGTAGTTTAGAGAGAAGTATATAGCTTTGCTAAAGAGCAGTGTTTGATGATGTATTTCTTGCCTGTGTTTTACCTATATCCTGCATTGTGGTTTTATTGTGTGTGAATGAGAAAAGAATCAGCAACCGTGGCCAGATCACCGCGCACGTTGTTTCATTGCATCAATTGCGTCACGCCACTATTCAGCCTTACTATTCAGCCACTTGACCGAAAGGCGAAATGCACTTTTGGGCCATTTTCGGCCGAAAATTTTCGGTGGCCGAATTTTCGGTGCATCCCTAGTAAATATACTATGTGGCTGTTTTTATGTTTTATTTTGAAAATCAACCAGATTCTCTATGCCGTTTTTGTGTCTGACTTCCTGTCAGCTTGAGAAATGATCCAGGCCGCGATGCATGCGGACAACCCGCTCAGAGATGGACCGGAGGAGAGCGGAGCGCGGAAAAAAGGACCCGTCTCTCTGCACCAGATGTGGGGCATGCACCTTCGCTGTCTGATGTGTTCAATGAGATCCTGCAAGATCCTCTTGATGAGAGAACATATTTAATTTTAGAATCTTTCAGCAGACCAGTCAGTTATAGGTCAAGTTAAACATTTTGTTTTGAATTTTATTTATATTGTGCATTGTTGTAATGTCAGTGCTAAATAAATATTTTCATACTTTCATACTACATACTAATTGATTTAATTCTTTGAATTGCAATGCCTTGACTTTTGTGAGGTTAGTACACAGTCATAGCTATGAATGCAATGGTTCTAATAATTGACATAATCATTTCTTTCAGCGTTTCGGTTTTCGGTTTTTGGCCTTGGTTTCCTCATTTCTGGTTTTCGGTTTCGGCCAAGAAATTTCATTTTGGTGCATCCCTACTCTGAACAGGACCTCGGTGGAACCGGTGGGGATTAAAACAACTAGAATAGCTGCATGTAGCGTGTCGCATCCATGCCCAGTGGAATTTTGGGAATAAGGCGAAGGGGTTGCAATTAACAACTACACCACTACATGGCACTAAATCCAGAACACTCGTCCTTTAATGATCACAATTGACTCTCCCTATGAGCAGTGGTATGAAGAATATTTAATAGGTACAGATCAGTGTTTCTGTTCCTGGCTTCGACTTGGACCCGACCCTCGTTTGAACTTGGTCTTGACCTGGACTTGACACTGACTCTGACTTAAGTATGGCTCACTATAACTCTATATAAATCTTCAAAATAAGATCGGTGCCAATAGTTTAGTTTGCCTGCCAGTGAGCTGCATTTGTCAGCTACATCAAAGTGCGGGAGAATCTTTAAGGGGAGACAAACACCAAACAAGTAACCACTGACATCTTTTACAGAGCACATAATGAGTTTCTACAACCACCTTTGCAGATTTGCAAATGATTTATTCACCTTTTATTCAAGTGAATACAGCACGAAAAAGATATTCAATGATAAAAGTAATAAATAATGTATTGTTTTTTGGGCAACAAAAGATGTGGAAAGTTGTGGAAAGCTTAAACATACCTGTTGAGAACAGTCCCATAATTGGGTATGAAAGGGGCGTCTTCGAAAGATTTGGTTGTTCACAAGCAAGGATGGAGCTAGGTTTCACCACTTTGTCAACAGTTTAAGAATGGTTCTCAGTGCAAAAATGCAATGAATTTCACCATCTACAATGCATAATATCGCTCAAAGAAGAAATCTCTGCATGTAAGGTGGCAACGTCAAAATCCAACACTGAATACCTGTGACCTTTGACCCCTCTGGCAGTCCTGTATTAAAAACTGATATGATCGTATGAAGGATATCACTACATGAGCTCAGGAACACTTCAGAAAACTGTTATCAGTAAACACAGTTCATCTCCAAATACAAGTTAAGACTGCCCATGTAGAAGAGAAAGACGGATATCAACAACATTCAGAAACCTCACCAACTTCTCTGGGGGCAAACTCATCTGAGGTTGACTGACAGAAAGTGTGCTGTAGTCTGATGGGTCCATATTATTGTCTATGGAAATCATGGACATCATATCTTCCAGGCCAAATTGAAATTTTACACAGTGTCTCAACTTTTTGGGAATCAGTGTTGTACCTTAAAGTGCGTTTGTATTTTTATCCACTTTGACCCCTTCAGACTTTGCTCTGCTGAATGCATCTGATAACATTCATACATAAAGTCAATTCTGTGGCTGTAGTGAAGCACTGAGTGAGAACTAACACTGGGTAAATGTGATGCTTTATATCTCGCACTGGTATAAAAAAAGAAAATGTCCTGATATTTTTAGCTCGACCTTTCCCCTCCATTCTAATGAAGGAAACCACACTAACGTGTGCACACGCTGAGGTACAGTCAGTGAGCCACACCTTGCCACATTTCAGTCTCACAATCAAGCCTGTTTTGATTTACACTGACACATCAGTGCAGGGAAATCTCCCCAGTCGTGGCTCACAGGTAAAAAGGCGGTGCGAGGGACAACAACAATGGGAGTGGGTAGAGGAGGTTAAAGGAGTAATGATTTATTCCTCGCTGGAGAGATGGGAGACATTCATCAGCAGGAACAAAAAGAAGCCTGTAGCTCTGTGTGAGCTGCTGCTGCTGCTGCTGGAGACAAGCCGCTCAGAGGATGCTCAAACACTCAACACAGAGAGGAATTCTGACTGGAGCTTATGAAACATTGTAGTTTTGTAATAGATTTGTGCAAATGTCACAGCTAATGTGCACATGAGATGCTTTCAAATACATTTTAGTTCAGATATGGCAAATCTAAACTTTTGTATTGCATTGTAGGGACATTATAAAGGTATTATAGCAGTTTCCAGTCCAAACAGTGATGTAGTGACCTGAACCAAATGGGGAAGTGTTAGCCAGACATATTAAGTCTATAACAAAGGGACGTGTTCGAACCATTTATTCAGCGTCACTTTGGTCAAACTAAGGTTTTCAAACTGAAGCAACACGACAAACCCGCGAAAAGACACGCGCAAACTGCGCACGTGAACGCAACACTTCCACTGCCTTTTTTTCCTCTCTCTCTCTCTACCTGAACATTTTAAATAAAACAATAAAAATTAATAATGAACGTGAAGCTCGACGGACGGGCCGCTCGTCTTACCTCCCGTTTGACGTTCCATAATAATTTCTCTTTGTGGTCTTCCTCCGTGGAGCCCTCCATGTCCGTCCGTGTCCGTCAGTCCGCGGTGTGCACGACACAGGTCTGTCTCTCTCTCTCAGTCGACACAGTCGGTCCGCTCTCCCCGGCCTTTCAGCACCCTCTTTGCTTTTTATTCCTCGGTTTCCTTCTTCCCCCTTTTTCGCTCAGCTGGACTCTGACGCAGCCGAGCAGCTTGACGGCGACGTCAGAAGAACCGCCCCCCCCACTACACTGATCAATGGAGGGGGGAAAAAAAAAAAAAAAAAAGCCTCCCAGCATCCAGCCCCGCCCCAACCTGCAGCCTCTCAGCATCCAACACACCAACCTGTAGAGCCCAGCCAGATATTTTTAGCATCTCATCTTTACCTCCTCTCTCCTGGGCAAGGAAAGAGTTCCAGCAGCAGGGGAGCTGTGGGAGCTGTTCTCCTGTGACATGAAGAGGTGTGAAATGTTGGGAAATGGTTTGGAAGAGGGTTTCTTGAGCAGGCAGCTCTTCAGTGAAGAGATACTGAGGAGACTGTGTGATGCATTTGATGAGTTCATTAAAAATGCAGTTGATTTAATGACTTCATTCATAAGCTTCGGCACAACAGCATCAGCGCAAAGAGACCACAGCTCATCCGAAAAGCTTCTAAAAATAGCTGCTCCGTGAAGCTGACCGTGCTCATGCCAGGTTGGCCTGCTGCAAAATAAATGACGTCAGGGCGGCGTGATATAGAATAAACCCACCCCACCCCCCTCCTCTGTTGGAGTCCGTCTTTAAACCTCCTGCTTGTGCCTCCATGTGGGCTGAGGGTGCACCTGCAACCACCACCAAGAGCCACGTCATCAGCACAGCTTTCCCCCCCGTAACAACTATGCATTTTGTCTTTGCACAGTAAGTTGATTGATTGGTAGATACACACTAAACCTGCTCCGGAAGATACTGTAGGTAACCATGGTGATCCACCCCTGGTTGGAAGAGATATCAAAAAGACCCAAGTTAGCTGGTTGTCTGGTTTCACAGTACAGGCCTGGGTTACTGTAGAAAGATGAAGTTGATCCTCCATTAACTGCATGCAAACCTAGTCAGAGTCTACAGAGATGAACACACACATGACACTGATTCTGTTTATACAAAGAAACAGGTCAGGCAGGAAGTCTGAAAACACATTTACATGCAGCCGGTTAATGGCGACCAGATTTCTCCCAGACCAGATTATTAACCTAAGACTGGAAGTCTGTAAAACTCTTCCTACTGTGGCCTGAATTTGATTGTAGGATTACGACAGATTACAATGAGACATTTTCTTAATTAGTGTAGTTATTGTGAGGTATGTATGAATGTTTTAATGAAGGACAATTTCCAACCTTCGTGGATGATCATGTTTTTTACTCTGTGGGGAATGGTCTCTCTTTTCTTTGGGACAGGACCTGCACCTGTCAAATTTTGATTGATCTGACCTCAGAACAGTTTTCCATTTTTCCTCCGACCATTTTAAATGAGCTTTGGCCCAGAGAAGACGGCGGCACCCTCTGCCCATCTTTACATCTAAGAGGTTCTGCCTCTCTGAAATGCTCCTTTTATACCCAGTCATGTTACTGACCTGTTGCCAGTTGACCTAATTAACTGTCAAATGCTACTCCAGTTCTTTTTCATTTGTGCCGTATACTTTTTCAGCCTTTTGTTGCCCCTGACCCAACTTTTTTGAGATGTGTTGCTGCCACCAATTTCAAAATGAGCCAATATTTTCCATGAAATGTCTCAGTTTCAACACAATATGTTGTTTGTGTTCTATTGGGAATAAAATATGGGTTTGCAATGATTTGCAAATCATTGCATTCTGTTTTTATTAACATTTTACACAACGTCCCAACTTCATTGGAATTGGGGTTGTATTATTATCATATAGTAATCGATGTCAGTCCACCTGTGTATAAGCTGCCCTCACATGCTTCAAGGACTCACAGGAAACAGTCATTTTATCTTACTGATTGTTATGCATTGAATATAATATGAACTATCTATAAAGTATGTCACTTAGTTCACTCAGAGAAAGTGTCTCTCAAGGAAAAATTAACGAGATGAAGAAGCTGCTCATCAGGATTTGCTGCTTCCAGGATTCAACCACCTGTAAATTGAAACGCGATCGTCACCCAACCCAACCGGGACTGACGTCTCCTGTTAGTCGAGTTCAAACTGTAGATTTTCTAATTATAGCTGCTCACTAACAACACAACAAAGATAAATTGAATAAAAAGAACTTTATCTTCACATCTGGGAAAAAAAAAAAAAAAAAAAAAAAAAGGCATCACGGTAAACTGCATTCAAACATGTGCAGCGGTTCTCAAACTTTCTGGCCCTCTTCAAAAGCTGATAACATTTCACACCCCCTACCAATCCACAACTTGTATTAGTCATCAACACTGATAGGATAATTGTATTGTAGTGAAATAAATGTCAGCATCATTTTCTGTACATAAATCATTCAGCTTAGTTTCACTCCACGTTTTGCCCTTTTGCCCACCCCGAGTTCGAGAACCACTGTGAGGCACCAGACTAGTTCATCTTTGGTAAACAACAGGCTGTTGTAAATGTGTATATGAAAAATATTATCTATAAATACGAAACATGCTCTCCTGCTGATCTGGAGTCTAAGTGCTATGATTGGAACAATATTTCTTCTAAGAAATAGTGCATATTAGTGATTTTTTCCTCCACTCCTAATCTATATTTCATTAAAAAAACCTATAGTTCTCCAGATATTTGAAGTAGCCACTCTGAATCCTATGATAATAATTCATAAATTATGATGGATAGAGCAGACAGCATCACCAATATCTAGAGTAAAAAAAGACAGATGCATCAAGGCCACATTTTCTCACACAGTGGTAAAGAAAGTAGGATAACAATTCAAAAGAGAAATGTATGAGCATCAACACATTTCATGTTCAAATGTTCATGGTTGATGTGAAAGCTGAAATCTGAAATCTGTCCCGTGCTTTGTGGTTTTCGGCCTCAGTGTCCCAGCGGCCGGTCATCGTACGTGCTGTACCTCTTGACGTGGATTCGACGGACACGCTCGCGAAGCTCAGCTCCGCTGGGCCCCTCCTCTTCCTCGCTGTGAGAGCCGCAGTTAGTGTAGCTCCGGCGCGTGGCCTCCAGCAGGGAGTTGTCAGGCAGCGGCATCGTCTCGTATAGCAACGTGTTCAGAGTCTCCTCGTAGATGCGAGCTTCAGGGAACTCCACCTGAGGTAGGAAGAGACGGACAGTAAATGTATTAATACACATGAGCATTTACAAGTCAAAGTTACATGTTCAGCCTTCACTCATGCCTGCAGCCTGTATAAGAGCGTTCAAGGAGAGTCAGCATTAGCGATTTATATTTAATGCGGGCTGCTACAGGTAGCCAGTGGAGCTCGATGAGCAGCAAGGTGACATGTGACCTTGTTACCATGTTTACTCTGGCACAGCCTTACTCGTCCTCACCTTGGTCTGCTTCTTCTCTGTTGCGTAGACGATGGAGGTGCAGCAGACCTCGGCCAGCTTGCGACCCTGTCCGTAAAAGGACCAGCAGCAGATCTCGTCTCCGATCACGTCTTTGATGAAAAGGACGCGACCATTGAAGCTGAGCGACAGCCTGTCAAACAGCTCGATGTTTTTCAGCAGGTTGTCGTCTGAGTTGCTGTGGAGAGAAAAAGCAAACTGCTGTGGTGAAAGCGCTTCATCGTTTAACTCCACTCTGTGCCCTGCAGTTTGTTACTTCATTAGCTGAAAAAATGAGTGCTTCCCTCACTAAGTACTTTGAAGAAGAAATGAATCTATTTTCTCTGTAACAGTGGAAGCAGTGGGGTCTCTGGAGGAAGGCGATCTTACCTGGTGTAAGAGTACTTGTTATTGCTTCGGTTGTACACCAGCTTCACCACAGGCTAAGAGAGGGGAAAAACTGATTAAATATCTTAATTTCATTGCTTTAATATCCAATATGAATTCACATCAAGTTGGCATCAGTAATTTGGCAGGAAAAGCAGAAAATTCACATCCCCATGAATATTTCACAAGATAACAAATAAGTGTTGTCTTTATCTTTGAATAGCTGTTAAATCAGACTTTATTCCTTTATTATCAACATCTAATCCAAAGAAAAGGGGATGTATGAGCCAAATACATGGTTGTAATGACTAGAATGAAACTGTTAGTTCCTGTGTGTACAGTAGGTGGCGCTGTGCAATTATCAGACGCTCAGGCATAAAGGTAAGGAGTCACCGTGGTCATCAGGTGTTTGGCTCCTGGAAAGGGAAAAAAGGTTTTTGGCCGCTGCCATGTTGAAGCGAGAGAAAGCAGTGTTTGGGAAATCCATGCACCGATGGATAAATAAACCATTATTGCTGTTTTCAGTGCAACACACAGCGCATGGGTCATTGAAGGAAAGCTAAACATGCAACCAGGTCACTCCTCAGTAGCTTAAGGAGAACACTGAGCTCTTTAACAGGGTATTTTTCAGTCAGGGCCGTTTCTAGCTGGCTGAGGACCCTGTGCCAGATGCTATTTGGGGGGGCCTATTTTGTCAAACTCTGAGGGAGAGATTCCTAACCTCTTCAGATGATCTGTGGCGATGCAACAATCCGTTACATTTTAAGAGGAAAACAGGCTGGAGAACATTAATAAATACAACAGATGCAGCATGTTTAGGTGTTTCAGGTAGTAAAAAAACTTTGACCTTGTCTGCAACCCCCTCAGCACCATTTTAGATCAGTTTCTGTGATTGTGGTATGTATAACCACAAGTCTTATGTTTGAGGCCACTGCACAAAATCAGCAAAAGCTATTATCTGTTATTATTTTGATGCCATGATGCAATTGCTATTGGTGCCTAGTGTTATTGTGCTCACTTCAGTGAATGGCAGGCGGCTGTCATTCATCCTGTCATAACTGTAGGCAGATGTCACTGCGTGACAGCCCAGCCCAAAGATGATTTTGACTTGATTACCCCACAAACAGACACAAGAGGGGATTTGCCTGGCTACAAATAAAGATGGGTCATTTTAATTCTCCTAAAGTACGTATATTGAGGATGAACTTGGGATCCCCTGGTGGCTGTGGGGCCCTATGCTTCTGAATATTCCGCATATAGCAAGAAACGCTGTTTCCAGGTTTGTGTATGTTTTGGTCATTGGATTTTCCGTTCAGAAAAGGATATTAAAAAACTAAAAATGTGACCAGAAGTTGCTGTTTTCAAAGTAAGAGCACATATGAGGCCGCATATTTCAGGTAAAAACTAAAAATAACTACATATAAATCAGGAATTTTACCTGAAATCTGCAGCTTAGTTTTTCTGCAGTCATGTCCTCTTCCCTGAGACACACTCTTTTATTGTTTCGAAAAACAATGTACTAATCCATGCCCAAACTTTCACAGCAGCGCCAAAATTCTCTCTCTCATACACAGCACCGTTCTCATATGCGCTCTTACTTTGAAAATAGAAACTTCCAGTCGCACAATATGAAAAAATGGGTGATTTGATCTTTTGTTTTTAGAAACAGGAGTTTTGTTTATCCCTTCTTGTCCCTGATAAAGAAAAATATCTTGAATTTCAATTTTATTTTTTGAATTTTTTGTTTTTTAATATCCTTTTCTGAACAGAAAATCCAATGAGCAGAACATACACGAACCTTTCCAGTAGTAACACAGCACAGATCCATGAGAAATGGGTTAGACATAATTTCCAGCTATGGTCTGCGTTCACCTTGGCAGAAGATTGGATGAGCCTCTCCTCTTCTTTAGTAGATGTGACCACAGGTATAACACACAAGGGTTGCTCCTGATTGCCCTGTCAATCACAAAGCAACATAAACTGGGGGTTAGTGGTATCATAGTTAAAATGTGCCTTTAGGCCAGGAACAATATTCTACTTTTTTTTTATTACAACAAAAAACATTTGACTCATTATTCGTGCGTGCATCCATCACTGAGGTAGGTTTAAAGCAGCCAGAGGCGCAGAGAAATGTTACAAGTCTTGGTTCACCCTGCTGCCTATGCATTTCCAACACAGTTAGAATCAGACGAGATAGGTTAGTAAAACTTTAGCCTGCATATGCTACAACAAATAAATAAAAAGAGTCAATGCCTTGCTGCCTCACAATCTGTCCCCCTGGAAACCAAAAGGATGTGTAAAGAAGCCCAGCAGACATTCCTGTGAACCTGTCGGTATGATGCATATCCACTGATGCTGGATGGTGCAGAAAACTGTAGAAACATACAGACTTTTCTCCATATTTCAAATATCAGTCAGTGTGGATGTGACTGACCTGCAGGGTGTTTTGACAAAGTTCCACTAGGCCCTGGACGAGGTAATACTTTGCCTCAGCCAGCAGCTCCTGGACGGCCTGGCGACCTTTGGGTAAGGTGATCGTGCCGTCGCGCAGGAAGCACAGGATGCTGCCAAAGTGTTTCCCACTGCGGTCAATCAAGATCCAACCTGAAAGGAAACAGCAGACCTTGTTGAGAATATATACATTTAAGCACAATAATGTGGAAATAACAACGCTGGCAGAATATACTCTTTTTAGTGAATGTGCTTGTGCTTACCCTCTTTGTCAGTGAACACTTCCTTCTTCCCGCTGAACATGGCTTTCAGCAACGTGTTCTGCCTCGTCAGCACTTGCAGCGTGGTATAAAACAGATTCCCGCCGACGTTGAGTCGAACATACTTGTTGCCCAGGCCCACTGCTCCTCGATAACTGCAGGTCTTGGTCTTGGGACAGGCCAGAGGAGTGGGTGGAGAGGTGCAGCTGGACTGGCTGTGATGCTGGGGCAGGCAGCCGTCCCCTGACATGTCCCTTTGGAGGTAGATGACCACCCTGCAGACGGAGGTCCGAAGGTCCCCCGCCGTGGTGACAGCTACTGGTGAGGCCGCCACAACCTCTCACTGCTCCAGATCATTCCTGGCAAAAACACAGAGCTGTGAAGGGAGGCCAGTGTTGATAGATACTGTTTAACTGGTAAAGCAGGAACCCCAGTGGTTGAATGCATGTATCACAACAAAGAGTGGAAGCCACCTACCCCACTGTTATCTTTTCCTCAGCTCCCTTTCACATTAAAAGGAATGTGGCCGGGCAGGAAACTAAAGGGGCAGGGAGGGAGCACAGATCAATGAGTAAGGACAAATTATAAAATATACAACAGCAAAAATGAACTAAAGGGATATCAAATATGACGTTGGTAGTGGTCCCTGCTCAGTTGAACAGAATGCTGTTTTGTAGCACATTTTAAAAAGTATCTGGATAAAGACGCTGACCGGTGAACAACAGCTAACCTAACTTAACACATTACCTAAAGCAAGTTAACTCGCTGTCACATGGCAAATTAACAAGTTATCTTCGTTAACTAATTAGTTAGTTAACTATTATTAAGCCAACAGCAGGCTAGGGTTTAGCTCGCATGTCATGCTCGGTCGTACACAGACATACAGACAGAAGTCCCTTTAAGAATGAGCCCATTTTAATATTTCATCGTTAGTAGGCAGCTGGCTAAACACTGCCCAGGGCTTCTTGACTAACTGTGGTAACTTTAAGACTGAATGCTTTATTACATCAAATGTGACTGTGAAACTGTGTTCGTCACTCCGTTAACGATACCGCTACTTCCTGCGTGGGTGTGTTTTGCTAATGTTAGCAAATGTTGAAGAGGGTGGGCAAACTTTCACACAGAGCCTGTGCTAAAAGTTTAAACTCTGCTGACATGTTAATTCAACACGGACCGAACGAGTCTTCATGTAAAATAACACTCTGGGAACATCTTCTCCAGGTGTGCATGCTCGCCTAAACAGAAGTTACGTTAAATCACCAGATTTTTCAATGGAGTACGTCACGTTCTCACGTCCCCAGCTCTGTCCAACAGTGAACAACACGTAACAGGGCATCAGTCTACGACCTTTGACGTTTACTCACCGACCTGTGTGTGATGTCAGATAACCACACACCGTGTGCCTGCTTAACGCCGCGTGACAGAAATCCACGATCAGCTGATCAAAGATTTGAGATGTTAAAACAAGTTTAACTCTCTAGCCCTTCTTCTTCTTTTACGGACGAGGCTGTGTGTTGTGAAGAAGCACAATGCTGCCCTCTACAGTCAGTAACACGCACTGCATGTATGTTACCATAATATTTCATTTTGACAGCTGTACTTTGACATAACTGTTAATTATGAAGTACATGAAATAAACAATATGAAAGGATTGCTTTCAACAACATTCATGATTATTATTATTATTATTATTATTATTATTATTATTATTATTATATCAAGATATAGCCTTTACTGGGAGGCTGTTTGGTTGGTATGCATGATTGTTTTCTGCTGGGGTACCATATAAATGTAATAAAGTTATTCTTTGACGTGTTGTATGTGGTCAGGTCAGAGGTCTGTTCCAGGAATAGGATAATGAATAAAACCATTCCCTTAAATCTGGAACATAATTTACTTGTGCAAATTTAGGAAGGTGAACAGTAAATCACAATTAGGCAATATCAAGTCAATCAGTCAGTCACTAGTAGTTTTGATTTAGAAAGTTAAAGATTTTTGACAGAAATTTTAACCTAGAAGCTCCTTTTTCTGACCTTTATAACTAATTATTTTGAACTAGTCTCTAATCATTTTAATCTGAAGTCTCCTAACCCAAGTCCAAGTCCTGTCTTCTGCACAAAACAGAAAACTAACAGCATTTGGAATCACCTTATAAATCATTTGAATTAACAAGCACAGGCAACACACAGAGGCTTGCATATTTGCTGAAACACAAATAATACATGAATTTATTTACCGGGAAATAACTGGAGAAATGAAGGCCACACTTTCAGAAATCCCGATATTACGGCTTTATAACATTTTCACTGCCGGTCTATTCTCAACATTACGGTTAAACAATTGTATTTCTGTTTTCCTTTCAAAGTAAAAGCCCCTCAACTTCGACTGAGAAGATTTATGACAGATATCTCTGTTGTCGTTTGCCTCTGTTTTGGACAGTGAGAATGATACAGTAGTGTAACACCTGACTGATCGATCACAGCCAATAATCTGATCTGTAAAGCCATCCCCCTCACAGACATACGCGCGCATGCGCGGGCAGCAGCGTTTGGTTTCCCTGGCAGCGGGAGGAGGAGGCGGAGCTTCTCTGATGGTTACTCGCAGTGCCACATAGCCACACAACACAGTCATCTGCGCTAACGGCGATAGCTGCTTAAACAGGTGAATATCCCGTTTATTATCCACAAAGTGTCTGCAGACCGTTTAACATAGTGTTAGCTATCCAAGGAGCACAGTCAGTCTTAACGAGGGCAGTGTGTGTGTGTGTGTCCAATTAGCTTTTGTCAGCAGCTTAGCCAAATGGAGCTAACTAGCGGAGTTAAGTTAAGTCATTTAGGTTTGTTCATAAATATTAATTTCCACAGGTATGAGAAGTATGTGAACCGCCTCAGCTGTTTGAAGATGTGTTCATATTTCAGACTAACGTAATATTAATGTTGTCAAGGCAAGTTAGCTTTGAGTCATTATCTTACACATATGGTAAGCTAATGTCAGCCACATAAACATAACGCCGGCTGCTGTGGCTACAGCTAAGTGTCTGACTGACGCTACACAGCGTTACACGTTACACGTTACTTTCGACACACGCGAAGCTCCAGTGATAGTGAAGAAAGGTGAAAAACAGTTTGCCATATGCTTGTTTGTCATCGAAGGTCAAAGTTCAGTGAAATGTTTCTTTAGCATCAACATGAAGATCGTATGATGACGTCACAGACACAAACAGACACGCTGTCAGCACAACAGATGGTGTCACGGTGTGATAGTCGTTATCAAGCCTGTTGATTTGTGTGTTATGTAACAGACATTCACTGCTGCACGTGCTGTAAGAGAGGGCTTCTTGAGAAATATTCTATATACATTTGAATTGTGTTTTTCCATCCTCTGACAGGGGCCCGTGGCCATGGCTAAAGACCCATTAGCCGAGGCAGGCTTTTATTTTGATGAGCTCAACAAGCTTCGGGTGCTGGAGCCTGATGTCAGCCAGAAGACCTCTGAGCTCAAGGAAGAGTGTAAAGAGTTTGTGGACAGTAAGCACTGAGTGTTTTTGAGAGGTCCATCGAGCTGCGCCTGTCCCCCTCCTGCCTTCTTTCTAAATATGTCTTCTCTTTGCAGAAATTGGACAGTTTCAGAAAATAGTGGGAGGTCTGATTGAGCTGGTGGATGAATTGGCAAAAGAAGCAGAGACAGAAAAGATGAAGGTAAGTTCAGTATTGGTCGTTTAGTATTTCTTTGGCTGTTGCAGAAAACAGAAATATAGAACAGAAAAACATCTGCATGTGGTCGGACTCTAGTTAGTTGTTTAGTTGTGTAATTATCGTTCTATGTTGTTGTTCTCCTTCAGGCTATCGGAGCCAGAAACCTGTTGAAGTCGGTTGCAAAGCAAAGAGAGGCTCAGCAGCAGCAGCTTCAGGCTCTCATAGCAGAGAAGAAGATGCAGCTTGAGAGGTAAACAGTGTGTGGGTTACATACTGTAATCCACACAGTCTGTGCAGGTCCTGTTCCTTTAAATCCAGCACACAATCAAAAGCTGGCCAAAGATCAATTCAAAGGTTTGGACTGAATGATTGTTGCTTAGGGTGAATAAACACTAACAGTCAGTGGATAAGATAATGTTGCCCTGCCTGATATATACCACAGAACACAACTGTTATCACTGCGTCTCACAGCGTTTGATTATCAGGTGATAGAGGCCAGTGTCACTTAGGGATGGGCAATATGGACTAAAAAAAATTTATCCCGATAATTTGTAGTATTTATCACGGTAACGATAAAACTGCTGTGAAAAAATCAGGAAATAACTTTTTATTTCTCGCCACCTGGATAGTCTCTGCTTCAGAGACATTTCAGGATGTCTGTGGAGGTTTGACCTATCTGAGTGTCTGATTGGTGTCCGGAGTGTGAGGAAATAGCTCCTCGCTGCACGGTGTATCTGCTCCGCCTTCCGCCATGTTTGTCAATATGCATGTTGGGTTGCGAGTGTGTCGCACATGTACATACATACATCATCAATAGGAATTCATTGTTTTTATCGTGGGATGACATATTCTTACCTTGGGGAATGTTTTTGATGATATATCGTAAATGACGATATATCGCACAACCCTAGTGTCACTCCATTTAAATATGTTACCTCATCTCTGTCACTGCGTAATATACACTACTCACAAAAAGTTCAGGATATTTGACTTTCGGGTGAAATCTACTCACAAAAAGTTCAGGATATTTGACTTTCGGGTGAAATTTAAGGAAAATGTAAAAAGTTCATGCTACATTGATATATCATGAAAGTAGGACATTTAATTAGAAGCATGCGATGGTCAGTTCTTCTCTCAAACAATTTATTGAACCAAAAGCAACAACATACAGTGGCTTGTATACCACAACAAGAGATTTTAATGTCTAGTAACTTGTCATGTGACCTTGAACATCGATTACAGCTCGACTAGACGTCTCACGCTGTTCACAAGTCGACTTATTGCAACATGCTGATGACACTCTGTGACACTCAGCACTCAGTGGTAACTTCCCTCTGAGTACTTCCTGTTTGAAGCCTCACACTGACCAGGTACTGTTGATGGAGTGTTAGGTGTTGTCTTGGTTTCATGATGTAAAAATGTGAACAGCATGATGAACAGGCCTGTTTAAATACAAACTGTCATTGAAGCAGAACATTTAGTGGTCCATTCATGGATCACACACTTGTTTGTTAGAGAACAGCCTGTTATGCAATAAGTACTGAAACATTGAACATTTGGACATGTGCATACAAGTTTAGAGAAGGTCAAATTAAGTTCACCTGTAAAGGTTAGAGTGCATTTCAGGTGCACGCTGAAATTTCATCAGAAACATCCCAAACTTTTTGTGAGTAGTGTATTTGGCACAACCGCATGGTTAAGTAGAGCGCAGCTTTAGGTAGCTAAACATAATGGATAAATGGTTGAAATGGCTAGCTAAAAGTAACAGATAAATGCTAAACGAATGCTAAAAGCGTTTGAACTTTCCCAGGGATTGTGCTTCATCTGCCATTCCAGAGTGGAAGTTTATCAGGCTACAGTAAGTTAACTGTTCTGTTCTGTCTTGTTTCAGATATCGTATCGAGTATGAAGCCCTGTCCAAGGTGGAATCAGAGCAGAACGAGTTCATCGACCAGTTTATTCTGCAGAAGTGAGGATTGACACCAGAAAGTGTCCGACGTCTGCGTCCACGTTTCCAGAGTGCCTGTCCTTCAGAGAATTGCAACTGCAACTCTTTTTCTGAAGCAATCCCAAAGCTCCATCATCCTGAAACATCTACACCTCCTCTTTACACCTCCGACACGCGTGTGTGAAACAACAGCCAGCTGCGTCGTGTAGTTGTTCCACCCTGGTCAGTGGGTGTGTTGTAGGCTTGAATATGTTTGGAACGTGAAGTTCTGTTCACACCAAATGTCTCAACATCTCAGACAAACATTAAAGAAGATGGAGCTATTTATACAAAGGAATATTATTTATACTATTTATAATGAAGAATTACTCTGTATATCTAGTTTATTACTTTTGTATCAATTGAAATACTGCATGTGCATGCCTCTGTAAATACATTTCAGTGTGACAAGATCCTGATGTCATCATCATGTGTTATTTCTGCCTTTATTCCATTGTTCTGGTCCAAACAGCCTGTGGGCAAAGCACACAAGGATTACATTCTCTTCTTCCTCTTCCCTCTGTTATGTGCATCATTGTCCTTCATGTATTCATTAAGATAACAAAGGGTTAATACTTGAATAAAACTGTACCATATTGTACAATAAAAATGTGTCAAGATGTAAATGCTTTTAATGCTAATGTTGTTTTTACAGAGCTGAGAAGAGCTACACAATCCTACAGTACAAAAACTCAGGTGTTAGGGAGAGAGAATGTAGGACCATCAGGCAACATCTCCCAAATCCAAGTTTTTTTTCTCATTCCTCTGCAGCTAAATCAGCATTCTCACCAAGTCTCACTGCTCACTCAGTAGCTTGTTTTGGAGCTTTCAGTCACATCACATGATCTTTATCAGCAGACATTTGTCCAGTCATCAGTTCCACATGGAGCCTGAGAGGTGTTTTTTTTTGTGCAAAGATTTGAATTGTGCACAAAAGATTAAAAACATCTTTTGGGGGACTTGAGGGACTTTCCATCTGTTCAATTTATACTTCAAGTTCATTCTTCACCTTGGAAATTGGAGATGAGAAAACATTCTCACTCACGCAGTAGGTTGTTTTGAAGCTTTCGATCAGATCACAGCGTCTTCCTCAGCAGATAGAACTGACTTTTTTTACGCTCCCTGTTGAATCATTCAGACTTAAGTTACATTTGAATTCACAACAGGCTCACTCAGTCCCTGTCATGTGTGTGAGCATTTTAATATTTAATTTCCATATTGGAGTACTTACAAAAATAATCAAATGTAATAAAAACATTCAGACCGGAACGCAGTGAATGGAGTGCTGCTTGGGTATTGCAAAAAGTGTATCCCTCAGGTGCTCTTCAGTCAGGGAAATCCATAAAATATTGCAAACAGAAAACTGAGGCACTCGTGAGGGTAAGATTACTTAAAATGCCTTTATTGATACATGGCTAATCTATTAAAAGCGTGTCTACGCGTTTCAGCCAAACTGGCCTTCATCAGGACAAGAGTGAAATGTTTGTCAGACAGCTCAATTCACAGTTAAATAGATAATTACAGACAGCTGCTCAGTGTGAGCAGGTAGGAGGTCACATGACCTGAACAGCATGACCTGCCAATGACAAAGCAGAGGGTGAAAGACTGTACAGAAAGAAAAAAATATAATCAGAGTCAATAAATCAGCATTGCACATCCTAGCATTACACAGTCAATTCAACAAATCAAAAAATGCATACAATATAAATATTGAGCCCAATAAGAGACCGAGGAACCGTCATCAGAGTCAATCATAAAGGACAGCAAAACACACCAATAGTCACAAAATACAAAATACACTCACAGAAAAGGAGAAAAGTCGAGTTCTCCATTCAACCCTGGATAATGAGTGGCCTTTAATGTATATATCCAGAATGACTCTCTTTGCAGGAGTCTTTTGAGTCTATCTCCTCCCCTGATAGAATCTTCAATATGTTCTATGCCTGATATCTTTAAAGAGTCACAACTACCATGACTTACATCTTTGTAATGGACAGCCATGGGGTACTGTGGGTTACCAGTTCTAATGGCATGCTTATGTTCTGCCAATCTTGCCTTCAGTTTACGCTTTGTTCTCCCAATGTAGACGCGTCCACAGGGCAACTCAAGTCTGTAAACAACACTAAGAGTATTGCATAATAATGTATTTATGTCAAATGTATGGACCAGATGGTCCCATCAGTAAAATAATGCCACTTATTTCATATTGCACATGTTGCAATGTCCAACCTGTGATTACCTTTAAGGTGAAAAAAAGCCAGGTTTTCTGTGATACAGGAGGGGGGTGACTCTTAACAAGTTTGTCTTTCAGAGTAGGAGCTCTTCTGAAGCTAATAGTCGGAGATCTGGAGAGCTTCTCAGAACCTATCACTTTTCAAAATGTCCCAATTGCTTTTGACAATTTGTTTAATTGCTTACTATGGTCACTGTATTGTGTCACAAAATATCCTGATCAGATTTTGTTGTTCTTTTCTGTTAGGGGCAACAGTTGTTCTCTAGGGAGACATTTTGCTTTGTTGTAAGCTCTGAATATAGTTTTATGTTGATATCCTCTTGCCTTAAATCTCTGGGTCATATCTAGAGCATTTTTTTCATAATCTTCTTCTGAGTCACATATACGTTTCAGTCTCTGGAACTGACCAAAAGGAAATTATTTGTTAACCAAGGAGGATGAAAACTATCTGCTCGAAGAATTGTGTTGCGGTCAGTTGGTTTTCTGAAGATTGAGGTATGTAAATCTCCATTCCCTCTTTAGAGATTTTAGGTCTAAGAAATTTATTTCAGATGGGGGAGAAATCAAGACTAGTTTTGATTTTTATTAGTGTTATTTAAATATGAATGAAATGAAAGAAGTTCAGTTTTTGAACCTGACCAGAGTAAAATGATATCATCAATATATCTTCCCCACCAAATGATTTTATCCAAAAAAACATTAAGGTCAGAGTAAACAAACGTTTCTTCCCATACTCCCATAAACAGATTTGAATAGTTTGGTGCAAAAAACAGGCTCCATTGCTGTACCTTTTTTTGTTTAAAAAATTGATTCTGGAATGAAAAACATTGTTATGTAAGTCCTTCAGCCAGTTGCAGGATAGACAGCAGGGGGCATCTGTTCTGGATGCCTCTCTTCCATTAATGTGATAAGGCATCCGTCCTTCAGTATGATCAAGTTTGTATAAAGAGCCTCCACATCATGGTAACCAGAAGGGAGAGCCAATGTTCTTAATGTCTTTGATTTTATTTAATACATGAGTACTATCTTGAATAAAGGAAGGAAGTTCTGAAACATATGGTTTAATAAAGAAACAACAATGAGGCTGGTTCTGTAACTGACCATTCCCACTGATATAGGTCTTCCTGGTGGATTCTCTAGGTTCTTATGCACTTTGGGGAGCTATAGACGAGGATTCTGGGGCTATTACAAAATAAAAAATCATATTCTTTTTGTGAAATCCAGTTCAGTCTTCATTTGTTCTATTGGGTTAGACAGTAAAGGTTCATAGTACTCCAGTTATCCAGCTGTCTCATGGCCTCTGCAATGTACTGGTTTCTACCCCCACACGACCACAGCTCCTCCTTTGTGCTCTTTTTATTATGATGTTTTATTGGTTGACAGCCATTTCATGCCTCTGTTTCTTCTTTTGTCAAGTTGTGTTCCTTTTTTTTCCTCTTAGATGCAAAAAGCTGATCCACTTCTATGTCACTTTTCTATAGAAGGTGTTAAGGGTGTGATTACATACATTTGGTGTGAAAGTGGACTTGGGTCTGAATGGAGTTGTTGTAGTATCTTGTTGTATCCATGACAAGAGGCAGCTTGGCTGGGTGTGATGTGGTACCAAACTTTCAGTGGAGGTTACGATGGAATTAAAAAGATCACTTTATTTTGGAATTCACTGGCTGTGTTCTTGGGGGCAAAAGTGAGGCCTTTAGAAGAAACCTGCTTCATTGCTTTCTGCTCCTGGTGTGTCGGGTCCTGATGGACCAGCCTTCTCTTTCCTCTTCTTGTCTTGCGGCTTTGTTGTCTTTGTGATCTGTTGTTTCTTTGGGTGTGATGTCTAAAAACTGGATGGGAAAAATCTTCTTTCTCTGAGTGGTCCTATCACTGTTGTAGTGTTGTAGTGGGGAAGGAAACATTTCTTCTCCGTTGTGGGGCTGTTTCTAAACTCTGTCTTTGTTTCCACTGATAGACTTATTTTCTTTGTAGTCTGATTGATCTCTTTTAAATTTACTCAGTTTCTCTGTTTAGTTCTTTGTACCTTTATTGATTTAGATGTTCTTGCAGCTTCTTTTCAAAGGGGGGTTGTTGTTCATCGAACCTTTGAAATCTCTTCTTTCAGGTTAAAATTTAATTTTGAGTATGACTTTTCTGCTTCTTGTCTGATTTCTCCCCATCTGAATAAATTTCTTGACCTAAAAATCTCTAAAGATGGCAATGGAGATTTACATACCTCCATCTTCAGAAAACCAACTGACCGCCCCACAATTCTTCGAGCAGATAGTTTTCATCCTCCTTGGTTAAAAAAATAATATTCCTTTTGGTCAGTTCCAGAGACTGAAACGTTATGTGACTCAGAAGAGATTATGAAAAAATGCTCTAGAATGACCCAGAGATTTAGGCAAGGGATATCATATAAAACTATATTCCGAGCTTAAAACAAGCAATGTCTCCTAGAGAACAAAACTGTTAGCCCCTAAACCGAAAGCACAAACAAATTCTGATCAGGTATATTTTGTGACACCACACAGGACCATAGTAATGCAATTAAACAAATTGTCAAAAGCCTTGGGACATTTTAAAAGTGATAGTGTTCTTAGAGAAGCTCTTCCAGATTCTCCGACTATAGCTTCAGAGAGCTCCCACTCTGAAAGACAAACTTGTTAAGAGTCATCTCCCTCCTGTATCACAGAAAACCTGGCTTTCAACCTTTAAAGGTAATCACAGGTTGGACATTGCAATCACTGTAGCAATATGATAAATGCCAATTATTTACTGATGTGACATTGGTCATACATTTGACATAAATCATTTATTAATTGCAATACCTCTTATGTGTTTTACAGACTTGAGTGCCCTTGTGGACGCTTCTAATATGGGAGAACAAAGCGTAAACTGAAGGCAAGATTGGCAGAACATAAGCATGCCATTAGAACTGGTAACCCACAGTACCCCATGGCTGTCCATTACAAAGATGTAAGTCATGGTAGTTGTGACTCTTTAAAGATATCAGGCATAGAACTATTGAAGATTCTATCAGGGAGGAGATAGACTCAAAAAGACTCTGCAAAGAGAGTCATTCTGGATATATACATTAAAGGCCACTCATTATCCAGGGTTGAATGGAGACTCGACTTTTCTCCTTTTCTGTGAGTGTATTTTGTATTTTGTGACTATTGGTGTGTTTTGCTGTCCTTTATGATTGACTCTGTGACGGTTCCTCGGTCTCTTATTGGGCTCATATTTATATTGTATGCATTTTTGATTTGTTGAATTGACTGTGTAATGCTAGGATGTGCAATGCTGATTTATTGACTCTGTTATATTTTTTTTTTCTGTACAAGTCTTTCCACTCTGCTTTGTCATTGGCAGGTCATGCTGTTCAGGTCATGTGACCTCCTACTGCCTCACACTGAGCAGCTGTCTGTAATTATCTATTTAACTGTGAATTGAGCTGTCTGACAAACATTTCACTCTTGTCCTGATGAAGGCCAGTTTGGCTGAAACGCGTAGACACGCTTTTAATAGATTAGCCATGTATCAATAAAGGCATTTTAAGTAATCTTACCCTCACGAGTGCCTCAGTTTTCTGTTTGCAGTAATAAAAACATTGTCTGAAATGAACACTCAAGCTGTAGTGCAGGTGGGTTAGTGTTACCATAAGGTTTGGCAAGTCACAGGCTGTAGAGATCAGCGTACAGCACATGAAGACAAAACATCCAAAACATTAAGATTTTAATAATCTCAAGTATTCAGTCATATTTCTTTAGGAATATTTATTATATATTTATTATCAATGTTTTCACATGTATGTAAATGTGTCAACATACATACATGTGTGTGACTGAAAACATTTAATGTTTAATTTTTGCCACATTGAAATAAAAAAAAATAATGCTGACTGAATTTGTTCTGTCTCATCTTTTTTTGTCAAATCATATTTATCTTGCTTCACCAATAAAATACATTGAAACATCTGCTCTACTATTACAGCAAAAATATCATGCAGCCTCACTATTTATCCCTGTGAAGTGTGTTGATCTTAAAAACTGAAGGTTTGAACACAGTAAAAAAGACAACTGAGGTATAAGATAATGAATTTATTGGAAAAGAAAACAACATAACTTATATCAGTCAGAACAGTATTTACACTTATATAACAGTTCAGGCGCAGAACTGTAAAATACACCTGAGGACAGGTTTGCGGTTCATGAACGTCACTTCTTCTTCGTGTACTGTAAATCAGAAAGACAATTCATAACTGCAGCGTGGATTTATTTAAACATTTACATAAAAATGTAAAAGGCCTTCATCCTTACTTTATCAAGGATCCAGTCTGCATCTGCAATCGCTCTTTGGATGATCATCTGTACCCTCTCAGGGTCGTCCTCGTCTGAGTGACTGTTGTAACCCTGGAAACAAAAAGTGGTTCTGTTTTTGTTGTTCGTAATGAAGAGGCAGGCCAGGTTCAACGACAACACATGCATGTATGAATGGATGACTCATTGTTCCTGTTTGTTATGAAGTTAATAAACATGTCAGAAATATTTAGAAGAAACACAACACAAACAAAGGTTGGTATGGTTATGGAAAAATAAACAGAACTGGATAAATGAGAATACTATGAAGTCTCATTAGACTTTGTGTGTGGAGAACAACAGACAGTTACTGTTAGTACTAACTGTTAGGTAACTTCTACTGAAAATAAAGTGTACAGGACTATCTAACTGTTATCATCAGTTTACCGATGATTACTGAGTGTTGGCTGGAAGAGCAGCCACCACTCTGGATCTTCACTCAGTGTCTCTGTCAGGCACAAGTGAAGCACTGTCTGTCAGCAACATGTGTGTGTTTAATGAGGTCTGAAAACAGGAAACAAAAGTCATACACACGTCGCCTTCTTTGGTGTTTTCTGACTTGAAAATATAAAAGTCTACATACTTGTGATCAGCAGCTCAGTCTCTTGTTTGTCAAAGGTTGGTGACCTCACCTGTCTTATGGTGTGTCGATAATGCTGCTGCATGGCCGTGGTTGGTAACTGCCTGCAGCACCTGAGCAGGTATCGATAGAGCTGGACTGGAGTCTGGATTAACTCAGCTCCAACTAAAGGCGGCATTCCTCCCTCCTTTGGTCAACCTGCTGACAGTAAAGATGCAAATTAAACGTGCATGCACTCGTGATTTCTTTGCATCAGTTCCATGAAGGTCTGATTCACAGTGTCTCCTCTGAACAGTTGATATTGAGATGTGACTGCTATTTAAACTATAATCTGAGCTGCTGTTCATTGGTGATGAACTTATCCTCTGCAGCACAGGTAACTGTTGGGCTTCCCGTAAGTTTCATCACAGCATTTGATGTGACTGCACTTCAAAGTTCTTGGTATTTTCTTCATATCTTCTAGTAATCATGGGTTATTTCTCCTTACTTAGTTGAGCGCTCTGCACTTTATTATTATCTATTTATATATATATATATATAATATATATATATATATATATATATATATTATATATATATATATATATATCGTTCTATATATATTTCAAATCTTTATATTTTTATTTTACTCTTATTTTTCTATTATTGTGTTGTGTGTTTTTTATTATTGCTGTTGTTTTGTAAAGGGACACGGCCAAAAGAAGAATTTCATTGCTGAATAAACCATGGGTTTTGACCATTGATCTCTTGAACCTTGAATCTTGTCATAATATGGATTACTACAGTAGTCAAATAGCTATCTCTGATGAACACAGCTGATGCTCTCAAACACATTTAGAAGTCCCTTTTGACAGATATGTTTACCACATAATTCCATGTGTTCTGTCATACTTCTGTTGTCTTCAGTGTTAATGTAGGACTTGTAAAGTAACAAAAATAAAGAGAAAACTTTAGGTGTGTCCAAACTGTTAGTGGGTACTGTAACTCAGACCTGAACACACTCACATTAAAACAGAAGTCTATGAACAGCATGAGGCTGGCAGTTTACCACTGCTACATGCAGTGACTGTGACTTTCATTCATCTGTTTATTTCTACGGTCACTTTCTATTATTTTATATCTTTTTTGTATAGCTGTTTATCACAGGTTAACTTCTTAACACAGTTATAGATTTTATATGCAAATGATTAACTCTTCTGCACGTTATTAATTCCTCTGTATTTTTTAAATTAAAATCCAAATGTTTAATTTCTCTGTACTTATTTAAATTTAGATCTATCTCAGGTTAATGTTAACGTATGGCTCCTGTGTTATAGGTTCATTCTAATGTATGTTCAATGTATGTTTGCATGCTGCTACTGGATGCTTGAATTTATGTATGTATGTATGTATGTATGTATATATGTATGTATGTATGTATGTATGTATATGTGTGTGTGTGTGTGTGTGTGTATATATATGTGTGTGTGTGTGTGTGTGTGTATATATATGTGTGTGTGTGTGTGTGTGTGTGTGTATGTATGTATGTATGTATGTATCATGTGGTATATACAGTACTGTATGTGTCTCACACACACAATGTCACATTGAACTGTGTTATGAATACACACATTTGGAACAAACGTCATAAAACGTGTGTTATATTGATATCTATCATCTCATTAATATCTGGACTGTCACGCATATATGCAGACACGACATTAGGTGTTATCTTTCTGCTTCATGAGTTTCCTGTTAGCATCCTCAGCTGACCTCTGTTACAGGATAAGTGCACACAGCTGACAGAGCTGAACACTGACGACATTCAATGGCTGTACATCATCATCATCACCAAACAAAGAGTAAGGCCAGGCTTACTGTGTGTGAAGTGAAGCGCAGTGCAGACTGTCAGCAGCTCTTCATCCTGTCATCCTCATGGACTCATTGTAAACACGATACGTAACTGTGCTGCTCTTCTTCTGGTGTTTGCGCCGTTAGCATCATGCTACATTGAACCTCTGCCGCCCCCTGTTGTCCGTACTGAAAACCACAGGTTTAAAACACACTGCCCCCTTGCGGCCGTTGAATGCACACACAGTGTTTAACATGCATCTATCTATCTATCTATCTATCTATCTATCTATCTATCTATCTATCTATAGATAGATAGATTGACAAGGTGTCTGTTGTAATTGAACCTTTATTGACAAACATTAAATAAGGACAATGTCATTCTTTTTTTTCTTTTTTTTAACATGCTGGTGCAAAACCTGACAAGAAGTCACGAGTAAGATAGGAGTTTACTAGCAAATGTGTGCAGGTTATAGGCCATATTTAAAAAAACAATTTTAAAAAACCCCATAAGACTTACACTAGCTATCTGAGTCAAGAGTCAACTTAGGGGTTAAAAAAAAGGAGCTAGCTTTTATTCTCAAGTTTAGGCCTAACTCCATGAGGCTTGATCTGACCCAGCCCAAAGGAATGACCAGGGAGTGGCAAGAGAGGTTGTAGGTCTAATACTGTGATTTTAGGGACATGAAATGTCACCTCTCTGATGAGGAAGGTGGTGGACTTAGTGCAGGAGATGAAGCACTAACATCCAGATATAGCACACCATTTCTCTGCACTGGCTCTGGAACTAAATCAAATCAAATCAGATTTTATTTGTATAGCCCAAAGTCACAAAGTACATTTTTCTCTGAGGGCTTTACAATCTGTACAGAGAGTGACACCCTCTGTCCTTAGACCCTCAGTTCGAGTGAGGAAAAACTTGCCCACAAAAAACCTTTAACAGGGAAAAAATGTGGAAGAAACCTCAGGAAGAGCCACAGAGGAGGGATCCCTCTCCAAGGACGGACAGACGTGCAATGGATGTCACATGTACAGGACAAATCAACACAAACATATTGTACAATTACAATGAATGATAAAATGACAATGAATCACAATGAATGATAAAATGATTACAGTAGCACTGGAACCTGTGATAGAGATAGAGAGACACAGATGCACAGTGGCAGCAAATCATAAGTTAACTATAAACTGTAATGGAGATATGGTAGCAATACTGACAGTAGTAATATATGTAGTGGACGTCATGCAGGATCACAGCAGCAGCCATGATCCATGAGAACCTGCTGGACGACAGAGCACAGAAACTCTGGGGAAGAAGTTTAGTTAGTAACATGCATTAATGAGACATGTATGTTTACAGATGGTGGTGGTGGTGGTGATTGGTGAACTAGAATCCCAGATATAGACTGGACTGTCTCTGAGTTTCCCACAGTGAAAAGGATTGGGTGGTTGTCACTGTATTGACAAGCCCCCAAGCTTAGTACCACTGTCTTCAGAGCTTTCCTTGGAGAACAAGAAGGTTATAGGGAGATCTAGGTATTTTGTTCATATGGACAATGACCCAAGTGGTGTTTTGTTATTTGACATCTATTCTAGTAATAGATTGTTCATACTGAACACCACCTGGAACCATATGCCAATGTTCATATGTCCACTATGTCGTGGTGTCAACAGCTCAGATTGACATGGCAGTAACCAAAGAGCCATCTGGTGAACACCAATTATTGAGATGGCTGTTCAGGTGCAAGCAATTGCCTTCAAAAATCACATAATCCACCTGTCTGCAATTTTTGTTATAGAGTATAAATAAACCTGTTCTGTTGAAGCCTTGGACTTTGTTAGAGAACATGACTAAACAAACATCATCATATAGACTATGGAAGTAACTAAACAAGACACGGATAAAGTTTTTGAGATGTACAAAGTAGGTTTAGGCTATGAAAGGACCATCGATGTGAGGAGGAACTGAGCCTGATGGCGTAGCTCTAAATGTACTGGATGTGCCAAAAGAAAAAGGGTTATAAGCTTTGAAACTTTTGAACATAAGCAGGGGATTGCGGCCTCTAGACAGGGTAGCTGGGTTCACGCTTAATGATCAGAAGATTTCAAACATCTGGAAGTAGAACAGAGGTCACAGGACTTTCATATCAAAAGTAGCCAGATGAGACTGATTCTTCCTGGACACGACACTCTGTGGAAGAACGTGTTTTCACAGAACATTAATAAACACGAGATATTTAAATTAATTAGTCAGATCTGTGTTTATTAGAATAGCAGACACTTTATGTAGCTGTACAGTACAGTTCAGCGATAGGTTCTCCAAAATATAGGTTTCAAAAGAGAATGAATGAGCATACAAGTTGTCAGTTGCGCCACCCTCCCCAGCAAATACACACTCACACACATAGAGACACGCACACCAACAAAAAAACAAACAAAAAAAAACAAAAAAATGAAACGATTGTCAATACATAGTAAATAAAAATGTAAGCATACTTCCAGTTTTCTTTGGTTGTTCAGTATCTTTGCAATGTGCAGTCCAGATGCATATCATTTTTTGTACTATGTAATTCAAACAAAACATGAAACCTCTGATAGCAATAGCACCAAACATGACTGCATGAGCATGTTGTGTCCTTGTGACATAACTGAATGTAGTGAGGACACAAAAGAATAACGATACAACAATCCATCTATTATTTTTAAATACAATGATATAATTGCATATGCATATATTACTAAAGATAATACAGTACAGTATAAAATAATTAAGGCTGAATAATTTTATTCAAACTAAGATTTTAAAGATTATTTAGATTAGATTGTGGAAGTACAAAAAATACCAAATTTGGGTAGACAATCATGATAAAGCTTAATTTACAACTATTAACATGTTAAAAAACAGTCTAGCTCACAATTATCAGATTTTCATACACAAGAAATAAATGTTTTGGGACAATATATCACCCAAGTTCAGGTATATATGACAGCTAAAATATAGAGCAAAAACTTTCTCAAACAAACTTCTTTCATCCAGTGTTCACTCTGTCAGGCACAATTCATCACACTTATTCTCCAGTGCAACCGTTTTGACTAATTGAGCAATGTAAACACCCTGCGCTTGATTTTCTCAATGGGGCAGTTTTGTGGACCAAAGTCCTGACACTCCAACACTGACAGAAAGGCAGCAAACAGTGTAGAATAAACATGCATGTCAACCTTAATAAGTTTTTGTCAGGCCCGGCTTGTTCTCAAAACATTTCTGTCTTGCAGGAATATGAAACGTACAGGATATGCTGCAGAATGTGGCGCAGTCTCCATTGTGTCCTCCTCCTTGTGTCCTGGATTTGTGTGTTGGAGTTAAGTCCTGATGTCTGAGGTAAAATAGGTAAATGTTGATTTATAAGATGACCGTTCCCTGCTCTGCATCGTCAGTCACTGCCCTGCACAGCTGTTGGCAGTAGAACAGATCAGAATTTATGTTGTGTCCCTTTAGCAGCAGTTCAGAAAAAATGAAATAAAACAAATTCCCACATGAGGGAGGTTGTTTTCTGTGCACAGAAAAGAGACCAGGTCTGGAATGATATTAGAGGAGGGCCTTGAGATTTGGAAGACGAGCCAAGTGGAACCTATCGTTCAGACTTGACCTTGTAGCGGAGGACAAGGTAGGTGGCCAGCCGCAGGATGATAAAGAAAATGCCCAGCACGATGAAATCCATGTAGAGCTTTGCATCTTCCACATCCAACAACTGCAGAACCTCTTCAGGCTGCTGGAACTTACACACCTTCCCTGGACACTCCAGCTCCGAACGGTTCATCCCATAAATGGACAGGATCACCCCTTCAAAGCCATACCTGTGGGAGACGTACAAACACTGACACCCATTTCAAATAGCTGAGACTACAAATTCTTCCACCTCTGCTCACAGAACTCCTAAAGTGTAAAAATATTCATAGCAGCCCAAGTCAAGGAAAAAAAGAATAAAGTCCATGAGGTCAATGAAATCAGTAGGAGCAGGTTTTCTGGCGATTAAGTTAGAAAGTTTACATTTTAACCCAATGGAGTGTCTAAAAAAGGCCAGAGGGTCACTTAAAATCCTCATATTAATCCTCTGAGGACCATAAATATTCACAAGAAATGTCATAGATATTCAAGCAAGTAGCTTTTGACTTGTCAGGGGACATTTTGAAATAATAGTGGCTCTAGACAAAATCTGTGTTACAAAACTACTTTGATCTCAAACTCTGGGGATCACCAATATCCATACCGATCAATATACCAATATGTGCTGTGGTTGTTAAATTACAGTACACGGTCCTGTACAGTTGGGCACAGTACAGGACAGTAAATCCTTGTACTGGTTCTGTGGTACACACCTGACATAGGACACATAGGAGCTCCACTGCAGATATTTGGGGATTGTGTCAAAGTTCACAAAGAATCCAGAGAAAAGCAGCACTGGGATAGCTGTGACAGGTCCAACAAATGTGGCTACCTGTATATGGATGCAGAGAACATATTATGTCTTATATGTATAACATTAGCCAAGAAATTCTATATTTAACAATATAAACCTGCAGTACCTGTAGTGAGTTGGAGGCTGCCCCAACCAGCAAGCCTAGGGACTGGGCTACCAGGGCGGTGCAGGTGGACAGGGCTATGAAGAGTAGGTAGCGGCTAGCCTCCGGAGGCTGCTCTGTCATCCAGTACACTATGCTGCAGTACATGATGGGGCAGATCACCTAAAATAACACCTTTATTAACCTTTATTTAGTGAAGGAACAGTTCACCCAAAAATGAAACTTTAGTTTAACTAATGTAACCTCACAATGACAACACACACACACAAACAAATAAATGTGTTATAATGTTAAATTGCATGCATGAGTTCATATTTAAGGTGTTCAAGGATAAGTGGCAAGGGACAGAGAGCGCAACCTGCAGGTCTGACTTATTTCCTGTATGTAGATGAGAAAGAAAACATCATAAATATATGAAGTTGACAACACACTACACCACAGTGAATGCATGTGACAAATATGGATATCTGTCTTCCACAAACTGCCAAACCCTGTTCGATAATCCATGCAGTGCTCAGTGTGATTTTTGTTTTGTTGGTGGTCTCAGATTCAGTCCTGTCAGACTGTGTTGAGGGCTGAGTTGTATCAGCATTTCACTGAGCTTTGCTTACTGTTGGCTGTCAGTGTCACTATTCTTCTGAGCTCCTGAAGAGCTCTTGAGCTCTGTGTCAGCCTGTGACACATAGAGGATAAGGGGGTATGGAAAATGAACATGAATGTAGTGAAAGTCATTAAAAAGCACATTAGATGAACAGTAATATGATAAATCTTGCAGCACCGTTGGCCCATCCTCAAGGCACGCTGGGGCACCCACTTTGGGAACCATTGAGCTTCCATGCTATTATTCATGCTGCAGTTGTTGGGTTAGCTAACTTTGGGGTTAACTGTTCCTTTAAGCTTAGCAATGACATGATTTACAATATACTAGAAAGAATAGACACACACATACACACACACACACACACACACACACACACACACACACACACACACACACACAAAGGGTTCATAGACACGCAAATATGGTGAGATGGCGGAGTGACCTTGCTCAAGGAGGTGAACTGGCATCTCTCCAGCTACCAGTCCGCCTCCCATACTTTGGTCCATACCAGCCACTCTCCGGGTCCAAAGCCAAATCCCTACAGACTGAGCTACTGCTGCCCCCGTTTTATCATTCATTAATATTACTCAAGTAGAACATCATCCATGAAATGAACTCAGTACAAGACCATGGTACACCACATGCAACACTATTATATTCTACTATTCTACTATTATATTAGTATATTTATGGTAAGATTTGCATTTGCCTCTGAACAATGCTGGAAACTTTGGAAAGGAAAACAATATGTCGACTACTTGACCTGAGAACTCACAGTTGACGTTGGTTAGACCCTGCAGGTATGCTGGCAAAGTGGAATCCACTGCACGGGAGTGCATTATGTAGGTGTATTTGCTGCGTGCACCTGAGCCATCCCACCCTAACCCAAACACTGCCAGCTCACCTGGAAAGGGATATCAGCCATGGTCTTGGCCAGGTAGTAGGCTTTCAGGCTGTACCAGTAGTTAAGATGCTCCCGCAAGAAAACCGACATCTCCAGAGGAACTAGCAGATGGTGCATAAAAATGTTCACATATCTGTCAAAATCATTTCACAACATATGGGATTTTGAAATTGGACATTATTGATCAGCACAGTATCAACAAATATTGCAAATATGAATAGATTCCCTCATCTTGATCAGACTCACAGGTTAACACAGTTGGCATGAGTGCTCCAAACATGATAAAGAGCATAGAGAAGAAGAGGAACCCAGTGTTGTTGAAGACCTTGCTGGCATCATTGCCGATGTTCAGATACAGCAAGCCTATTAACACACCTATGGCGATGTGGGAAATCAGTCTGAGGTGGGTCAAGACCTGACAAATGAAAGAAAAGCAGGACAAAATAAACGTCCAGTCTCAGACCTGGATGATTAACAGTTTTAGGTTATGTCATTTTTTAAAGATGACTTCATCTGGTAGATATATACTTTCCCTTTTCATGTGTTTGAAACCATTGCACAATTTATATTTATTATTTATACAACAATTTTGAACAATGTTGTCACACACCTGGTCTCGACATATGGTTATGAAGGTTCTCTTGAAGAGGATACAGAACTGTGTTAATGTACTTGTGGCAAAAGTATGTCTCTCTATGTGTCCAACATCCTGAGGGAAATAGAAACAGATAAACTCAGTAACCCTGACAAATATGCCTGATTTTACCCTTACATCAAAATAATCTGCTGTCAGGGCTGGATTAACACACTGCAAAAATTAAGTGTGGGCCCCCACTATCTGTTCTGCCCCAATCATTACTGGAATACCACAATGGACATTTTGGGAAGAACTTTCTTGCAGAGAATTAGATGAGAAAATCAATACCACTCTCATGCCTGTACTGTAAATATGAAACTACAGCCGACACCCCAACACCCATTTTAATTATTTCAAATTTGTTAGTTTGGCAAACAGGTCTTAAACTACAACACCCACAAGCTTTGCCTGCAGCTTTGCCTGCTGTTTCCACGGAGAAGGAGATAACTGGAGGCACAATTTAGAGCAGCAGCAAGTTCAAAATGCTTTATAATGTTTAATTTCTAAGCTAAACTAATCAGACTCTATCTTCATATATACCACACAGACATGAGAGTGGTATTGATCTTCTTGTGTAACTTGACACAAAGTTAGTGCATTTCACAGAATGTTGAACTATTCCTTTAAACAACATGGATAACGTGTGAATTATGTCAAGTGAAAATAAATAGTTGTTGAACAATACTGAACAAATTAGCAATTAATCAATTTACCACAAAGTGATTGCCACACATACCACTTCAGGAGCTCCTAATGGTCTGAAGCCCCAGGACATTTGCCTGTTAGTTGCTCAGTTAGTAATCCAGAGTGTGTACTACAGTACAGAAGGACAATATCAAATACACACCATTGGGCACTTTGTTGCACAGACCGATGTGCCGTTGTTATCACACGGGTTCTTCTTCTCCTCTAATGCACACATTCCACCTTGGACTGCCTCAAATAGCACTGGATTCAAATCTCCATACTCTCCTGATGCCACCTCGATGACTGAACCAGAGGAAAAGGCGAGGTGACATGCAGATAATGAAGGAATTAGAAATGTTCCAGATTATCCTCAGCAAAGTGTAGCAAATACATAATAATTGTGAAGTGGACATACTGAAGTCTGCAGGGTTGTGGTAGGTAGGACAATAAAGGCCCAGAGTCTTCAGATAGGGGATTAGGTAAGGGACAGTGCCTTTGTAGATACACTGTCCCTGACTGAGAATGTAAAGCTATGGGGAAGCAAAGGTATTCAAGGTGAATGACCATTCAAAATGTTTCCAACTGAACAACTGAAACTGTCATTTATTTTATTTTAACAGTAAGTGACTGTATGAAATAACAGCCCATCATAAAATGAATAGAAACTGGAATGTCCATCCATCCATTAATTTATTGACAGATTTGTACCTGGTCAAACATCTCAAACAGTTTGGCACTAGGTTGGTGGATGGTGCAGATGATGGTCCGTCCTCCCAGTGCCAGAGAGCGCATCAGTGAGACCACCTGGTAGCATGACACACTGTCTAAACCACTGCGAGGGACATACAAGAGGGACAACATTAACAAGTAAGTGAGGACCAAGCTATTATTACAATGAGCCCAATTTATTGATTCATTTTTGTCCTGTGAGACTTTATTATTAGTACAGTACAGTAGGATGGTACTATGTAAAGTTTTTTTAAAAGTATGCATACTGTGAAACGGCCTCATCTACTAAAGGGAATTAACAAACTTAACTTGTTTGTTGATACTGTAGATACATCAGGCTAGATCTACCACACACACACACACACACAACACCACACCACCACACACACACACACACACACACACACACACACACTAATATATTATTATATATATATATATATCATATATATATATATTTTATATATATCTATAATATACTTTCTATTATTGATGCTAACACTGCATATAAAGACCAAGCCAACAAAAAATAATTAATTAATCTAAATGATCCTTTAAAGGTCCAGTGTGTAGGATTTAGTTTTGTATTCTCACATCACCCTCGCTTTCCTAGTTTAAAGGAAACACAACACTTGAAAGGCCCTGTCTATTTAGTTGGTCTTTTCTGGGCTACTGTAGAATCACACATGCATGAAAACATAGTTATGAATATTATATTCCATGTCTGCCTTATTATGAATATTATATTCCATGTCTGCCTTATTCTGAAAATAGAGGCTCACAATCTTACACACTGGACCTTAAAGAAAGATGAGATCAACTACTCAACTACAGAGATCCTGTGAAGACACAGTGATGGGGGCAGCCAAGGACTGAAACTCAGCTGACTTATTAAGATTGTTCTATTCATTCTCTGGAAAAGTTCATTTGGAAGAGACCCTAGAGTGCTCAACTGCTCATATTTGCCAGATGGTACCACTGTAATTACAAGTATAAGTGTTAGAGTTTCAAGTCATTCCAACACCATATGTCCAACTGTCACATGATGCATTAAAAATATGCAGCCAGATGTTCTGTCAGGACAAACTGAAACTGCCGTTGGGTTTTCCCACATTTTTTACTTTTCTGGAACAAAAGAATTCAAGTTGAATTTGAAATACTAAAACCTTAAATTTCTCTACTATAACCTTTGAACAGGTAAATGATGTGTACTCTCCTCATCCAGTATATTCTTCATTTTCTAAAAATAAACCTGTTCAACACGGATGACCAGTGCTGTGTCAGTTTAATGGACATCATATTGTCATCATATTGTGCTTTGTGGGTGTGGCTTTTTTGCCAAGTCATCCCCATTATGGCACATTTAGTTGTCTATTGTATTCCAATCCCCGCTGGGACACAGTGTTTCCTGTGTTTAAACACTTTTTAAACCTGTAATCTTCTGTAATCTGTAAGTGTAGTCTTTATCAGCCCATCGACATCTGCCTGTCTCACCTGGTGGGTTCATCAAAGAACATGACCGGAGGATTGTTGACCAGTTCGAGGGCGATGGCCAGCCGTTTACACTGGCCGCCTGACAGCGAGCTGGTTCGAGTGTGTGCACACTCAAGGAGCCCTAATGCAGTCAGAATCTCGTTCACCTGGACAGAGAATCAAAGACAGAAAGCTTTTTTACACACAAAACTATGTCTTATAGTGTTTAGAATTGTGCTGTATAATCATAGTGATATAACATAGTATTATAATAGTGATTAACAACGTACATCCACACAGATCTAGTGTGATTATTGCCAAACCATACATACTGAAAACAGTAATATTACAGTAGTATTATAGAAATTATGTCCCCAGTAATATTTCGTCTATTATTAGTTAATTGATTTTTTGACCTTGTGGGGGTCGGCTAAAGACAGCACTAACATATTCTGAATGTTAGTGTTATCTTAGTTTAGTCTTTAGTCTTCGGTTAATTTAGTTACTTAGTTACTGTTTCCTAGCAACAGTACTATTTATTTGGAGCCATATTCTTGCAACCATCCAACCTTCACTCCTTCCTTTTAGTTCTGCTTTGGTCTCCACCAAACATAAGAATTCTGTTTCTTTAGCTGCTACATGTTTCACTTTCTTCATCAGCTAGTCGCTGACTGTATCTGCCTGGGTAGTTGTACAGTGTATTTATCAGGTGTTCTCTGAAATTACCTATCTGCCGCAGCTACAGTGAATGAGAGCAGGACAGTCGATTAAAACCGTAATGGTGACCAAAACAATCGGCTGAAAGACACTTTAAGGTTTCAAAGAACTGAGGGGAACTGCGGTGTTATAGTGTGATAATTCTCATCACGATGAGCATCATGCAGTCATTTTGGCTTTTCAGTTAATATAAAAACATTGATTTGTGTAGCGTTGTTAAAACAGTTCCAGTGTTTTTATCATGTTTTCTTTTATTTGTTAGTATACAGCAGAGCAGAGAGGATTAACTGTTGGATTCAGCACTGGGACGCTGTGATCACATGGTATGTGTCAGGATTCAGTATCCAAATTAAACTATTATTGTTACTGTTTCTATGTAAGTGAAGGTAGTAGATATTTGTTTAGCTCACCAATTTTTTCTTCACATCCATAGTTTCATCCAGCTTTAAGTTAGCTGAAACCTGCAGTAGGGAGGAAAAAATATGCCATGAATTTGTGATGCAGCAGGTATTTAACATCTGTATAGCGGGAGATCACATCAGTGATAGAAAACCTGATAAAACAACTGTTTTACCTTCTGATTCTAAATAAAGAAACATTTGAAGACGTCCGCTCACCATCATGGCCTCTCGTGCAGTGAGGTGTGGCAGCAGCATGTCTTCCTGCATGATGTAGCAGGACATTTTCCTGAATGTCCGCAGGTCCCTGGGTTTCCCATTTACCAGGATCTGACCCTTCATCCCTGTTTCCCTGAAGAGCAGGAAGGACACACACACACACACACACACACACACGCACACACACACACACACACACACACACACACACACACACACCAACACACACGCACACACACAGGGCACGTAGTTCAACGGGCTGGACAGACGATAGTGGGTGGAATAGACTCAACGTGTGATTTACAAACACACAAACACATGGTAACACTTCAGTTATGTCTCAGTATCTATGTCTTAATCTCTTTTATTTATGTTTTTGATGGTTTGGAACAAGAGCTGCTTTGC
Source organism: Larimichthys crocea (assembly GCF_000972845.2). Taxonomy (NCBI): domain Eukaryota; kingdom Metazoa; phylum Chordata; class Actinopteri; family Sciaenidae; genus Larimichthys; species Larimichthys crocea. The sequence continues at coordinate 385,762 of NC_040017.1, read as the reverse complement.
CTCATATTATGAACTGTGAGTGTACAATAGTAATTCTGGCACTCTCACCTGTATCCAGCCAGAATGTTCATTAAGGTAGATTTCCCGGCTCCTGACGGCCCCATGATTCCTATCAGCTCCCGACTGCAGAACCTCCCAGACAGGCACTTCAGTAAGGCTTTAAAACCTGGAAACAACCAAGGAGGCTTCATATCGCACCTCCACCTTTGTGCTCTGTATAACAAGCATCCATATCACACTTTACAAAGAACCTGTACTAAGCTCCATGATGAAGAGGAAAAGTAATGTTAGAAACAATGACAACTTTACAAAGAATAATAAAGCATGATAATATGGAAACAAAATGTTCCAAAGCATACAAAAAGCCTTGGGAGTGCCTGATTTCTCAGGCAGGTGCAGATGGCAGCTGCTAATTGGGATTTAGCGCCTAAAACAGCAACAGTTGAACAGATGCACCAATTTATGAAGATCATACTTATTATAACACTGTTTACAACACAGTGAGTTTGAGGGGTTCCTGGTGGATGAGTCAGTTTTCCAATGCACCGTCTGGGTGCCCCCAAACACCTGAACTTCAGTAAATGTACCTGTAGTTCAGTCTTTATTTTAGCTTTATACTGTCATGGTGCATCACATCGGCTCTCCTAAAGGCCTGTTATGTGCCTGTTATGAAATATTGGAGGAAAACTACAACTAGATTTGATGTTGTAGGAACTACAAATGTGTCCACTGGCAGAGACAGCATAACATTCAGTCATAGCAGCTCAGAATGCCACAATGACCTCCCACTAGAAAAAGTACAATGCAATGGCACTCAGAGTTCCTACTTGTTTTTTTCTCCTCTCTGTTTCTGTCCTTTCTCCTTTCCTCAGCTACTGCTGGAATATTTTGAACATGTTGGACATATGGATAGATGAAAGAAGTCAGAAGCCACAGCGAGGGTGCCATTATAAAAATAGTGACAGCTCATTCTGTGCAGACACACAGTCAGAGATTTTTATGGAGCCTCTCTGACTGAAACAAGTTCAAACATATGACGTGAAATCGTAGACTCAAACTGAGTAGCACATCAATAAGAAGTGAAATTCATTTATGATTTACCATCCACAGTGTCTGCAGGCTGCACTGTCGTTAGAGCTTCAAAGGAATTTAGATTTTTGTCTGCTGGCACACACTTTCACCTCACTTCACTTTCCTCTCCCCTCGTTACCTTTCCTCTCCCCTTCTTCTCTCCTTTCTCTCATCTTCACTTCCCTTCTCTTCTTCGCTTTTCCTGCTTTGCATTTCCTCCTCTCCTCACTTCTCTCCTCTCCTCCTCTTATGTATCTCCTTTCCTCACCTTGCATCCTCTCTTCTCCTCTCCTCTCCTCTCCTCCTCTCCATCCTCTACTCTCCTCTCTCCCCTTGCCCTTTCCCTCTCCTCTTCTCTCTCCCCTCCTCTCTTTTGTTGCCTCTCCTCTCCTCTCCTCTCCTCTCCTCTGTCCTTTGGCTCGCCAGTCAGATACATTATTGATGACCTAAACTGTCTCAGACAATGCAGCACTTACTGGAAACCTCAGAGGTTAAAGTCGAACACATGCACACAGTTCACTAACATCAGACTCTGGTTAGAGCCCAACCTGTTTCCTGCTGTTTGTAAGAAAGGTGTTAAAATTAGTAATTTCTTTGAGAACAGGTGAATATTGCTAATTTAGTTTCAGTAGCTCCACTATTATGTAAAAGTTGGGTTTGGGTTTTTCTCCTTGAGATACAGAGCAGCTGTATGTTTGTTGGTTACAACAGATAGGTACATAATGTAGAAGCCTACAGAGTCAGATAACAATGTCAGACCACTAAAGGTAAACAGAAAAAAATGCCTGGTATTACCTTACTGGATAAAGCATGAATCTCACTTTTGTTTGAATGTCTGATTTTGGTTTCAATTGTCCCCCTGTGGTCTATAAGGGAAGAAGACGGTGCACTCAAAAACCTGGACAAGCCATACAAAAAAGTCTCAAATTGTATTTTCAGTTATGAAAAAAAACAGAAAATGCTTAAAAAAAAAAAAAAACTTCAAAGATGAACTGGGTGGTTTGGCAAATGTTTTTTTCTGGTTAACTTTTCTACCTCAGATAAAGAGCAATCCAAGCTGTTCAAAGGAACACATCAGATCATGGTGAACATAGTGAATGAAACCAAATCATGCGAGGTTACCCCTGATACTACTGGAAAAATTGCTCTGAATCTCTATGCTCCCAAGAATGACACTAATGCCCTTCCTCTAGGTCCACTATCTGAGCTAGTGGATGGAGTTGAGGTGGGCTGAATGACGCCTAGTTGCTCAAACAAGCCACCTGAAATGGCACCCACCTGTCAATCAAAGTGGCCATGCTGTTTCTGCATAACTTTAAGCCTTAATATCATTTGAACAGGGAAATTAGCTATAGAGACCAAAACATTTTTTTGTACCAGGCTGTAAACATGTTTATTTCTGCTGTGAAGTTGGACATTTGAACATGGGGACTTATGGAGATTGACTCCTTTTGTAGCCAACCTCAAGTGGGTGCTTGAGGAACTGCAGTTTTTTACTACTTGTTTTGAACAGTTGCTATTGCTCAGCTTAAAATGAACAAACTTCAAACTCAGTGAGTGACTGAATCTTTGTACTACAGCAAATGAAAAGAAATTATTCAAATAAGTCAAATAAAATCTCTACTATAAGAAATCATTGGTACATTTAGAGTCTAAATGTACCAATGATTTGGCTCTGACTCATTGGGCTTTATCCTTGATTATTTAAACTGCAATATAAATTTTACTTACTACCAATATACCAACTTCATTGATGCAGGAATTAAAGCCTGAGTTGTGGATCATTACCGGTAAAAAAGTAAATGACTTTGATCTGTATTGATTAAAATACACTCAATGGTAGCATGTGTATACCTCCTGTATTTGTATATCAATGTCTATGCCTCCACTGTGCATTTTCCATTGATCCTCCGTGCGAAACACATAGACACTGATGGATTTTGTGGAGGTCAGTGTGTCAGAAACAATCAGCCCTCCTCCATCTTCTTTTTCCTCTGTTTCTAGGTGGGAAAATTATCCCGACAAGAAAGATCAATAAAGATCAGGGTTTGCTACAGTAACTATAAGCATCAGTTCAGCACTCACTGCTGGAGGCCTCAGTCAGTCAGTCATGTGCTACGTGTTTAGTTTAGTGCCCAATAGAGAAAGGGCAGGAAAAAACGGAGTGAGGAAAAAGGAGAGAATTATGTCCAGTAACAGGATTTTTCTCACTCTGACTGCTACTTGCAGAGGTACTGCAAGGCCAAATGGAGGTAGATTATTAACCTTGCTCTAGCAGCCGGGTCAAACGGAAGCAACAGAAGAGGGCTGATATTAATCTACCACATCTTATCTCTGGCCACGTCTCATCTCATATGAGCATCCTAAAAAGTGTTATGCTAACACAACTGAACTGTCTGTAAAGAGATCATAGTTACACATTACCAAGACTGAACTATTTGGACTGTAAGAGTACATTTTCATTGAATCATTGTCTCCCGAGTCGAGATGGGTTCTACTTTTGAACATCAACAGCATTTTGCATCATCACTGACAGGCGTAGTTTTGAAAAACTTTATGCTTTAGATTTTAAACATAATTCATGGATGTATTAAGAGAACTGATTATCATGTTCCAAGATGGCAGCCTTTTCATTCCAACGTAATTGGCTTTCTGAGTTACTGGTCTTGTACAGCATTGGAGCACACGTCTTATTCCTTATTTCTTTCTTATATATTATTGGACCTAATCACATTGTGTAAAAGCAAGTCACTTTATTGTCACAATCCACTCCGGTCCCCTGCTTGCTTTTCCCTCTTACCTGCACCCAGTAACTTTCCACTCACCTGTCAGCCCCGCCTCCTCATCAGTCATCATGGTTTCTCCCGCCTCCCACACCTGCTCCTCATCAGTAATCAACCCTGTATTTAAGCACCAACCTCCAGACACTCTTTACCAGATTGTTCTTCGCGTCATGCAAGTCTTTCCAGCACTTTTGTCCGGACTGATCTCCCGTTGCCGACCCTGCCTGCCTTTGACCTGCTCGTCTGTCTCTGCCCCGGTAATCACCTCAGCTTTTCGTCCCCGACCACGAGTTCTGCCTCAGTGTTTCTGGTGTCTGTCTGCCTGTTTCCCTGGCTGTTTGGAGGTTTCCCCGGGCAGTCTGTCCCCCTGCTCCAGTTCGTTGCCACAGACTCTCCGATTGAACTCAGGACTTATTCCCTCTCTCTCACCTGCCATATCGCCTGCTGTGAGTTTCTCAATAAGGAACATTACTAAGTATCCCTTGCTGTTGTGCTGCATTTGGGTCCTACACAAGCCCGTTTCAGTACAATCTGGCCAAAGCATGGATCCAGCACACACCGCTTCGCCAGAGCTACGCCTGGAGAGGGTGGAGAACATTCTCCAGCGACACGAGGCATTGGTTGCTTCCACCGCAGCCGAGGTACGCCAGGCTACCGTCACTCAACAACAGGCTGCCGCTAACCAGGAGCAGACATTAGCGGCATTAGCTTCACAGATCCAGCAGCTCACTACTGTGCTCTCACAGAATATGGTCCAGAACCTACCTGCAACAGCGCCTGCTGCCGTACTCCAACCAACGCCACCTGGTCCAGTTTCTGAACCCCGAGTTGGGGCTCCGGAACGTTATGCGGGGAACCCAGAGGTCTGTAATCCGTTTATTACGAACTGCTCAATCCTGTTCGCCCTGCAGCCACACACATTCGCCTCTGAGGAGGCCAAAGTGGCGTTCACCATTAATCACCTCACGGGGAGGGCCCGCCTGTGGGGAACCGCTGAATGGGAACGTCAAACTCCTGCTTGCAGCTCCTTCAGAGACTTCGCTGCTGAGCTCCGGAAGGTTTTTGGCCCACCTTCCCAGGGTCCAGATGCTATGGGCGGTCTCCTGAACCTCCACCAGGGGGACCGCTCCGTGGCTGACTACTCTATTGACTTTCGCACCAGGGCTCGCCAGAGTAAATGGAACACCGAGGCCCAGTGCGACGCCTACCTACAGGGGCTTGAGGAGTATGTTAAGGACGAGCTGGTGTCATATGATCTCCCTGCCACTTTGGATGAGCTCATCGAACTCACACGGCGGGTGGACCGACGCATCCAGGCCAGGCGGGAGGAGAGACGGCGAGGACGGTTTGGGCATCCTCTTCCTTCCCAGTTCCGTGCAGTACCGGAGGTATCCTCTTCCCGGCCTGAACCTCAGAGGGGAGATTCAGAACCTATGCAGGTTGGCAGAACCACTCTGTCACCAGAGGAACGCCAGCGTCGTCAAAGACACAACCTATGTCTGTACTGTGGACAAGACGGACACTTCGTCTCCAGGTGTCCAGCAAAAAGCCAGGTCTCACCAGTAGCGAGGGATGTACTGGTGAGTCCGACCTCTGAACTGTCCCTCAGGAAACGCCCCCTCTGCCATGGTCGCCTGCTGCTACCAGGGGGCTCCCACTCCCTTGCCGTCTTCATTGACTCTGGCGCCGACGTCTCCATTATAAATGAAGAGCTGGCCCAGCAGTTGGAGATAGAAAGGGTTCCGCTGCCTCAGCCTGTCCCCGCCAACGCCCTGGACGGTCACCTGCTGGGGACCGTCACTCATCAGACTGTTCCAGTGCAGATGCTTCTCTCCGGCAACCACCACGAAACTATCACGTTTCACATCTTGGACTCTCCGCGTATCCCACTCATTTTGGGATATCCCTGGCTCCGGCGCCACAATCCCCACATAGACTGGGCGACGGGAGCCATTCTGGGCTGGAGCTCGGCCTGTCACCAAGTCTGTCTCAAGCAGGCCTCCGCTCCTCAGTCCAGGCCCTGCACCACGTTGGCTCCTGATCTGATGGGGGTCCCGCCAGAGTACCACGATTTCAGGGAGGTTTTCAGCAAGGCGAAGGCGACCTCTTTGCCTCCACACCGTCCATATGACTGTGCCATAGATCTTCTACCCGGCACCAGTCCTCCCCGAGGTCGTCTATACTCCCTGTCCGCACCAGAGAGGAAGGCCATGGAGGACTACATTAACGACTCCCTGGCGGCTGGCATCATCCGTCCGTCATCCTCCCCTGCTGGAGCGGGGTTCTTTTTTGTCGAGAAGAAGGACAAATCATTGAGGCCCTGCATCGACTACCGAGGCCTCAACGACATAACGGTGAAGAATCGGTATCCCCTCCCCCTCATCTCGTCTGCCTTTGAACTCCTGGAGGGGGCTACCATCTTCACCAAACTGGACCTCCGCAACGCCTACCACCTGGTGCGAATTCGGGAGGGCGACGAGTGGAAGACAGCATTCAACACACCTACTGGACACTATGAATACCTGGTGATGCCTTTTGGCCTCACCAACGCCCCCGCCGTCTTCCAGGCTCTGGTCAACGACGTGCTCCGGGACATGCTTAACAAGCATGTCTTCGTCTACTTGGATGATATTCTAATTTTCTCCAAGGCCAAGGAGGACCACATCCACCATGTTCAGGGGGTTCTTCAACGGCTCCTGGAAAACTCGCTGTTTGTTAAGGCAGAGAAATGCGAGTTCCATGCTCCATCAGTCTCCTTTCTTGGATACATTGTCGGCCAGGGGAGCATCCAGATGGATCCAGCCAAGGTCTCAGCCGTCGCCGCCTGGCCTGTTCCTGACTCCCGGAAGCAGCTACAAAGATTCCTGGGGTTCGCCAATTTTTACCGTCGTTTCATTCGGGGATACAGCACGGTGGCAGCCCCTCTCACAGCTCTCACCTCCTCCAAAGTCCCCTTCAGCTGGTCCTCCGCCGCCACAGATGCCTTCCAGACCCTCAAGAATCGCTTCACCTCTGCGCCTATCCTGCGTATGCCCGACCCCAAGAGACAGTTCGTGGTGGAAGTAGACGCCTCTGATGTCGGGGTGGGGGCTGTCCTGTCTCAGCGGGCTACTGATGACCAGAAGCTCCACCCCTGCGCCTTTTTCTCTCGACGCCTGACTCCCGCAGAAATGAACTATGACATTGGAAATCGGGAGCTTCTGGCGGTCAAATTGGCACTGGACGAGTGGCGTCACTGGCTGGAGGGGGCCGAACAACCATTTCTCGTATGGACGGACCACAAGAACCTAGAATACATCAGGTCAGCCAGAAGACTGAACTCCAGGCAGGCCCGCTGGTCCCTCTTTCTCACCCGATTCAATTTCACTCTCTCCTATCGCCCGGGAACCCGCAACGTTAAGCCTGACGCCCTCTCCCGCCAGTTCCTGAAGGAAGAGGAAGAGGTTTCCACAGCAGCGGACACCATCCTTCCCTCTGCTCGCCTGGCCGCCGCCATTACATGGGGGATTGAGGAGAGAGTTAGGACGGCGCTGGAGGAGCAACCAGGTCCCAGCGCCTGTCCTCCCAACCGGCTCTTCGTCCCGGCCCACCTCCGTTCTGAGGTGCTCCAGTGGGCCCACAACACGCACCTCACCTGCCATCCAGGGATCCAGAGGACCAAGGAGGTTCTTCAGCGCCGATTCTGGTGGGACTCCCTGGACCTGGACACCCAGGGGTTTGTCAAGGCCTGCCCTGTCTGCAACCGGAACAAATCCTCCCACCAGGCTCCTGCTGGTCACCTGCTCCCGCTTCCAGTTCCCCATCGTCCCTGGTCCCACATATCTCTGGACTTTGTGACCGGTCTACCACCATCTCTAGGACACACCACTATCCTTACCGTGGTAGACCGGTTTAGCAAGATGGCCCACTTCATTCCCCTGCCCAAGCTCCCTTCAGCCAAAGAGACTGCTGAACTGGTCCTCCAGCACATATTCCGGCTCCATGGTCTTCCAGTCGATGTGGTCTCTGACCGAGGGCCGCAGTTCTCCTCGGTTTTTTGGAGAGAGTTCTGCTCTCTCATCGGGGCCACGGCCAGCCTGTCATCCGGGTTTCATCCTCAATCTAACGGCCAGACGGAGCGGAAAAACCAGGAGATGGAGGTGGCTCTCCGGTGTATGGTCTCCAGTCACCCCACTTCCTGGTCGCAGCAGTTGCTCTGGGTAGAATATGCCCATAACACACTCCTCAGCTCCTCCACTGGTCTCTCCCCTTTTCAGTGTGCTTATGGATACCAGCCACCCCTATTTCCAGCCCAGGAGAGGGAGGTTTCTTGCCCCTCTGTACAGGCTTTCATCCGCCGGTGTCGCCGCACCTGGTCCCAGGCCAGATCCACTCTTCTGCGGTCGGTGGGCCGTTACACAGCCTTGGCCAATCGTCGCCGCACCTCGGCTCCTGCTTATCAAGTGGGACAGAAGGTGTGGTTGTCAACCCGGGACCTACCACTCCGGGTCGACTCGAAGAAACTGGCACCCAAGTTCATCTGAAGACCTGCTCGTCTGTCTCTGCCCCGGTAATCACCTCAGCTTTTCGTCCCCGACCACGAGTTCTGCCTCAGTGTTTCTGGTGTCTGTCTGCCTGTTTCCCTGGCTGTTTGGAGGTTTCCCCGGGCAGTCTGTCCCCCTGCTCCAGTTCGTTGCCACAGACTCTCCGATTGAACTCAGGTCTTATTCCCTCTCTCTCACCTGCCATATCGCCTGCTGTGAGTTTCTCAATAAGCAATATTACTAAGTATCCCTTGCTGTTGTGCTGCATTTGGGTCCTACACAAGCCCGTTTCATTTATAATATTTAGCATGACAAAGTAGTTTTGATATGTTCATTTGATGGAATGTTTGAAGTTAAATCTTTTTTTACAGCCCAGCAGTTTTCCTGGGGTTTTTCGGACACTCAAATAAAATGGCTAAATATAGCGCACTGAGTAGCAAGTAGAGCAATGTGTCAAACTCAAGGAGATGATTTTGATTTTCTTTTAATAGCCTTAGACTACTGACCTACTGCTACTTGCATAACCAGAAGTATCTCCACACAATGTACTGGGAAAAAGTCTGACTGGACCCATAACCATACAGGTTTGGGGAGAGAAAAGCACTCTGGTTTGGTTGTATTTCTTGCACTCTAGCACAGTTGTCTTGGGCTGAGCTAAGCACAGGGTGTAGTGACATAGTTTCCTTTCTGTGATTGTCAATGGCAGGCTTACACTCGCAGCCTATTTCCAGTGCACTACAATGTCCAGCAACATTGTGCATTCTAAGCCAACCAGGTTGTCTGCTGAAAACATGGCTGCAGAACAAGCAAGATGTACACAAGACAAGTCAAGGGTCAATGTAGATGGTCAGGAGTAGAGTAAATAAATACACATATAAAGTAACTAGTAACCAGTTTGTTACAGAACGAGCACCAACAGATCTACCTTTAGATACTTTAAGTGTTTTTAGAGATTGTAGTGCGACATGTTAGACAGTGCTCTCCACCGTCATCCGCAAAACAAACAAAGGAATATATATTTTAGAAGAAAGCTGTTAATTCTTCCTCTGCTCTACAAAAAGTTGGAGAGTTTGAGAAAGTTTGGTGCACGCTCCATCTTGTGCCATCATAAAGTCATCTTGTCTTAACAAGTAACATGTATGAAGGATGTGTTACCTCTTCTTCTCCAGCACGGTCCCTCCTGGATGGTGTAAGAAAGGTCAATGAACTCCAGGTCTACGGCTGAGCGTTTGGGGAGGTGGGAGAAATGCTGTGCGTCAGTGATCTGGTTCTCAACCTTTTTCAGGTGGGTCAACATGGAGGCTTCTTGCTGTTGCTGAGTCTGGCTGCCTCCATTACATATTATGGCCTCCATGGTATCCATGGGGATACTGACAGACTCAGGTTCCAATGCGTGATTGTCCATACTGGCTCTGTGCCTGTGGGAAGAAGGGAAGAGGGAAAGGAAAGAGAGGCATAAACTGAAGTAGAGGTGAAGAAAAAGGCAAATCAGAAAAATAACAGAGGTCAGCCATGCTTTATTATCTGCTGGCATGTTTCATTTTTAACCTGCAACTCAAGATTTGGTGTCTTTTTAGCATTTTTGGAGGTTATTAAATAAATCTACTGAAAAAGGGAAACAACAGGGATCTTGAACCTTGATGCCAAAAACAGAAGAAGAGGAGAAGGAAAATACATTTGATCAGTAACTTTGTACCTTTTTCAAAGCATTTGTTTCTATCACAGTTAGCATACAGATCACGAATGAATGTGAGAGCTACTCATGTTGATCATGAAGAAGAGCTGCTTTCAAACACAATAAATACATACAAGCTTATCAAATAATATCCACAGGGAGACATTTCAGAAGAACACAGCTACATCATCATGAATGCTGGCATTTTATCTACATTTTCATGGCTGGAAAAATCCAGTAGGGACAAAACAATAGTAGTATTGATGATTTGCAAAATCATTTGTTTTAGTGGTGGAGACACACAAGAACATAGCACCATGGGTGGACTGGGACAAAAAATCGGCCCCCCAAGCGAAATTTTTCTCATGTGCCATAGATGCGCCGTGCGCCCTAGCCTAACCAGCCCCCACCCCCCGCTCCTGCGCGGCCCACATTGCCCATCGCTAAGCCCAAGAGTGTGTTTGGGGTGTGTGATCTACTCGTTAAATATATATATATCGGGACTTGTCGGCCCAAATAGCACATTGGCTCACCGGGCAAATGCACGGTATGCCAGATTGCCAGTCCGTCCCTGCATAGCACTGTACACACAGAATGTTCACACACAGACATCACATAAGCAGTATGTAGTGTGTTGTTCAGGTTTCAGGGAGTTGATCTTTTCAGATACAAGAACAGGCCCGACATGACATAAATAAAAAGACTTCACTACGAAAAGATGCCTTTGGCATTTACATTTAATTTTACACAGTGGACATGTGTAGACAGCTTGTGACGCTGCAGAAAGAATGCAGAAGAAAACATGGATGAACCACATAATGATGATGAGATTTATTGGTGCCAAAGCACTGGTGCTGGTGGCTGGGACAAGCTGAGGGTAAAGTGAGGTGAATTCTAGTCAAACGTTCAAACATAGGTGAAGACACAGTGTGTTAGCAGCATTAGAGTATGAAAACGTTGATGCAGTTTAGCTGCCTATTATTTTTAAACAAAGCTATGGCTGAATTTGGTCCACCTCAATGATTATGGTATTTACATATGTGATTAATGAGCCAGGTTGAACTTTTTTTTAGCCAAGCTAGTGGCGTGGCTCTAGGGATGGTAGTATCAGTTTGTCTACTGTAATCAGGGCCGGTCCCAGCTATGGGTAATGTGGGCGGCCGCCCAGGGCGCATTCTCCGTGGGGGGCGCACGAACGCCTGAAAAAGCAAAAAACCTCGGCAAATTTCGATACCGCTCATTAAGTTAGCGGAGCGGGGTGTTGACAAGGCAGAGGGGGGCGTCGGACAGACCGATGGGGGCGCACGCATCCAGGGGCGCACGGCGCATCTAGGGGCGCACGGGCTGCCGTTAGGGCGCACGAGAAAATGTTCGCCTCGGGGGGGGGGGGCATTTGTGTTTACCAGACTTTTTGGTGAGGTCCACATTTTCTGGCTTTGAGTAAAAACTGGATGGATTAAATGGATTGCCATGACATATAATGCAGACATTCATGTTTCCCACAGGATAAATTCAGTTAACTCTGGTGATTCCCTGAATTCTTGTCTGGCACCATCATCAGGTCAGAATCTCAATTAGTCCACTTTGTTAGAACACACTGGCCAAATCCTTCCAAACATAATGACATCCCTATCGACTTTGTGTTTAGTGCTAATTAGCAAATGTTGCATGCTAATCTAATTAACTAACAGAGTGAAAATGTTAGCATTATCACTGTGAGCATGCTGTGCTAACTTTAGCATTTAGCTCACAGCACAGCTGTGCCTAAATATAGCCTTGCAGAGCTGCCAGCACCAGCAGAATACTGGTCAACCAGTGACGTCTTTGGCATTTGTACAGATTTGAGCAGATATAAGCAGGTAATTATACATTTCACAATTTACCCAGTTTCTGCACTAACCACATTATTGATAAAAACACATCCAGTGACAACCATGTGGGCGAGCAATAGTAGTGTAAAGACTATGTTTTACAGAGCAGGTGAGCAGTTTCTTTCATTCCCTACATGCTCAGTAAAGCTTCACCCAACATTTCTGTTCCTGAGCTTCACCAGTGCTTCACTGTTAATAGACAGACACACAGGTGAAGAGACAGTGCTCTTTCCTCTGATTCTGTGCATACTGCTGATGATGCACAGACAGTGGTGAGTAACAGCATGTCTCAGTAGGCTGTGTGTGTGTGTGTGTGTGTGTGTGTGTGTGCGCGTGTGTGAGAGAGTATGTGTGTCTGAGTAGAAAGCCTGGTAAGCACGGACAGCTCAATATCACTTATGATAAAGACATTTGTAGTCAGGCCTCTCAGAGGTGTGAACAAATCTTCTCATAAGAATTACAATCCAGTTAGTTGTTGCCTGGATTACATTCACAGGCTTTTTGGTGTAAGGAGCAGGGTGATGTGCTTATACTGCAGGGGAAAGTCAGAGAGAAGAGCTGGCAGCTGATGGTTGGCTATACAAAACACTCCAACAGCAGAGTCCACTATCTGCATCCTGTCCTACTCTCAGATCAACAGATACATTTTCCGTATGCGGGCAACATCTTTTCCAAAGCGTAATAAGGTTTAGGAGAAGATAATCAATATGATCAGACACAAAAATGATGGTTGATTATTTCTGTCCACTGATTAATCAATAAATCAACAAATTGTTTCAACTCTATGCATAACTGACGACATATGTGCCTGAGCAGCCAACAGTATAAGACTTCAGGGTAAATGTGTTTTTGAATGTACAACTTTACTGTTTTAAAATATTTAAGCTGGCTTGGACAAAGAATAGTCGTCTGTCTGTTTCACGTGTAATACGGGAATTAAACATCACATTTCTCATCATTAAAATAAAAAACAAACAAAGTACAGTACAGACTGGAAGCAGAAAATTCATTAACCAGCATTTATTCAAAAAGAAATCATAATTTTTAGAACAGTTATACAAATACAGTTTATCTTAACGGACAAGAAGCCTGTGGACATATCTTATCTTTCTAGAGTGACGTGTCTTTCAGACATGTAGAGAATTCATGAAAATGTCATATTTCTTAAAGGAAGTTCAGCAGCTTTGGTTTCATTCAAACTACTAATATGTATATGGATTAAATGATAGGTCACCACTACAGACACAATAACTGCTAAGGTGTAATACAGCTGTCCCTCGTTCACTGCTGTTAGTTACTGGTTTCAACATTTATTCACCTGGAAAACTAATATTTCTCTGTATAATATGGCCTCCTCTTTCTGTATGTCTGCGCTGTATTTCTTGTTTTTCTTTGGTTTTGTGGTCTAAGAAGTCAAATATCCCTTTCAGGGGATCTTTAATGCAAAAAGTTACTTTGATCAGTGACACTGATGGTTCAGTTTAGTCACTACAGCTTGAGGATTTAGTGTTAAAGATTTGTTCCTGCATAAAATGGACACCTCTACTGGTGGTAGATTTGTTATAAGTCCATCTTCAATGGAGATTTATATACATTATTTGGGAAAAGATAGCTAAGGAATGACCAACGTCAGACAAAATCCTTTTCCAATGTCCTGGCAGGACTCTAAGAAGCAGAAATATGCAATCTCCCTGTGATCGCGAGGTGTTTAATGATTATCGAAATGGAGATACGTCTAATCTACTTTGTTCTGCACAGACCACTGTAAAAATGGTTCCCAAGTCTGAGGTGGTACAGTAATTTGTCCTTTTTGAGGCAGAAGTCTCATTTAATCACTCATGAGGTTCTTAATCCCCTTTGGACTTTCTTTTCTACCCTTGATCTGCTCGGAGCCAGAGGGGGCTGGAGTTATTGGCTTGGGAAAAAATCTGCAGACTCAGGTAGACTACCAAGCACCAAGCCAAGCTAATGTATGGGAATTGACTGATCCTTCACTTGCCCTCCGGATCACACCTCCTCTTTTCAAGGAGAGAGAAGCCAAAGAAAAGTCTTTTCTGGTTCTCAAATGATCCTGATGAGAAGAAGGCGATGAAATGGAGAGACAGTTTACACATGCCAACATGTCACGAGTCAACCTGGATGGGACTGCAGTGTACTGGATGAAGGAAGGTCCAGAGAGGGTAGAGAGGGAAGGAGAACTCAGTGACCTGGGATCATCCTGCTTCAGATTATCTACAGTACCGCTGTTACACCTGTATCTGACTCTAAGACTTGATGCACAAATACAGCTGGATTAAAGGCTCATTAGAATCAAATAAAGTAGTCAGTTCCACACAGCTAAATGGAGACATCGAGGTCATTATACAAAATCATGCCAACTGCCTGGTTTAACTGGAATGAACTCAGAACAAACGTTTGATCTAAGGACTTTGTGGAAATAAGATGAAAAAACACATATCCTGGTGTGTGCTGGGTTACAGCACTAAAAATAAAGCTCAAACAAACATCCACTATCATTCAGGCTTTTTGCACTACTTCACAGGTCTAAGCGAAACCCCATGTTATAGAATAGCCAAGGTTAGCATCACTTCACCTGGACTACTATATGATTTTCTTTTAACAGAAATGTAGAACCTGAAAAATTGAGGTTTGAGCATCATGTTAAGCATGAATCTACCATGACTATAAAACCCTCTTTCGTGAGCAGCAGAAACTTTGGTGGAAAATTTCTCAAGTCATTCTGGGAAATGTAGGCAACCACAAACTGATGAGGCATGTTGAGGTAATTACAACATGGCTCCCAGAATACGCTGACCATCACTGGGAGATGACATCTTTTAATTATATCATTTCCCAGAGATCACTTGGTCTACATGGTGACATCATCTTCTTTGGGTTAGTGCTTAAGGTTTGGTAAATGGTCCTTCATTTCGGTGTTCAGTCATGGTGCCACTAATGTTATCCAACTATTTTTAAATTATTACAAACAAAGCAGAATTGAAAAAGGCATCAGACTTTTCCACAGTGTAATAACAATAGGCCACTTTATTTTCACAAAAAGTCACCTTCAGTGGAGATTTTCAATCTGAATTGCTGCAGATGTGCATCTGAAAAGGTTATTTTTATCCTCTGCATGAGTTGTGAGCATGGGTTGATGTGTCTTACGTATTCTGATCATACTGATACCACACAACAGTCAGACACAGCTTGAAGCTGACTATGTTTAAGCTTTTAAGCAATAGGTTTGTGTGGTCTTAGGGTTAAATGTGTCCAGGTTTGCCAGGAAATAATAGGGCTGACCCACAGAGACAGACAACCATTCATGTTGACACCTACAGCCAGTTAACCTAACCTGCATGTCTTTGAACTGATCAGTGAAAATACAAGCACAATGAGAACACACAAACTCCACAAAGATCCCAACAATAACAACATGGTCAATCATTTCCATTGCATATAAAAGTTGGCAACAACTTCCTTCCAGCAAGTTCAGGAAGAAATGGTTGCATTTACCTAAAGCCCTTGGAGATTGTATCATAAGACTATGGTCCTTTAGACTTCAAAGAGCTCTCCACCCAGTGCAGGCTACCCAGGTTAGGTACTTTATCATCTCAGAATAAGATGGCCACCTACAACCATTAAAGGAGTTTCAGGAATTTGGGAGGTGTTAGGGGTAAAATGGGAGAACAACCTTCAGTGTAATTTTGAGGAAGTTGAATGGGAAGCGCTTTACTTAGTAGTCAAACATAAACTTACACAATACAATCTCATTCACGGAATATACTAAACCCCTGAAGGGCGGCACAGAGTTAAACCCCAGTCTTTTAAGTTGCGTTCAAGATGTAGAAGTGAAATCGGCATGTTCATATAGATGTTCTCAGCCTGCCCATGTCTACACTCATATTGGACATCTAAACTCATTGTGCTTAAGGACATTAGAATTGCTCTCTTCACAGCCAACAAATGCTTAGCCATGCAATGGAAAGATGTACAACAACCTTTGGCTAGGTAGACTGATGAATTATGTCATGTCTACCAAATAAAAGGTCATTTATAATATAACCTTTCTGCACACAGAGTCTACTCTATTCCAAATATTCAATCCAGCCATAATGTATAATTCAGACATGGTCGTTCTCTATTATTGAATTCCCCCTCTGCAACTGTTGTTTTTCTTGTTTTCTTCGTTATTCTGTACTGATTTTTACTTATGCCTTTTTCTTTTAATTTGAAGAGCTACATCTTCTGTATAAAGTAGTGGAGGGGCGTGGACAGCAAGTATGTGCTTAGGTTGTGAGTGGTGTATGGTGATGCCTATATTTTTGTACACTGTATTATACAGCTCTAGGGCTGTTATATTATTAAAAAAAAAAGGACAACGTAGAAAAAAGGTCTTAACAACAGTGTTCACTAGTGTTTTAACATTGCACCACCCCACTGAGTTAAAGAACAAACTATAATTCTTGTATTTGATATCAGATGCCACCTGCAGCATCACTCCTCTCCAGCTTGAGTTCCTGATTCCAGTTAGGTACCTGTCAGAACAACTAAATGAAGTATACTATTCCATTTTTACACTGCTGTCACCAGTGGTGTAGTGGGGCCTGGAGATGTGGGTACGCAGAGGATAAATCCCCCTTTGTTATTTACAGTGACATGTAGGATCACATTAAGCTCACCCAAAAGGAAGGAGTAAGGATCATTATGAAATCAACAGAAGAGATGCAGATTGTAAATGCTGACCTACAGACTGAAAAAAAAACAACTACATACTGAGTGAAGTATTACTTATTCTTTACTCCAGCCACTCATGAAAACTATGCAACCATCATAACACCCACCCTAATAAAATAAATTCTGCTCGTAGAACGCTACTGAATGATGCACACTGGAGAAGTGAGTATACCTGTACTACAACACTGGCTGTCACTCCGTGCAGTAACAGCCACACATTTCTTTGTCTTTTTTTGGTTATAATGTTTGGTGCGGGGGCGGCACTGTGGTGCAGTGGTTAGCACTGTCACCTTACAGCAAGAAGGTTCTGGATTTGGACCCCTCAGCTGGATGGTTTGTATGTTTTGTTTTCTTCTACAGTCCAAAAATATGCAGGTCCATTGGTGACTAAAGGTGTGAATTATTGTTTGTTTCTGTGTGTCAGCCTTGTGATGAATTGGTGACCTGAGCGTGGTGTACCCCGCCTCTCAGCTGGTGTAGGCTGGGATCGGCTCCAGCTCTGCGGTCATGAGGACAGACGGGTGTAGAAAATGAATAAATGAATGTTTAGTGTGTTGTCAAATGTTTAATACTCTGTGGCTGCTGAGCTCCTCCAGGGTGGATAAAGCAATACATAATAAATAATTATGCATCTGATATCCACATGCTTTGTATTATATATTTAGACTTAGATTATATATTTAAACTAGCACAAATCAAATCAAATTTTATTTGTATAGCTCAAAGTCACAAAATACATTTGAGTCGGAAGACTTTAACTAAACACAAATGAGAATGTAGGGGGAAGGTAGCGGTAATGAATACCTTTAAACATGCCGAAAGATGACTCATGCTGTACACACTGTTAGAGTTAGTATTGTTGCGTTGACTGGATGCTAACATTTAGTTAACACAACAGCATGCAGAAAAGAGGCTATGCATGGAGCCTCTTTAACCTCAGATATGGTCTGATTATTCAGCCGGTGAACAGCAGCCTGAACAGAATGGCTGTTCTTGCATAATGTGAGAAGACTGAATGTAGGATTATTAAGATCAGACCCAGGGAAGTGGGTTAATAGTGCTGGTCTCCCATGACTGTGTAAGAATGAAAAGGCTTTGACAGAGAAAAAAAAAAGATCTAAAAGCTCACATACATTCCTCGTCAGAGTTACAACGTACAGGCTTTCTAAGCTACAGCAGCACTTCACTTATGAGAAGCTGAAGCAGAGAGTGTGTAAAGTTCAAAGTATCCCAGTCACGCAGCTAATAAGTTCATAAATAAGACTAAAGTACTGCAATAGCACTAATGTCAGTGATTATTACAACATGTGTGAAAAAAAAGAAGCTCATTTTATGATAATTAATTTGACTATGACTCCAATGCAAAGAAACCCCAAACAGCCGTATAGAAATTTAGTTTTATTATGTATTAGCATATATATTTAAATCTATGTATAATTTTAGGTTGTTGTTGTAGATATCGGTATACGTCAGCTGATAACAGAAACAGAGGTGCAGAAATGCTAAAATATGTTTTGAATGAGTGTCAAACTCTGAAATATCAATATCTTCTATCTAAAAAAAGGTTATATTACACATCCTATCAGTTCATGCACTTAAACTGGTACTAATTCATCTCAATTTATCACATAACTTCAGACAATTCAACTCCTTTCAATGCTTTAACTTTAATGGTATCTTAAACATCTTTTAACATGTTATTTCAGCCGTTCAATTTCATTCAGTACCCAACCTTAAAAAAAACAAAACTGTTTATTTGTTTGTCTTTAAAAATTATATATATATATATGGTTATTTAGTTAGTTAATTGAAAGTAAACGCGACATAGCCCACAAGCTACATTTGGAATGCCATAAATAACATTATTGTTTACCTGGATTGAATAGAAGACGTTTGCTGTGTGTTACATCAGCTACTTTTTAAAGGACTAAACCCAAGATAAGACATCAGAGTTGTGTGAGTGAACAGGGAGGAGGGTGCAGGCAGGACGGTGGCACATTCGCTCCAGAGAAGATGAGTCATGAGATGTAAAGTCACACCTGTGAGGAATCTACTAAAAACAGCGAGGAGAGAGAAACAGGCGGAATGAGGAGCTTACGTCGAAGTGCTGCCTCTGGAAGTGTCGCTGTCCTCCGCGGTGTCTGTCAGGATGTTGTTATCCTCCCCGGCTGCTGCATTCAGGACCAAACACAGCCTGTTCCAGTCTGACGCATCTACAGCATCGATGCACGCCGGAGCACAGCACAGCAGAGCAGAGAGGGCGGATCAGGACGGGAGGTGGTGGTGATGCTGGTGTTGGTGGGGTGGGGGCGGGCGGAGCAGGATGAATGGAGGAGGAACACTGAACTACTGTACAGACCCTGCTGTCAGAGCCGGGTCACATGATGACTCCTCTACTTTGTAGAAATGTGGATTTGTGTCTTTAATCTTTATCGCAGGTGACAGTTGTAGGCTTATGTTTATGTAACCCACTTTTCAATAACCTGTTACCCCTGAAGACTCATTTCACACCTATTAGTATACAATTATATACAGCATTTATCATATCTGTAAAAAAAAATAATGTAGTTATATATTAAAATGATGAAATGTTAAAGCCTTATTGGTGTAATGGCAATTTTAACACATACAAATGAATTCTAGGCCTTACCTTACTAAAGTTCAAATTTTATTTTTTTCCCACAGCTTTCAGTCACATCTGTGTTGGTTTCTTCAAACTTAGCATGATGATCATGATTGTAGTTTGTAAGACACAGCCTGTAAGTGGAGCTAGCATCCTAATTTTGGAGGATATATTATTTGGGATAAATTGTTTTGATTTTTTTGAAAAATACTTTTGATTAAAGGTCCAGTGTGTAGGATTTATACCCCTCATTTCACTCTTCTCTTATGGTGACCATGAAACTCCCAGCCCCAAAAAAGTCAGTGCTTAGTTTGTCCACCCTGGGCTACTGTATAAACATGGCAGTTCAACATAGAGGACTGGGTCTGCATCTGGAGATATAAAAAGTTCACTAACAAAAACATAATTCTTTAAAGGGATTATTCATAAATTAAAACTGAGTTATGAATATTCTTCTGCAAATAGATCCCCCTAAATCTGACACACTGGACCTTTAAAGTGAAATGAAATAGAGTATCTGGTATCTTAAGGTCTTAAAATCTTAGAGATCTTAAAATGGGTCAATAATTGTGTGTGTGTGTGTGTGTGTGTGTGTGTGTGTAACATGTGTGACATGTAAGGCATGTGTTCATGTGTGTTTGCTGTTATACATCCTGTGGAAGTTAGAGACGGTTGAATTCCTCACAGTTTTTGGGGATGTGACAAACATGGCAACAAGCCATGACTCGTCAACAAGGACTGCATATCTCTGCCTGGCATGTTCAGACAACTCTACAGCACCACACAATGTATAGATACATTCTCCACCTGTCACATCTGTGTTGTTGTGGTTGATCACTGGTTGGTCTGCCTCTAACCTATGCCTCAAGCCTCCTGCTTTCAAAGTCCAGTTGCTACATTACCACCCTAACAACAGTCAGTTTTCTGAGTTTCTTTATGATATAAGACATCTTTTGGGGATGGTTTGATCTATATCTGGTTGCAATTCCTTGACTTGACCACTTCAACCTTATTTGGGGTTGATGTAGTGCAAAATCTTCCATCTACAGTGCTATGAAGGATATACATGGTTCTTTTGGCTGGACTGATTAAACCTTGAATTTTAAACTGCAAAAAATAATAATAACGTAACTTTTTCTATGCATGTACCAATTTTTAGCTACAGGTCTGTAGTTTTATTACTACAGTTTTAACGTTTCCACAGTGTAACATACACAGTCATGATAACAGATCTACATGATGGTGAGAAATTACACATGGTGGAGTTTTATTTGTTTATTTTTTCTATAAAAAAGTTGATACCTTATTAACCTATTGTTCTGTGAAGAGAATCAAGGTTATTCTGCTGCTGTGGCCTGGAGGAAACGTGCAGACATGACTGAGTCTAACAAGTGACAAAGACCTAATTTGTTAGTAATTAGTCCTTTGAAATAACACGTTGAAGAGGAATGACACCTGGCTGCTGTCAGGCTTGGTTAAACAATCTCATTATTGTTAAGCTGGGCAGATGTTTCTTGATATTTGATATCAGATGATATTTTTTTTCCAGAGTAAAAAAAAACCCCACCAGAATTGTGCTGCTTGGTCATGATGGAATCTTTTTTATCTTTTGGGGAGATGCTTTAATTTCATTTCTACGTAAGTGTCCTATTAGTGGTGCAGATTGTAATTGTGGCACTCTTGTCTCATCATGTTCAAATCATTTCTATAAAATGAGGCCAACATTCTTCATATGTCACTTTATGAGTCATATTTCCAGTTCATTTTCATTTTGTTGCTTGAGTGTCTATAATTGTATTGTTCAGTCTCTATCTGTAACAACAAGCAGCATTTTTTATTTGTTTTGTTGTACTTTACAGCCTGCTGGCTTTGTATTCAGTGTACAGATATGAGAATGACACTGATGTTCACATCTAACCAGAAAGTCAAGAAATCCTATATTATTTATTTTGACTGAGTTTTCTAATTTACTTGTCCTATTTTTGAGTTCTCATTGTCTCTTTAAATCTTCTTTATATTGAAGTCTGCTGACATTAAGAAACCTGTGCCTTCCAAATGCCTTTTGGTATTTGTAGTCCCCTAAATATTGCAGCTCTACATAATACATCCAAGCATGTAGATACCCATACAGTAACCTTATGCCTGTTGTGATGAATGCCAATTTATTACATTTACATACAGTTTTTTAGGAAGCATTACCGTTTTTCCACCAACTAGTTAATGGTAAATATGTGTACGTTTAGATAAAGTGTTAGCCTAGTTGTTTTTTACATTTTCTTACATTTGTCCAGTGTTTTGTATACAGATTAACTCTGTGTTGAATGGCAATATTCATCACACATGTTCTTACAATCACAAAGAGAAAACAACAAAGATAATGCAGAACTGTGTTAAGACAAAGGTGACAAAAAATGGTGATTAGTCATGTACATGCTTTCTGCCTACTTTTCATTTCTTGGTGTCAGTATTGTGTAACATAGACTGCAGGCCACACACACATATATACAAGCTTTTGTCTTCATATAAGTGCACAACTCATAAAAATATAAAACAAATATCTAGACATGCTAATGCAGAAATGTAAAATTTTATATCTTTAAAAAGTGATATTTTATGTCAGATAGCAGCACATCTTAGTCATCATACTTTCTTCTACTTATAGAATATTTATATTAAGACACAATGCAGAAATATGAGTGAAGTTATATTTGTTTTGTTTTTTGGGGTTGTTTTTAGTTGAATTTTAATTTTTTTTGATGGAACATTTAATGTCTTTGTGGGGGAAACCTGAGCACCAGGAGAAAACCCACGCATACACTTGGAGAACTCCACACAGAAACAAGATGGTGATGTTTCTGTGCTGCCCTGAATGGCACAGTTCACTTTGACATCTCTTGAGGAGCCTGGGATACAATGACAGATCTTTTTTTCTTCATTGACAATGTCTTTGTGGGGGAAACCTGAGCACCAGGAGAAAACACACGCAGACACTTGGAGAACTCCACACAGAAACAAGATGGTGATGTTTCTTGATGGTGGAAAGAGGGATGGAGGGAGGAACAGGGGGATGGAGGGAAGATAGAGGAATGAAGGGGGCAGGAAGAGGAAGCTAGTGTTGTGCGACCTGAGTCGAACAACAAGGAGGCTCCTCCCCCTCAGCTTGGCTGTCACAGCTTTTCTTTTTGTGGATCTAGCTCAGAAATCCCTTCTTCTTCTTCTCCTCTGTTTATGTCCCTGATGTGACAGTTCCCTTATTACTCATTACTCTTTCTTCCTGACTCCTCTCTGAGTGCTCTTCTTTTTGGAGCAGGGAGTTCTTCTCCTCCTCCACCAGTTTAGATATCATCTCCGAGTCCTGTTGTTTCTGGATCAACTGCTCTTTGAATTTCTCCTCCAGGGCGTTGTATTCTCCCTGCCAAGCTTTGTAGGTCTGGAGAAATTCAACTCTGCAGCTCCTCAGCTCACTAGTTTCTGTCTCTGTGAGCTTCTGGGAGAGTCATTCAATCTCTTGTTTGTCCTTATTTTTCATTTCCTGGTTTTTGTCTTTTTCTGTCTTCTCATTTTTCATTTTCAGGTGATGCTCCTCCACTTTCTTCTTTTCCTTCACGAGCTGTTTTTCGGTGGCCTCTCAGCTCTGTTGTTTAGTGGCCATCTCCTCTGTGAATTTCTCCTGCAGAGCGTTGTATTGGGTCTGTCAAGTGTTGTTGCTTTGAAATTTAGCACTAACTGGAAACTGTGAGCTTGTGAAAGAGATCATGGTTGTTCCTCTGAAGATCCAGGATCTCTTTGTCCTTCTGGAGGAGTTGTTGTTCCATCCTTTTTAACTTCTGCTGCAAGTCATTCTGCAGCACAGCGCTCTCCTGGACTTTTTTCTTTTCTGACTCCAGCAGTTTTGAAAACGTCCTTGTTGAATCACCAGAACAAAAGATGATCCGTGTGCTACAAGGATTTGTGTATGTCCAACAAACAGCAACCTCTGTGGCTGGGAAATGAAGTCAATGCGGAGGTGCCAAAAAACTGTAATACCTCAAGAGGCTGCTTGATGCTGGCTACAAAACCTTTCAACCCTTCTCTATTAAACTTATACTTGTCTCAGTTTTCCCAACCCTCTCTTTTTCTCCAGAACCATTTGTTTGATCTGCCCATCCCTTTTCTCATCCATTCACTCTCCCTTTCCTCCTATCATTCTCTTGTATTTGATCCTGCACATACCTCTCCCATCTCTCCTTTTCTAGATACAGTCTGGGGCCAGTAATCACCACAGGTGACTTTACTCCAGAAACCTATTCCCCACTTATATTTCTTTAATTTATTAAAGCTTACAAATCACAATGCAGCATTACTGTGGCTCATGAATCAATAATCAATAACAAGTAAAGATCCAAGAAGAGAGAAAACAAGATAACTGAACATCGTCCTAAAGACACTGAAACATACTTTATTTGTGCTATATGTAAATAAAATGTGTACAGATTGTGCAGTATATTGACTTTAGGAGGAGCTACCCCATATCAGGCCTCGCTCAGCAAAGTTTTTTTGGCCTTTATTGATAGTACAGCTGGAGATCGACAGGAAATGTGGGGAGAGAGATGGGGAGTGGCATGCGGGAAAGGGCCGCACAGCTCGGGAGCCAAACCTGGGCCTCCGCAGCGACCCTTCGCATATGGGGCGGCTGCTTAAGCTACCGAGCTAAACACCGCCCCCTCGCTCAGCAATCTTTCTATGAAACTCATTCAATGAGCCTTTAGTGCTGTTGCAGACAGTAGGACAATCATCAATCAAGCTTTAAAGAATAATGATATGAAAAATATGCAAGTGTGCGACTTTCTTTAGGCTTCTCCTCGGTTTGTATTCCCAAAACAAATTATGTAATATTGTAAAAACTACTTCCAAATAAGTAACATGTACAGAGACTACCCATTGAACAAGTATACTCACAGTGAAATACACTCTGTTGTATATTTTAGGTTATATATATGTGCATGTGTGTGTGCAAAAAGAGGCCTGTAACACCACATTATGTAATAACGCTCCATTATGTAATACATTTTCACTTCATCATGTAATAATGCTGCATTTTGTAATAATCGAAAGCGTTCCTCGTCGTGTGAATGGTCGGGTGCCTCTTGACACCCTGAATGTAAAGCAGTCGCTTTTCAAGTCCCGGCTAATGCCAAGACTTCGCTGCAGGGGTAGAGGATCAGAGCTCAGATCAAGGTTTTTGAGTTTGTTGGCTCTGTCCTCAGGGGGGAAGGCCTCCATTACAGCGGTGCTGTTGGATGCCATTTTGTGAAGATTCAGGTTCGCTGTTGACAGCATTCTCTGCATTCTTTTCAGCAGGTCTATGGCTATTTCCTCACTAGTCACGGAGGTGATCCCGTCGTTAAAATAAAAGTTGCATAGCACAAACTCCTTGGCGCCTGTGCCATGCTCTGCTTCACCAGCTTGCTGGTTTTGTATCACCTTTTGCATGAACTCAGAAAAATATTCTTTCATACCAGGTTTCCTCTGAAAGGTGCGCTGCAAGGAAGACAGAAGTGAAGAATGAAGCTCTGACATTGGACAGCACATTTGTCTTGTAGACGTTGGCTTTAGCAGGCTGATGTGCTTTGTCAAGGCAGATCTCTCCCACAATAACCCAGCCCAAATCTAAGCGCTGTGCATAGGGTGTTGTTGTGGGGCCCGTTGTACTGCTCACGTACTTTTTGTAAGATGTCTATCCCCAAGAGAAGAAGGATTTAAGCATCTGGATCTGCGGGTGGAATCTTGCCACTGGAGCGAGGTGAGGGAAGTGCTGGGCTATCTCAGGTGTCGGGATTTCTGCTTTGCCGTCCGGCATTGAGTAGCATTCTATGAGGGGAGGGAGAGCCACTGTCGACTTCCCATCAAGTGACTCCACTGTGAAGTTGCAGGCCTTTGTCCCCGCCGTCTCAACTGTGCCTGAGCACGTCCCCAGAGTGTAGGGAGAGGAGTTGCTTTTGGTGCCAAACGGGTTGAAGAATTGTGTCTTGGCAAGTGAGTGGTTGCTCTAGTCATCCAACACTGCATATACATGTTGGGCTTTTTCACAATGACTTGTGGGGAAATCTTTCACCAGGCATATTTTGGAGCATGACCTAGGTTGAGAAGTGCTGCATATTTTGGTGCATTTGGCCGTGACTTTGAGCTGCTCTTCATGCTGTTTTGGGTCGCCTTTGGTCTCTTCAGGCAGTAAGGAGGTGGGCTCAGGGTGCAAGGCAGACACATGCTTTTTGCTGTCACACTCTCTGCATTTCACAGACATTTTGCAGTCCTTTGCTAAATGTTTGGTGGAGGCACAGCACCGGTAGCAGATTAAGTTTTCCTTCAGAAAGGCTTTGTGCTCATGCAGTAGTTTGTTCCTAAAGGTGAGGCATTTAAAGCGGGGATGGGGCTTGTTATAGATGGGGAATTGCTTGTCTGGCTCATGAGCTGATTTCTCTGAATGGCTGACGTGGGAGTTTTGAGCTGATGACACCTCAGTCTTCTTCACAAAGATAGATAGTTTATTGCTTACCTTGCCTGTCTTGTCTGCCTTGATGCTGTTTGCACAGTTGGACAAAGGGAAGACAAAACTTGGGTTATTTCTAATCTTAGCTTGATTGCAGATGAACTACACAAAAAAACAGAAGGGTGGAAAGGCTACCCTGTACTGTTTTTTGTACCTGGAGCATTGTGCAACCCATTTTTCTTGAAGGCTGTAGCGAAAAAATTTTCACCATGGGGTTTACACCCCGGGCGGTGTGTGTGTATGCATGTCCAGGTGTGAGACCGCTCCACTCTCAACTGGTGAGGGTCTTTGTTCGAGACGTGGGGGAAATCTTCAAGCCTCTTCAGCAGGGCGTGCTCGATAACCTCAGGGCAGCTGTAGCAGTCCTCCCTGATGATGTCGACTGCTTTTGCTGGACTGGTTACCTGGACTGACCTGATGCGCTTGGCCTGTGTGGATGACTCTGGGCTGTGCCATTTGACAAGGAGGTCGAGTTCTTCTTGATGCGTTAGGTTGAGGTCATGTGTGATGCTCTGGAAAGATGTTTTCCATGCCCAGTAGTTCTCTGGACGGTCATCGAATTGGATCAGTCCTGAGCTCACCATTTCTCTCCTTATCAGGTAGGTGGCGAAGTCAGGCAATGGAGCAGGTGCCCCGTTGTAGACTTCCGTTCATTAGAAAAGGGACTTGGTGGGTTGCGAGCTGGTGTTGGACTGGTGTTGGAGTTGGTGCAGGGCGAACTGCTGGAGGGCGAACTGGTGCTGGGCTGACCGGTTGGTTGATGTCATTGTTTCCTTTTGGCTGTGAGTCGTTTGCTCCATGAGGGCATGGCTGGAGAGGGCGCTGAAGAATGATTGGTGGCTGAGGACGGCTGGGTGGCTTATGTGAAGGCCGTGGTTCGGGGAATGGCTGCGGAGCATGTGGCACTGGAATGTTGAGCACATACTCTCTGGTACACTGAGCTCTCTCTTGATTAAATCCAAAATCAAGGTCCTCCCAGTCGACTGCAGCCTGGTAGACCTCTGCCTCTCTAGACGCTGTTGATGCCTCCTTCTGCAGCTGTAGAATGTGGAGGTCTGCTTCCACCTCTGCTTGGCGGCATGCTGCCTCAGCCAACACTCTCTGTTTTTCTTCCTCAATACGGGCTCTTTCTCTAAGCACTGTGGCTTCTTTCTCAGCGTAAGCAATCTTTACTTTAAATGCTTCTGCTTTGGCTTTTGCTTTCATTGCGGCGCTACTAGCCACTGACACGTTGGACCTGCCTGTTTGTGACCGCATGTCCAGTGTTAGCTGTCCTTTGTCATCGTCTGGGGACAGCATTTTATCGCAGCGATGTTTGGGGGAGTGTGAGTAACGTTGTTTTCTCCCAAGTATTTTTATTGTTTTATAAGTGACAAACAACATATATACACGCAAACACACATATAACAACAACAACAATAGTAATAAAATTGAAATAATGATAATAATAATAAGTAACGTTGTTTTCAACTAAAGTTGTTTTACAGATAGATAGCTAAGAAGAATAAAATTAAGAGCGGGACTTTTCTTCCATGAAACTTTACTTGAACTCATTTCACTTCTTTTCCATCTCTCACTTTCATTCCATTTAGATCCATAAAACTACAAGAGACATAAAAATACAGAAAGTCACCAAGTGACACATCTGTAAGCTGTCAGACATGTTCACATTAATGTAAACAACTGTTATCAGATTTAACAATCTCATATGTAACATTATCTAGCTGCTAGGCTGCTAGTTAGCAATACACAGAGTGGCTAGGCATGTCATGCTAACACACAAGTATTCTTTCATTAAAACAAACATTTTGTTTACTTATTATCTTTAGAAATGTTACGCTAACTGTTTTATAAGCATCAGTATCTCATTCATTGAACAACAATCGGACATTGACACTTACGGACGTAATTACTCCAAGGATCAGAGCGAGGAAACAACTGTGTTGCATGCATCTTATCAAACTCACGAGTGACTGAGTGAATTCAGGCAATGGGCTACGTTACAAACAAAGGAATGCATGTAGATGTAGTACCAAAATCTAGCAGTAGGTGTCATCATGGGACATAAACATGACAGGAGTCAGTGGGTAAAAGGTCAGTGTAACCAGGCTCAGCAGCCTCTATGGACATAATGGAAGAGGAGAGGAGACTGAAGAGGACATTGACAAAAGAAGCTAAGTAGAAAAAAGGAGAGAGTGAGTGAGCAAGACACCGCCGGACAAGAGTAAACCTGGGACTGACTTTTAGTCATTGCTCTTGGTGAAATAAAAGGCTGAAAGACCGACACTGAGCTGGGCTGACTGCTGTTGGACTAGTCAGTAATATTCGCTGCTGCTGTGTCTGCTGTTGGTGACCTTGTTGATGTTTGGCTGTTAGCAAAGTTGTCAACTTGCTAGTTTTTGATCATATGTAATAAAATCATAACAAATGCACAGTGTGCAGCTGTCTATATTTTTAAAACTATGTGTTGCTTTAAGCGTCATCGTGTCTCTTACCAGCTGATTCAACCAGATAGCAGAACATATGTGGGAATGACTCTATATAATTGGATAATTTGTGCAGTCTTTTCCCAATCCAACTCTGTTTGTTTTTTTTAATGTAGCAACAACAAGCACTGCAAGATGTCACAACTTGTTTAAAAATCAAGCTTTCCTATTATTTCAAGGGTGGGAGAAACAACTGTGTCCCCTGTATGGACTCTACTCTGACCAGATCCCCAAATATGACGAGACATTGATTGTATGTATACTGGACAAACTGCAGAAATTGTTGTTCCATAGTCACTTACTGACACAAAAACATGGGGAAATATGGCCCTGGTTGCAAAATACCTTTATACAACCTCAATAAAACACCAGCATAGGGAGTGGATGGAAGAGACACTTGACTTAACAAAATTAACAGGGCAAACATGATTTCAACAGTACCCCAAGGTGACCTTCGAGGTGGCTTTGTGGAAGAAAATGTTATCAGCTTTTTCAAACTAAGACCAACCCCCACAGTTTACACTGCTCCAATATGTAAACAGCAATGACTGGAATAAAACAGAGTCACTGTGAGCTTACAGCAAAGTCTCCCATCCAACGACCACGATGACTGCGCCAGCTCTGCTCTCTCTCCTAACATCTGCAGAATTTACAAGAAAGCACAAATAGTTAAGAATTTGTTTTAGACAATGTTTTATAAATTTTATCAAGCTTTGTCTAACACAACTATCAATACTGAGATTTTTTAAACAAAGTCTGGGGATATTATGGTTACATGCTGACAGTCTGTTGCTTATCAGGTCTATCCAGTCCAAACATGTAATTGTGGACTTGTGGACTTGCAGGTCATCACTTGAGTAGTTGTTCCTTCAATGTGGGCCCAGGACATATTAGTGTTTACACTACAAAAGATATGTGGTCCAATAAACAGGGCCCAGACCACTTCAGCAAGTGGTTTTAGTGACCACAATGTGTTGTTTAAGGTAATTAACGTCTGGTTCCATTCTGGTCAAACAGAGTCAGGGTGCTTGCTGTGCTGCATGTTGGTTCACTGAAAAGTCAGCTGCACTAAATGGTATGGAACCTTAATTAGTATAATTGGTAACTACTGTTTCAAGTCAAAATGGCGGCTGTGAAAAAAGGTCTGCTGTTACAATAATAACATATTATATTATATTATTTTATATTATAATTCCTCCAGGAATTATACTATACAAGACACGTAAGTACTTTTCTTGTTTTAAGTTTTATCCGAGTCTTAACTGTTGGAGATAATGCTGCCAGGTGAGCTGCAGGCTAGTCAGACACAAAGCTAGTTCATGACAAGTTCACACAGTTAATGTTAATGTTTGATTCCGCTCTGACAAAAAGTCAGTGTCAAATGAATCAGTAAAAGAAAATATTACTGCTTTAAATATTTATCACTGCAACGTCAGATATTTGTAACTATTCTAACCATTAATTACTTAATTTTACTCTGTTTTTACAACCTTAATAAAACACCAGCATAGGGAGTTGATGAAAGAGACACTTGACTTAACAAAATTAACAGGGCAGACATGATTTCATAACAGTAGCCCAAGGTGACCTTCGAGGTGGCTTTATGGAAGAAAATGTTATCAGCTTTTTCAAACTAAGATCAACACCCACAGTTTACACCACTTCAATATGTAAACAGCAATGACTGGAATAAAACAGAGTCACTGTGAGCTTACAGCAAAGTCTCCCGTCCAACGACCACGATGACTGCGCCAGCTCTGCTCTCTGCAGCAATGCTGCTTCTGCTGCTTCCCGGGACTTTGACTGAAGGTAAGCTTCAGAATAATTCATGAAACTTCATTTCAAATGATTTACATTAATACTGCATATCATGCTTCCATCTATAATTCAGGAAGAAGTTCAGTTCCCATTAAAGTGGTGGTGGAGAACAGCTTAGCAAACACCCCACCTGTGACCTTCAGTACTCATGTGGTTTTCAGAGGGGTCCTACTGGGCGCATTGAAGCGACTCATGGACTCCAATTCAAACTTTAAGTAAGACCATAACATCAGTTCTTATTGATATGAAACTTTATTTGTAAGATCACCTTTCACTATGAACTTGCTGATGGATAGTTTTCAACAGTCTGCAAAATACTTTTCTATAATTTTCACAAAATATACATTTTGCTTTTATAGTGACGTCCCTCCGACTCAAGATCGTATGTGTGCCAAATAGTCCTTTGTCACATAAGTGAAACAGCTTAGCCAAACTGTAACCAAATACTGAGCCAGTATGATGAATAACTGTTCCTCTTCCAACCACACCACTGTCAAGACGCAGCAGATTTTACAGTTTGACCCAGAGAGGGCAGTGAAACACTGCTTTTCAGCATCTATAAGGTTCATCTTTAAGTGACTGGAGCTCAGCGCTGGATGTCATTGAGTGGAGAATTTACAGTTTTTAATACTTAGCAGTATTAGTAGCTCCATGTTGTTTTTTGTTTGTCTTTTGGGGATATGTAGGGATAAGATGAAGTAAGCTGTGGTTTCTATCCTGCAGGTTCACCTACACAGAGGATCCAAACTATGGCCCATACCTGGAGAGCGTGAATGGTGTGGCTGGAAATGATAAAGACCATACATACTGGGAGCTACTGGTCAAGACTCAAGATGGCAAAATCATAAGGCCTGATGTTGGTATGTTTACTATGAAAATGTTGATCCATCAGTCTTTCTTGTTGTGATTTTAGAGGAAATCAGATTATAATACACTGTATGGATCTTATTTGCAGGTATTGGATGTTACATTCCAAGCACAAATGAGCAAATCATTCTAAAATTTACCAAGTGGTGAATAAGCAACTTACACCGTACATCAACACAAGATCGCAGCCAGTGATGGAATCAACTGTATGACATACATAAACTATCAAGCAACATGCATCTGTATTTAATGTCGAGTGAATAAAGTAATAATGAAGTACTCCTCTGTGTGCTGCTTTTATTGTTTTGCAAAGAGAGATTAACATAAGGCAATAAATCAGATCAACACTTCTGACACAAATTTGACACCACAAATTCAAATTCATTCATTCAGTGGAGGTAGAAATCTCAGAGACAGCTGTCTCAAAACCACAATGAATCTATGGGAGCAAGAAGTAAAGGACAAAATATGTTCTTTTTTTGAACAGTAGAAGCCAACAGCTGGAATAAGCCAGCACAATGTTTTTCTTCATAACATCTGCAGAATTTACAAGAAAGCACAAATAGTTAAGAATTTGTTTTAGACAGTGTTTTATAAATTTTATCAAGCTTTGTCTAACACAACTATCAATACTGAGATTTTTTAAACAAAGTCTGGGGATATTATGGTTACATGCTGACAGTCTGTTGCTTATCAGGTCTATCCAGTCCAAACATGTAATTGTGGACTTGTGGACTTGCAGGTCATCACTTGAGTAGCTGTTCCTTCAATGTGGGCCCAGGACATATTAGTGTTTACACTACAAAAGATATGTGGTCCAATAAACAGGTCCCAGACCACTTCAGCAAGTGGTTTTAGTCATAGACATATATACATAGAGGCCGCATTGAGCACTAAATCGTAGTCGACGTCGCCGCCATATTGGATGTGGCAAAGTAGAGCGCAGCCCTTAAGTTGCAGAGTGGCAACACACGGAAAAAGCAGTGCAAGAGTATTCTTTACCAAGGTTTTTAACTTGGAAACACACACACAGACTGCAATTGTATAGCTGTATAGATATGTATGTTAATCAATGCCCCCCGTGTATATATGTTCATCAATGTGCACCCCCCTCGGTGTGTATTTTTGATATATTCACACTGTTTATACTGCTACATCTACACTGTGAATATCTGTTTATATTTGTCATATTTATACTGTTTATACTTGCTGTATTTTCTTTTAGATCTGTTTAAACTTATTTTATATTTCATGTTTATTGCTGTTTGCAGCAGGGATATATATATATATATATATACGTGTGTATGTGTATATATATATGTGTGTGTGTGTGTGTGTGTATGTATGTATGTATATGTGTGTATATATGTATTTATATATATGCGATTAATCAAAATCAGTTAAATGTAAACGTTAGTACTCTTCATGTCACATCTACATTTCAGGATCTGGTTATTATAGACACAGATTAAATGTTAAATAAAATAATGTTAGATCACAGTAACAGTGTTACACACATTAGTAGCTGTAAACACTCAGCATTAGAAAAATACATAGTTGGTTTGGTGCTTACATAAGGAGTAAACATTTATAATCATCACTTTAAAAGTTACATACGTTGTTTTTGGTGCCTGTTTGTTTCCCAGATATATTAGTGTGTGTGTGAATGGGTGTATAAGAGGCATTAACTTAAAGCACTTTGTAGAAAGGCGCTTTATGAAGTTCAGTCCATTTCCTTGTATTAGTTTACGGGCAGATCTGCCACATCCAATATGGCGGACCCGTTGACGTATCGCGACCAACGACCAACCCGCTCAATGCTGCGTCTATGTATATATGTCTATGGTTTTAGTGACCACAATGTGTTGTTTAAGGTAATTAACGTCTGGTTCCATTCTGGTCAAACAGAGTCAGGGTGCTTGCTGTGCTGCATGTTGGTTCACTGAAAAGTCAGCTGCACTAAATGGTATGGAACCTTAATTAGTATAATTGGAAACTACTGTTTCAAGTCAAAATGGCGGCTGTGAAAAAAGGTCTGCTGTTACAATAAAAACATATTATATTATATTATTTTATATTATAATTCCTCCAGGAATTATACTATACAAGACACGTAAGTACTTTTCTTGTTTTAAGTTTTATCCGAGTCTTAACTGTTAGAGATAATGCTGCCAGGTGAGCTGCAGGCTAGTCAGACACAAAGCTAGTTCATGACAAGTTCCAGCGCCGGTCCTGGCCACATTTGCGCCCTGGGCGACCCCCCCCCCCCCCCCCGAGGCGAACATTTTCTCGTGCGCCCTAACGGCCGCCCATGCGCCCCTGGATGCGCCGTGCGCCCCGGGATGCGTGCGCCCCCGTCGGTCTGTCCGACGCCCCCCCGCTGCCTTGTCAACACCCCGCTGCCGGGGCGCCCGCTCCGCTAACTTAATGAGCGGTATCGAAAATTACCGTGGTTTTTTGCTTTTTCGGGCGTTCGTGCGCCCCCCACGGAGAATGCGCCCTGGGCGGCCGCCCACATTGCCCATAGCCAGGACCGGCCCTGACAAGTTCACACAGTTAATGTTAACAATAACTTAAGTCAGTGGAGAGTAAGTTAGTTAGCTGTTGTTGCAACCTACAGAAAGTAAATACGGGTGTATGTGTTTCTAATTCTGCACCGACTCCATGTCATTTGTAAAAGTTGTGATGCTAATCGCGATTAGCGCGTTAGCATGCTAGCGACATCAGTCCTCATTAGAGTGTATTGGTGTGTTAGCTCAGGGTAGCTTTAGCTTCAGGAACATATTGTTTTTATCTGATCTGATATGAAACCAGTCTTTCTCTCTCTCTCTCTCTCTCTCTCTGTCTCTCTCTCTCTCTCTCTCTTTTTTTTATACATGTTTTCTAGTTTATTACTGCTTTTATTATTGAACTTTATATATATTTCACTTATACAAATAGACAACAATCATCACAATAACACCCATAAAATAAACAGTCACAATTTCCACAAGACATTTCTACGGAAGAGGATTAGGGCCACATAAAAAAAAAAAATTCTCAGAATTCTGACTTTTAAGTGGAACCTGCAGGACAACTTCGCGTCACTTGAGCACTAGAAGACACGGCAGCACATTGCATTCACTGGATAAAAACTTTTATCCAGTGAATGCAATCCACTTTGTCTCGTAATTACGAGATCAGGATCTCGTAAAATTACGAGATCAGGAAAGGTGCCACATTGGCCACTGCACTTCGGTAAAGTTAGAAAGATATTGGCACTTCCAGCATCAATAACCTTAAGTGAAACGTTGTTTAAACACAAAACACGCATATTTTCAACCGTAGTAAGATAGACAACAAGATACAACCTAATGTTCATCAAAATGAGCCATCCTCAGAGCCACACCAACAACATTAGTGTTTACTAGAACTTTTCATAATTTCTGGGAATTTTTATTAGGAATATTAATCAATAACTTCAATATAATACAGTACTGCAGTAAGGCTAAAATCTAGTGCCCAACTACATCGGTTTGTACGGTAAAGTGTGTGAGCGTCTTCATGGTGCCTTCAAGTGCACCACGGAAACTCAAAAATAAAATAATAATCTCTTTTCTAAAATACATATGCAGATTTAGAAAAGTCATTAAATAAACAAATCAAATTGTCTTCTGACAGCTCCACCTGATTCTTGTTCTACATGTCCCTAGCTACTTCTGGGGTGATTTTCAAGTTCTTTTACTGTACCATTTTCTAATAAAGTGATCCTGAAATCATACACAATGTATGGCGACATAGGCAGATTAGAAAATTCATTTAAAAAACTAGGGATGCACCGAAAATTCGGCCACTGAAAATTTTTGGCCAAAAATGGCCCAAAAGCCCATTTCGGCTTTCGGTGAAGTGGCCGAATAGTAAGGCCGAATAGTGGCGTGACGCAATTTATGCAATGACACAACGTGCGCGGTGATCTGGCCAGGGTTGCTGATTCTTTTCTCATTCACACACAATAAAACCACGATGCAGGATATAGGAAAAAGACAGGCAAGAAATACATCATACACTGCTCTTTAGCGGAGCTATATACTTCTCTCCAAACCAGTGGTCCCCAACCTTTTCCTAACTGCGGACCGGTCAACGCTTGACAATTTTAATGCGGACCGCTAAAAGACCGCGCGACTTAGACAGGGACTATAATAGAGGGGGACTTACTACTCTATCTACAGTTGGTAGGAGAAGAAGAAAACATTAAGTATTAAGTAATATTTTCTTCTTCTCCTACCAACTGTGGATGAAGTAGTAAGTCCCCCTTTATTATAGTCCCAGTCTAAGTCGAGCGGTCTTTTATTTTGAAACGTTTTTTTATTTCGAAATGACCGTATTAAATAAAACAGAAATAACTAATTACTTCTTGTGCGGCCCGGTACTGATTGATCCACGGACCGGTACCGGTCCGCGGCCCGGGGGTTGGGGACCACTGACGTACACTCTGTCGCTGACCGTGAGAAGAACTGAGCTGATCTGAGACAGCGCTGTGGGAAAGTAGCCTAGGTGTTGAGGGCGGGGACAGTCATCATTGAAAAACTAAAACGTGCTTTCGGCCTCCGAATGCAATATGCAGCGTCCACGCATAGGCTTATCTAACATGAAAAATTAGCCCATTTTTTATTTACAAAATATTTTTATACATCATCATTTTACAATAAACTCTCCCTCTGGCGGGGGGGCGGAATCCTCTTCCTCATCTCTCCTCCATCCTCTCTCGTCCTCCAACGTCACGGCTCCCAAGTCACTCTCCTCCCCCCCCTCGCATCCAATCGATCCACCCCCGCCCATTCCCATCCAAGACCTCGGAAAACGGGCATCCAAAGGGTCTCCTCCATTCCCTCTTGATCCTCCTCCTCTCCACGTCCTCCCCAGCCGTCCCGTCCCCCCTCAAGCTCAGACCCCCCCACAGAGGCGTCTCGGTCTCTCTCTCTCTTTCCTTTTTTTTTTTTTTTTTTTTTTTTTTTTTTTTTTTTTTGTTTTTTGTTTTTTTTTTTTTTTTTTTTTTTTTTTTTTTTTTTTTTAAATTTCCCCCCAATGTCACGACCCGGTTCGGAATGTCTCGCGGACCGGTACCGGGTCGCGACCCGGTGGTTGGGGACCGCTGCTCTAAACTACACACATGCGAGATGCGTTCAATGACCGTCGGAATGACTATGAGGCATTCATAAACGTGGGGAAAATGGAAATTCACCGGAAATATAATAAAACTAAATAGTATTTCTTTCAAGAACAATTAAGAGTGATTAAAACAACATGGCCTTTCTAACAATATAATGAAATAATAATTATACTAACTGGAAATTCTACTGGAATATTTGAAGGATATTAAATAAACATTTACTTTCTTTGAAAAAACATGTCTACAAATGTATTCTAGGCTATTTATGCAATAGTAAAAAAATAGTGAAAAATTTAACAACCGCATTTCATATTCGGTTTCAGTTTCGGTATTTGGCCAACCATTTATTTTTTATTCGTTTTCGGAATAATTTTCATTTTGGTGCATCGATATAAAAAACAAATGAAATTATTTTCTGACAACTCCAGTACATTCATTTGGGCCTTTGTCCAGTGACATTCCCTCATCTCTATCTCTTACTCTCCTTCTTTCCTTTTTTAGAGTGGGGTTTCGTTTCACCATTGTTGGAACAAGAATTAGGTGGAGTTGTCAGAAAACAATTTCATTTGTTTTTTTAATGAATCGTAAAGTTTAAAAGTCAGAATTCTGACTTTACAACGATCTTAGTGAGAAGTGAGAACAATGTCTTTCTGGTATTCTTTTTTTTATTTTTGGGCAATCCCATAGCAGTGGTACAGAGCACCCTTTCCTTCCAAGCACTCAGTGTGTCTGGCACATCAGGGGACAACAGTTTAAACTTAACTGGGGTAATGTATGTTCTCATCAACCATTCGTATTGTAATAGTTTCATTCTAGTATTGATGGATTGTTTTTGGGCTTTAAAACATGCCTTTACCCAATCAGCCTTTTGTATGTCTTCATGAATATTCAGTCTCCATGCCTCTAGTCTGTCCATGGTGGACTCCTTATCATATGAAATCAAAGCTGTATAGAATGAAGAGATTTGTTTTCTTCCCTTATTATTGCTTTTATTGTAGAGATAAAAGCTGAGATAATCCAGAATTATGTTATTCTGGCAGCATCTAATTCAGACTTGTGCCTTTTTGAAAGTGATACAAAAACATTACACGTATTGCCGCCATCACTTTTAAGTAGATGTGACTTAACATCAGTATTAGAAATGTGTTGATTTCATGTAATTCGCTCCCTTCTGATAAGCATGGCAGCCTATGCTGTCAGTGTGCGAATTTGTGTATGAATGGTGATGTGTAGTGTGAGAGCACTGTGAGACCACTAAGGTGCTGTCATAAGTACCATTTGATTCCGCTCTGCAGAACAAAAAGTCAATGTCAAATGAATCAGGAAAAGACAATATTACTGCTTTAAATATTTATCACTGCAGCGTCAGATAATTGTAACTATTCTAACCATTAATTACTTAATTAGGGCCCGAGCACAGCGAGGCCCTATTGTATTTCGAACGCTGAACGACGTTGAAGAGTAAATCGCATTTTCCACAGCCCATATCCCCCCCAAAACTCACGAAAATTTGCCTACCCCCCCAATGTCAGGCGTAAAATTACGTATTTTGGAGGTCTCACACATGCACGCGCGCATACGCCTCCACAGCGCCACCTAGGTGCGCGTTTTTGCCGGTGCCCCTCGCCACGGTTTCGCCCACGTGCACGAAACTCGGTGGGAGTATGTAACTTGCCCAGACGCACAAAAAAGTCTCTTGGTGCCCCGGGCTACAGTGACGCGTACGGCGTCCAATTTTGCTCAGATTTGGCCTTTTCCCGTTTTGGCCTCATTTCCAGGGGTCGCATTTGAACGAACTCCTCCTAGGGATTTCATCCGATGTGCTTGAAACTTGCCGTGTGTGTTCTCAAGGCGTCGACAATGAAAAGTTATCAAAATCACAACTTTTTATCAGAGGGCGTGGCCGTGACGGAGCGTCAAACTCCACGCTGCTGATTTTTCCACAAAAAAACAAGACTCCATTCACTTTTTCGCTGATTTTCGGGAAAACGTGTGCGGCTATCATATACTTTGTCACAGCTGTCTGAAACTTCTTGGGCTTGTTAAGAGCAGTATTATGCACAATTCAGCTGCATAAATAATGAGGGGGCGGGGCAAAAGCGCTCTATAGCGCCCCCTTGAATTTTTTTTTCAAACAGCACAGTTTTGGACACAGAATTATGAAACTCAGCCACTGTGTTCAACATGGCAGGACCTACAAAAAAAGTCTATTGTCCAAAACTGTGGGCGGGGCTGTTTGAAAGAAAAAATCAGTGGCGAAGGCGCCGATTTCGATGTGAGCTCATATCTCAGGAACGCTTTGGCGAAACGGAACCAAATTTGATGTCATGCTTCGAGGCGCTGTCCCTAGTCCAGGAAACAAATATGGTGTCATTTCGTCTCTAGGGGGCGCTATAATTAGCAAAACATTGTTTTTGCTCATATCTCCTGAAGTGTTTGTATTTGAAATGAAATTGTGATATCCACAGATACTGTGGGTTGCCCCATTGATAGTTGATGCCAACTTTTCATGTTAGCCAATCGCTGTTGGCAGCAACGCCACCAGACAGGACGTTTGCTCATATCTCGGCAACGCTTTGACCTCCGAAGACCAAATTCGGTCACGGGCATCGAGACCCGCCCCAAAGTGTGCCAATAACATTTGGTGTCATTTGTCCACTAGGAGGCGCTGTAATTAACAAAATTGCATTTTTGCTTTTTTGTCTTGACATGTTTGGATTTGACCAATATTATGCACAATTCGGCTGCATAATTAATGAGGGGGCGGGGCAAAAGCGCTCTATAGCGCCCCCTTGAATTTTTCTTTGGGACAGCTCTGCCACAGTTTTGGACACAGAATTATGAAACTCAGCCACTGTGTACAACATGGCAGGACCTACAAAAAAAATCTATTGTCCAAAACTGTGGGCGGGGCTGTTTGAAAGAAAAAATCAGTGGCGAAGGCGCTGATTTCGATGTGAGCTCATATCTCAGGAACGCTTTGGCAAAATGGAACCAAATTTGATGTCATGCTTCGAGGCGCTGTCCCTAGGCCAGGAAACAAATATGGTGTCATTTCGTCTCTAGGGGGCGCTATAATTACCAAAACATTGTTTTTGCTCATATCTCCTAAAGTGTTTTAAATGAAATTGTGATATCCACAGTACTGGAGATGAAAGGATCAGCGTCTCCTGATCTGTTTGGGACATAAAGTCCTTAACTCTGGATATGTCCTTAAGTTGGTAGAAGGCTGTTTTGGTGACTGATTTTATGTGACTCCTGAAGGCCAGATCTGAGTCTATGAGAGCTGTCTGAAACTTCTTGTGGTTATTAAGACCGATATTATAAAGAACGATATTATGCACATTTCGACGTGCACACATTTCAACGTGCGCATATCTGCGAGGGCCCGACCATCGCTGCTTGCAGCTTTAATTTTACTTATTTCTTTAATTGTCCTCTGTTTTCTACAGATGAATTTATCCAACCTCCTTTATACTGAATATGAAGAACACTGTGGAGCCTGGACCGGTTGAGTCTTTCTCAACATGTGGTCAGATCCTCCTTCAGGAACAGCGAGCAGAGCAGGAAAGAAATGCTGAGTTTAGGTAAGTTCTGCAATAAATTGCATTTAATTCATTATCATAGGTAACTTTCAAATGCATATGTCTTATGCAAATCAAACATCAGCATCATCAGTTCTAACAAATGATCACACGGCTGTACACATAAAGCAGTACAGTCCTAAAAAATACAAACTTTATTACAAAGCTGTACTCATTGCATGAAAAGATACCTCAGTGGTCAGTGTACATTTGATGTTCTGTTACCAAAAACAGTTATAGCAGTGTTCGTGTTAGTGCGCAAAGAAGTCTCCACACTGGACTCCTACTGTAATGGGCTAAAGTCCTGACATCCACATCCTGCTAAAAAGTGTCTATTAGAGCACACTTTCCCCACCTCACCCTCCATCTCCAAAGCTGCTGGCTTTGTGGGTACAGTCTTTGATGATGCAATCTCTGAAATGGGACTGAAGCTGTGTTCCATTTACACACCAAACACAACAGTGTAGTGTACAGTGCGTATTACATTGTCTTTTACAGAATGAAAGCAAACAATGTGTTTTTACACAAACATGAAATTATGCAACATGTGTGCAAACAGATGTTAACTAAACCGCTATCCTGACACTGCTGATTAAACAATAATTTAATAACCTGATATTTCTGGAGCTTCTTCAGCATAATCTGTTCTTCAAAAGATAGATTTTATTGACTCGACGCTAAGGAAATTGTTCTTGTTACAGCAGCTCACAATACATATTAGGGATAAGAAGGCTCAGCTAGTAGAGTGAGCTCCCCACATAGTGAGTCCTTCCAGCTGCGACCCGGTTCTGACTCTGGCCTGTGGTCCACAGACATTTCCTTTGCTGTGTGTTGTTCCCCCTCTGTCTTTCTCCTGTCACAAGTTACAAGCTGTCCAGAACTCCCAGCTGTCCCTGTTGAAAAGCATGCTTTCTGTTTCCAATGACTGATTGGAGCAGGAGGAATCATTTACAACCCTGACAAAATGTCCTGCCAAGTTTTAAATCCTATTTATTATGTTCTACAGTTTATGTATCTTGAGATTGTCTCAAATGGGACTTCTCTTCCTTTGTTTTCATGGTTGTACAATGTGTGTGAGTCTTCAATCTTATCTTATGAACCACTTAAAACTCTAACAGAGGAACTGTAATTTATCGTGGTCAGTGTAAAAACAATCCTGTGCTTCTTGACAAAAAAGGTCAAAATGGTTTTGAGAAGCAAAGGCAACATTGACAGAGATGGCAAAAATTCAAAATGAATGTCTGATAAAAAAACAGAGGAAAGCTTTTGTGTCATCTGAAGACTAAATAAGAATGATGCTTAACAAGATCGTCCAACAGTGACTGGAAGATGCAGCATCTAAAGAGTGTTAGCACTGTACCATTGATAAGCCTAGTTTGGCTCATCATTTAGATTTAGAGTATTCTATCGAATATCCCATCGATTAATCAAATAATCAGATATAATTATTACCATAATTTTCAGACTATTGAGCGCACATGAATATAAGCCGCACTGGCTAATACATATATAGGCTGCAATTGAATATAAGCTGCAGGTTTTTATGTTGTAACATGAGATATTTACACAGAAAGACGGTACACGGAAGATTTTTTTTGCTTTAATTTAAGACACGCTTTTTTTCAGCGCCTGAAAATCGGCAGTACGGCACCATCAACACGGAATGCCAAGATTACGTGCAGTAGCTCTATTTGCTTCTTTGACGACCAGATTGATTGCCTTTACTTAAAAGCTGCATCATATGCATTACTTTGTGTGTTTTCCATGAAAATCAAAACTAGTGTCTTCTTCGGCACATAATCTTTCCCCACATGTCTGTCTCACTTTTGCATTTACTGCTAGAGAGTGCCCCCACCGTTGTATAGGCCGCAGGGTTCAAAGCGTGTGAAAAAAGTAGCGGCTTATAGTCAGAAAATTGCGTTATTCTTATTACTTTCGCTTCTGCTCATTTTCGCTGTTTTCGGTGCTGGCGTCTGCCGTTCTGAACATCAACACTGTCCACACACGTTGTCTTCTATCACTTTGCAGGGGACGCATAGCCTGTAACGTAAGCACGTTATGTCACACTAAAAAGAATCTGTGTGAAATGTGAACTTTAAATTTAAGTAAACAAGGCTTCGAGGCAAAGGAAATTCCTCGATCATTTTTTGTAAAGGAGGTACTCGAGGTACTTGAGGAATCGTTGTAGCCCTACACAGATTTTATTCTGTAAAGGATGTATTTAGTATAGCTCTTTCATGTAAGGGTTTTGTCAACACTACAGAAACACTACGTATGATAAGGTTGTGAGATGTTGATTACTGTTAGTTAATGGTTTGATTATTATCAGCTAATTGTAGTGAGTGTGTGTGTATTTTTTTATATGTTCATCTTTGCAGTAATAACTCAACCATTAATGTTTTAATGGTTGTTTTAATCAACCATTAATGTAACATCATCATAACACAAAACAATTAATTTTGCTGAACACAGAATTGATTCTGTAAAGGATGTATTTGGTTTAGCTCTTTTATTTCAGGAAGATTCACACAAAGCATTCTCAAATGTATAACAGTAGTAGGTAATCTAGCAGACCAAGTTATGAGAAGATAAAGGTATCAGGTAACAAGAAGGGAAATATAAGATGAAGGTAGATTCTCATCAGAACAAAAGATTCAAGACAGTCATGTTAACTTTTTCCTTGAGGTCAGTTGCTGTGGGTGTGTCTATACCTGCTGAAACAATGTGAAACAATCAGGAAATAACTTTTTATTTCTCTGATTAGCAGTTTTAGGGCTGTTGGTTGGCTCAGTTCGTGGGGCGTCTGCCCCATGTACGAAGGCTCAGCAGCGGCCC
This sequence comes from Larimichthys crocea, assembly GCF_000972845.2. Taxonomy (NCBI): domain Eukaryota; kingdom Metazoa; phylum Chordata; class Actinopteri; family Sciaenidae; genus Larimichthys; species Larimichthys crocea. Next base: position 343,214 of record NC_040017.1, on the reverse strand, counting down.
AGGGTTCGGGTCCGACCTGCGGCCCAAAAAAAAAGCTTGATTGAAGGCCGGTGCTTGCTCTGTTATTGTTACTGTCTCTCGACCAAAGCGCTCACTCTCTCGCTCACAAAAAAGGTCAAAATGCTTTTGAGAAGCAAAGGCAACATTCAAATGAATCAGTTCAGTGTTTGAATGTTTGATAAAAAAAAACAAACACTGCAAAGCTTTTGTGTCATTTGAAGATTAAAATTAGAATGATACTTAACAAGGTCGTCAGTGACTGAAAGGTTAGCATCTAAAGAGTGTTAGTACCATTGATTAGCCTAGTTTGGAAAATTTCAGAATAATTTGCATCATTTAGAAAAGCTGCTGATTTCTCCAGAAAATAGAAAATAAAAGTCATTTTGCTGAACACAGATTAGATTTTTTTATTTCAGGAAGATTCACACAAAACATTCTCAAATGTATAACAGTAGTATGTAATATAGCAGACCAAGTTATGAGAAGACAAAAGTATCAGGTAACAAAACAGGAAATATCAGATGAAGGTAGATTCCCATCAGAACAAAGATTAAAGACAGAGTCATGTCAACGGTTTCCTTGTCAATAGCATTAATTAAGTAATCATCAATTACTCTATGTGCACATAGTACAGGAGGAGTCATGTATTCAGATGTTATTTCTTAGTGAACGACAAATACAAATAGATTTTAGTTGATTGATAATGATTCCATATAAACCCAATAATGCCACTCTGATGTCCAGTCACTGCTGAGCCTTTAATACTAATACTTGGTATACCTCAGGATGATCATGTCATATTTATGCGGAATGTAACATCCAATACCTGCAAAGAAAATCAAAATAAAACAAGGTAATTAGCTGATTTGAATGGATGTTGACTATAAAAAGACCAAAAGAGCCATGGTGTTCTCTTGGCTGACTCACCAACATTAGGTATTATTATACTATACAACATTTTCACAGTAAACATACCAACATCAAGCCTTATGATTTCGCCATCTTGAGGCTTGACCAGCAGCTCCCAGTATGTATGGTCTTGTTGACACTGTCCAGGTATGGGCCAAAGTTTGGATCCTCTCTGTAGGTGAACCTGCAAAGACGACAGCAGATAACTTTGTGAAAGACTTAAGGCCATTTAGACATCCCCTCCTCTTCTCACAGTGAATCCACTGAAATAAAATGAACTTAAACATTTTGCTGGATATTTATCTATTCTTCCCTGCAGTTGGCATGGATAACACTTGATGTCATATGGATTGACTTCTGGTCAGATTATCACTCTGGTTGTATAAGAGTTCTTTAACATGTTCACTGCTGACCCAGAATACAGGCAGTTACTGCAGTGTAGCTATGATCAGAAAATTGTGATGTAACATGCATGACACGTTTAAACACAAACTTGAGTGAACACAGACATTTGCTGCCCTCTGTAGGCGTATAGTTAAAACTGGTGAAAAAGTGAATCAAAAGCTTTTAATTTAATAAAAATGTTGATGTTGCTGAAAGAAAAGAAATAGTAGATGTGATGGATAAAGCATGAGCTTGTATTCTGTAGTCTCCTTAGTCCACCAATTAAGATTCCATATTTCACCACATAAGTGCTGTAGGTCTGGTCTGGGGAGGGTGTTACAGCGTTTGTCACCTGAATAGCTATGGGAGTCTGATCAAAGCCTGCGGAAAATGAAGTCAAAGTTAGCACAGAAGATAAAATATGGAAGAGGGAATAGAACAACAATCTGTAATGTTGAAGACTGGCGACCTTTTGAGGGTGGATTCTTATTACTCTGAAGCTGAAGCTTACTTATAGTTGGAACCACAGAAACCAGCAGCAGCAGCAGCAGGGCTACTGAGAGCAGAGCAGGCGTCTTCATTCTGACTTCTAAAAACCAAACTGTGAACCTGAAGAGTTAGCTGCAGAGACAAAAGAATGATATCCAAATATATCATCATTAAAAATCACAAGAATTTTTCATGAACACGTCACAAACACATTAACATGTCACCTCAGTTTTGTACAAGCTATTGAAAGATTGTGTGTTTTCTAGAACAAGGTTTCGACTGCTTAATTTTAAAATTGAGCTTGTGAAAAAAAAAAACTGAACCTGAACAGTTAGCTGCAGAGACAAAGGAATGATATCCAAATATATCATCATTAAAATCACAAGAATTTTTCATAAAGATTATTGAAAGGTTGTGTGTTTTCCAGTACAGGACTCTAGTCCTGCAGCTGCAGACTGGCTCGTGTCTGAGGATTTTTGCTGTGACTGCAAAAAGTTAAAAAATAAAGTAAAACTCAAACATCTTGTAGATTAGATGCATTAACCTTTTTTTAAGATAATAAAAAGATAAATAGTCATCAGATGATAGCTGATGGGTTCTAAGATTATATTTCAGCCAATGTAAGCCTCCTTTTCTCTCTCCACGTGGACTGTTTACCTCTGACTACAAACGGAATCCAGAAAGCTTTCGATGCACAAATCGTGGTCCCTTGCCTACAGATTTAACATTCATATGCAGATATATTTTTATAGAAATGAAATGACATGAACAGACCTTTAAGGGTGCAGCAGAGGTTAAGGTTGTTGAGAGTTGATTAGAAATCCTTATTCTTGGAGCACCTTCTGCTAAGAGACTTTTATAGCTTGTGAAACAACCAATGAACACACATCAGCTCATATTCAGCTAATTTAAATTGGCATTTCAAATTCCTGCACGTCTACAATCATGGACAGTAAACAATTGACACACTGAGCAACAAGAACACCTGTTCTCATTCCTTGGTCATCTAATACTGATGTTTTTCCATGCCTCTTAGCATCAAGGTACCTTTTATTGTCTGTATGTAATACACTGGGCTGACAACTAACTAGAGTGTGACCCAACCTGGTCAGGTGATGTAGTGTCAGTCAGAAAGTTTGTCTAAGGTGGTTTGGTTGGATGAATGGCTCTGGAACATTCAGCCTGTTCTCATTCCTTGTTCATCTGATACTGATGTTTTTCCATGCCTCTTGCCACCGAGGTACCTTTTATTGTTTGTAATGACAGTGTAAGGAGGTTTGGTTGGAGACCACTGACCACTCCTTTTTATAATCTCTTCCACGTCGGAGAAGCAAAGTCAGATGTTTGTTGTTGTTGTTTCCTTTATACACAGTTTATCGCGGGGTCTCGCGTACATCCAGGATTCTCGCGTGACCGTGGTGCAGCCTTTCCGTGGCGCTTATGTCCCCTGTGTGAGTCTCAGTTACAGAAGTGCTTCCAAGCTCTATGGTGGCAAACAAATCTTGTCCCCGTTGAAGAGCATGCTTTGTATTTCTAATGACTGAATGGAGCAGGAGGAATCATTTACAACTCCGACAAAATGTCCTGCCAAGTTTTAAATCTTATTCATTATGTTCACAGTTTATGTATCTTGATCGTAATTTATAGTGGTCAGTGTAAAAACAATGCTGTGCTTTTATTGTCTGTATGTTTTTCCACGCCTCTTGAATGTTCTCATTCCTTGGTCATCTAATAATGATGTTTTCCATACCTCTTGGGATCAAGGTACTACCTGTTATTGTCTGTATGTGATGCACTGGGCTGACATCTAACTCCACCGTGACCCAAATACACCAGGTGATGTAGTGTAAAGACGGTGTAAGGAGGTTTGGTTGGGTGATTGGTAGGGCTGGACGGTATACCTTTTGAACCGGTAAACCGGTAATTTTTATTTTTATGATATGAATCTTTCATTTACCGCATACCGTGTGCGCACGCATATGTAGGCTACACAGAGCGGCGGAACGTCGCACAGCGGTAGATTGAGCGGGGGCTGTTTTTCAGTATTACACCAAACAAGCCAACTCTGCAGGAGAGCGTGTTAGTGGCAAAGACTAGGGTAGTAATAGCGAGTTGAGCGGTGAGCATGAATGAAGAAAATGACACAGACACAGAACTCATTCCGAAAAAGGGAGCCGTTTCTGTTGTTTGGAAATACTTCGGTTTTAAAAAATCTGACGCGGATCAAACGCGCATTATCTGTAAGTGTTGTCGAGCTAATGTTTTAGCTGCAGGAGGGAACACAAGCAACTTGCTTCACCACCTCCGCCACAATCATATCCTGGAATACGAAGATTGCATGAAAGTAAAAGCTGCATCTTCTCCCCAATCTCTGCGTAACGTTGGCACTGCAGCACAAAGCACTACACAGGTGTCCCTGGTAGGCGCGTTTGCTAAAGGGACCGTCTATGACAAGAAAAGCAAACGATGGAATGATATTACCAACTCTATCACACTCCACTTAGCCAAAGACATGGTACCGCTTAGTACTGTTGAAAAACACGGCTTCCGGGAGATGATTAAAACGCTGGAACCCCGATATGTTTTACCAAGCCGAAGTTACTTCAGCCGAACAGCAATTCCTGACTTGTACCAAAAGCACAGAGCCAAGATAGAAGCAGACTTGGCTAACGTTAGGCACTCTACATCTCTTACATTGCAGTCAGCTTTGATGTTTTCAAGTTGCACAATAAAGAATTCTGTATTGTGACTGCAACAGTCTGTGTCATGCATTCTGATTTCTGCACCTCATTACAATTTTGAGTGCTTGGCACTCAATTCTTTTGTGGGACTATTCAAACCAGGGTAATTTCCTGCAGTAAGTATTCTCTAAACAATTAGGAATTGGGGTTAACACGTAAACATCCACGAAAAAAAAATACCGTCAAATACCGTTATACCGTGATAATTTAAAAAAATACCGTGATATCAATTTTTGGTCATACCGCCCAGCTCTAGTGATTGGGTGGGTGGATGGCTCAAACAAACACAGGACTTGCCTTTTTATATTTTGTGTCAAAGATTTGATGATTCTAAATGGATATTTGTTGTAGAGACCACTAAAACATCCACAGCGTGGTTTATCTGATTGTAATGAAACATCTACTGATGCTTAGCTGGGGCACATCATCAGTGATGGACCTGAGATCATTGAGTGTTTCGGGCCTTTCCAACATCAGACACCCTCTCTCAGGTGGCCCAGCTGAGGTTCATGACGCCTCAGCTTGTGCCCCAGCAGCATTTATCCACGGATCCACTCTGATAGTGCTGTAGCCAGATTTAAGTAAGTGATTCCTTCAGTATTGAATTCAATGCCGTGGCTTAATGTAACAAAGGAGTTGTTTGCTACGTTTAGCCCTTTCGAAATAGATAATCTTGTTGATAGTATTGCAGGCTCATTACAAACAACTCTCGACTCTATCGCACCTCTGAAAAGGAAGATAGTTAAACAAAGGAAGTTAGCACTATGGTAGATCTGAATGCAAATAGCGTGCTACTATTTTGGAAGAATCTTGTTTAGTCTGTCAAGATAGTTTTAAAACATGCAGGAAGGCTCTCTGTAATGCCAGAGCAGCCTATTACTCTTTATTAATAGAGGAAAATAAGAACAACCCCAGGTTACTTTTCAGCACTGTAGCCAGGCTGATGAAGAGCCACAGCTCTACTGAGCCATCTATTCCTTTAGATCTCAGTAGCTGTAATTAAAGCATTTCTTAGGCCAGTCAGATCCAGAGGTTTTAGCCAATTACAGACCGATATCTAACCTTCCCTTCCTCTCTAAGATACCTGAGAAATATGTAGCCAATCAGTTGTGTGACTTTCTCCATAGAATAATCTATTTGAGGATTTTCAGTCAGGATTTAGAGTGCATCATAGCACAGAGACCGCATTAGTCAAAGTTACAAATGACTTTCTCATGGCATCAGACAATGGCATCTGTACAGTACTTGTCCTGTTAGATCTTATTGCCACATTTGACAGCATTGACCATCAAATTCTTTTACAGAGACTTGAACATTTAATTGGGATTAAAGAAATGGCACTAAGCTGGTTTAAGTCTTAGTCATTAGATAGATCTCAGTTTGTTCATGTCAATGATGAATCCTCCATGTACACCAAAGTCAGTCATGGAGTTCTACAAGGTGTGCTTGGACCACTTCGATTCAGCTTATATATGCTTCCTTAGGGCACTCCCATTATTTTTGATTGTTATGACTGATGACACCCAATGATATCTGAGGAAACCTGTCAGTTAGCTAAACTTCAAATACGCCTTAAGGATATAAAAAATTGTCACATTTTCCCCACAGCACAGGGAGCTTTAGTTTCATGTAAGGGTTTTGTCAACACTACAGAAACACTACGTATGATAAGGTTGTGAGATGTTGATTACTGTTAGTTAATGGTTTAATTATTATCAGCTAATTGTAGTGAGTGTGTGTGTATTTTTTTTTATATGTTCATCTTTGCAGTAATAACTCAACCATTAATGTTTTAATGGTTGTTTTAATCAACCATTAATGTAACATCATCATAACACAAAACAATTCATTTTGCTGAACACAGACTTGATTCTTTAAAGGATGTATTTAGTTTAGCTCTTTTATTTCAGGAAGATTCACACAAAGCATTCTCAAATGTATAACAGTAGTAGGTAATCTAGCAGACCAAGTTATGAGAAGATAAAGGTATCAGGTAACAAGAAGGGAAATATAAGATGAAGGTAGATTCTCATCAGAACAAAAGATTCAAGACAGTCATGTTAACTTTTTCCTTGTCAGTAACATGAATAAAGTGTGTGTCTTTCATTCAAATCATTTATCTCATCCATTAAGCCCCTCTCCTTTATCAAATATCTCTTTTATTTCCATAACCCCATCTTAATGCTGTGTCTCTTGAAAGCAATGACCCCCAGACATTGTTGTGATCACTTCAAGTCATAAATGTTCATTATCTTAAAAAAAAGTCTTACATTATATATTCTATAAATTCTTTCATCATTTTGAATTTCAGAATGTAATTTCATTCATAAAGTTTGGATTGTCTTCATTTGGAGTGTATATATTTATTATATTTATGTACAAGTGTACTATTACATCTGTCATAATCCACCTTCCATTCTGTGATGCAGTTCCTTCTTAAATCCTCCCTCCCTACACCATGCCTTAAATATATATCTACAGCCATTCTGATTTTCATTTCAGCTCACTTTCAGTTGAAATGTGTTCCTTGAACACAAATAATTTACATATTTCCTTTATCTTGCAGGTATGTAAAAAATATTAGCCTACCTTTTTCTAACAATTTCAATTATATAAAACACTCACTAATAAAAGACACATAAAACACAAAAACACTATCACAATAACAACAATACGTTTCATCCCGTATCCCATTTACTTTAGCTCGGCCTAAATATCTAGTAGTGAAAATGAACATTATAAGAATAAGGATCAAATGAGAACCTAAGACCAAAATAAACAAAAATAAACAAACACCATGCCAATCATGTAGATTACTCTAATAAAGGAAAGAAAGAAACAAAGCAGTCGAGCATGAGTTGAGACCAAAAAGACTATTTGCAATACTATGATGAAATTTAACTGAGCCTATTCACACCCCCAGAGAAACGGACAGCAGATCAGATCAGTTTTCTAGGTACTCACCAGTAGGTCTTGCACCCTGACTGTAGGTCTTGTTGGGGGTGTTTGTTACAGCGTTGGTCACCACAACAGTAATGGGAGTTTCAGAGCCTGCAGAAAATGGAGTCAAAGCTAGCAAAGAAGATAAAATAGGGAATAGAAAAAAAACATTGGTAAGAAATATATCTGTAATGTCAGATAAAACAGAAAAATAAAACAAAATAAATGAAATAAATTACTACTTTCCTTGACCAGGAATTTTAACATTTTGTGACACTGCAAAGCAATTACTCTGAGGTTGAAGCTTACTTGTAGTTAAAACAACAGAAACTAGCAGCAGCAGCAGGGCTACTGAGAGCAGAGCAGGCGTCTTCATTCTGACTTATAAAAACCAAACTGTGAACCCGAACAGTTAGCTGCAGAGACAAAGGAATGATATCCAAATATATCATCATTAAAAATCACAAGAATTTTTCATGAACACGTCACAAACACGTTAACATGTCATCTCAGTTTTGTACAAGCTATTGAAAGATTGTGTGTTTTCTAGAACAGAAGTTTTCAACTCGTGAAACAACCATCATCAAACAACCCAGTCATCACACATCAGGCTCACATTCAGCTAATTTAAATAGCATTTCAAATTCCTGTACGTCTACAATCATGGACAATAAACAGTTGACACACTGAGCAACAAAGGACCACACCCTGACTGGAACATTCAGTCTGTTCTCATTGCTTGGTCATCTAATACTGATGTTTTTCCAGGCCACTTGGCATCGAGGTACCTTTTATTGTCTGTAAAGACACATTCAGACAGGACCAGGGATTGCAGCAACTCGTAGCAGGGTTGTCTGGTGGTGGGGGGGTAAGGGGAGCTGAGGTCAGTTGCTGTGGGTGTGTTTATACCTGCTGAAACAATGTGAAACAATCAGGAAATAACTTTTTATTTCTCTGATTAGCAGTTTTAGGGCTGTTGGTTGGCTCAGTTCGTGGGGCGTCTGCCCCATGTACGAAGGCTCAGCAGCGGCCCAGGGTTCGGGTCCGACCTGCGGCCCAAAAAAAAAAGCTTGATTGAAGGCCGGTGCTTGCTCTGTTATTGTTACTGTCTCTCGACCAAAGCGCTCACTCTCTCGCTCACAAAAAAGGTCAAAATGCTTTTGAGAAGCAAAGGCAACATTCAAATGAATCAGTTCAGTGTTTAAATGTTTGATAAAAAAAAACAAAAAACAGACACTGCAAAGCTTTTGTGTCATTTGAAGATTAAAATTAGAATGATACTTAACAAGGTCGTCAGTGACTGAAAGGTTAGCATCTAAAGAGTGTTAGTACCTTAATTAGCCTAGTTTGGAAAATTTCAGAATAATTTGCATCATTTAGAAAAGCTGCTCATTTCTCCAGAAAATAGAAAATAAAAGTCATTTTGCTGAACACAGATTAGATTTTTTTATTTCAGGAAGATTCACACAAAACATTCTCGAATGTATAACAGTAGTATGTAATATAGCAGACCAAGTTATGAGAAGACAAAAGTATCAGGTAACAAAACAGGAAATATCAGATGAAGGTAGATTCCCATCAGAACAAACATTCAAGACAGAGTCATGTCAACTCCTTCCTTGTAGCATTAATAAACATGTTTTATTACTATATGTGCACGTAGTACAGTAAGAGTCATGTATTCAGATGTTATTTCTTAGTGAACAACAAATACAAATAGCTTTTAGTTGATTGATAATGATTCCATATAAACCCAATAATGCCACTCTGATGTCCAGTCACTGCTGAGCCTTTAATACGTGGTATACTTCAGGATGATTTGCTCATTTGCATTCGGAATGTAACATCCAATACCTGCAAATAAAATCAAAATAAAACAAGGTAATTAGCTGATTTGAATGGATGTTGACTGTAAAAGAGCCATGGTGTTCTCGTGGCTGACTCACCAACATCAGGTCTTATTGTATGGTTGTTGGTTTTCTTGACCAGCAGCTCCCAGTAGGTGCGTTCTGAGAAATTTCCAGCCAAACCGTTGACACTCTCCAGGAATGGGCCGTAATCTGGATGTTCTGAGTACGTGAACCTGCCAAGAAAACAGGAGATAACTTTGTGAAAGACCATTTTAGACATCCCCTCCTCTTCTCACAGTGAATCCACTGAAATGAAATGAACTTAAACATTTTGCTGGATATTAATCTATTCTTCCCTGCAGTTGGCATGGATAACACTTGATGTCATATGGATTGACTTCTGGTCAGATTATCACTCTGGTTATATAAGAGTTCTTTAACATGTTCACTGCTGACCCAGAATACAGGCAGTTACTGCAGTGTAGCTATGATCAGAAAATTGTGATGTAACATGCATGACACTTTTAAACACAAACTTGAGTGAACACAGACATTTGCTGCCCTCTGTAGGCGTATAGTTAAAACTGGTGAAAAAGTGAATCAAAAGCTTTTAATTTAATAAAAATGTTGATGTTGCTGAAAGAAAAGAAATAGTAGATGTGATGGTCTTACGTAAAGCATGGGCTTGACTCTTGTAGTCTCCGTAGTCCACCAATTAAGATTCCTCTGAAAGCCACATAAGTGCTGTAGGTCTTGTTTGGGGAGTTTGTTACAGCGTTTGTCACCTGAATAGTTATGGGAGTCTGATCAGAGCCTGCGGAAAATGAAGTCAAAGTTAGCACAGAAAATAAAATATGGAAGAGGGAATAGAACAACAATCTGTAATGTTGAAGACTGGCGACCTTTTGAGGGTGGATTTTTGTTACCTCTGTGTGACGCTTCAAGAATAAAACAATCCTTGACCAGTTTAACATTTTATGAAGTTGAAAAAAATTACTCTGAAGCTGAAGCTTACTTGTAGTTGGAACCACAGAAACCAGCAGCAGCAGCAGGGCTACAGAGAGCAGAGCAGGTGTCTTCATTCTGACTTCTAAAAACCAAACTGTGAACCTGAAGAGTTAGCTGCAGAGACAAAGGAATGATATCCAAATATATCATCATTAAAAATCACAAGAATTTTTCATGAACACGTCACAAACACATTAACATGTCACCTCAGTTTTGTACAAGCTATTAAAAGATTGTGTGTTTTCTAAAACAAGGTTTTCAACTGCTTAATTTTAAAATTCAGCTTGTGAAAAAAAACAACTGAAAGTTAGCTGCAGAGACAAAGGAATGATATCCAAATATATCATCATTAAAAATCACAAGAATTTTTCATAAAGATTATTGAAAGGTTGTGTGTTTTCTAGAACCAGTTTTCAACTGCTTAATTTTCCAGTACAGGACTCTAATCTAATGATGCAGCTGCAGACTGTCTCTTGTCTCTGAGGATTTTTGCTGTGACTGCAAAAAGTTAAAAAATAAAGTAAAACTCAAACATCTTGTAGATTAGATGCATTAACCTTTTTTTAAGATAATAAAAAGATAAATTCTCATCAGATGATAGCTGATGGGTTCTAAGATTATATTTCAGCCAATGTAAGCCTCCTTTTCTCTCTCCACATGGACTGTTTACCTCTGACTACAAACGGAATCCAGAAAGCTTTCGATGCACAAATCGTGGTCTCTTGCCTGCAGATTTAACATTCATATGCAGATATATTTTTATAGAAATGAAATGTCATGAACAGACCTTTAAGGGTGCAGCAGAGGTTAAGGTTGTTGAGAGTTGATTAGAAATCCTTTGGGTACCTTCTGCTCAGAAACTTTTATAGCTTGTGAAACAACCAATGAACACACATCAGCTCATATTCAGCTAATTTAAATAGCATTTCAAATTCCTGTATGTCTACAATCATGGACAATGAACAATTGACACACTGAGCAACAGGAACACACCCTGACTGGAACATCCAGCCTGTTCTCATTCCTTGTTTATCTGATACTGATGTTTTTCCATGCCACTTGGCATCGAGGTACCTTTTATTGTCTGTAATGACAGTGTAAGGAGGTTTGGTTGGGTGATTGGGGTGGGTGGATGGCTTAAACAAACACAGGACTTGCCTTTTTATATTTTGTGTCAAAGATTTGATGATTCTAAATGGATATTTGTTGTAGAGACCACTAAAACATCCACAACGTGGTTTATCTGATAGTGCTGTAGCCAAATTTAAGGAAGTGATTCCTTTAGTATTGAATTCAATGCCATGGCTTAATGTAACAAAGGAGTTGTTTGTTACATTTAACCCTTTCGAAATAGATAATCTTGTTAATAGTATTGCAGGCTCATTACAAACAACTCTCGACTCTATCGCACCTCTGAAAAACAAGATAGTTAAACAAGGGAAGTTAGCAGTATGGTAGATCTGAATGCAAATAGCGTGCTATTACATTTGAAGAATCTTGTTTAGTCTGTCAAGATAGTTTTTGAGTGAAGTAATAATACTACTTATTAATAATAATTAGCAAGTACAATAATTGATGATCTTTGGCTACTCTGTACACCCAGCTAGTGTGAGCCCCTTGTTAAACAGTTTTTGACAAAGGTTGTCATATTGTTGCCTTCACTTTTCTCTTGTCCATTTAACCCTCACATGTTATTCCATCTGAATTTGTTTTCCAGGTACTCACCAGATTCCTCCATCTCTGACACTTTGTTTACCTGATATTTAATCAATTTATGGTGCAGTATTTCAGGATCATATCTCACCAACATAGGGCTCAACTGTGTGCTGATTAAAAAAAGAAAAAGATAGATTTTAGTTCTTTGATAATAATCCCATATAATCCCAATAATCCCATTTTGATGTCCAGTATCTGCTGCTGAAACTTGAAACATGTTAAAGTTCAGGATGATTTGGTCATTTGCTCTTGGAATGTAACATTCAATACCTGCAAAGAAAATCAAGATAAAGCAAATAAACTGATTTGCAGTAAGAACAAAATAGAATGGATGTTGGATTTAAAAAGACAAACAAGGTGTTCTCTTGGCTGACTCACCAACATCAGGTCTTATGGTACTGCCATTGGTTCTCTTGACCAGCAGCTCCCAGTAGGTACGTTCCAACCAAACCGTTGACACTCTCCAGGAATGGGCTGTAGTTTGGACCCTCTGTGTAGGTGAACCTGCAAAGACAACAGGAGTTAACTTTATGAAAGACTTAAGGCCTTTTCACACATGACCTCCTCTTCTAACAGTGAATCCACTGAAATGCACTAACCTTGGTTCAGTGGTTGTAAATCCTTTTATACTGTGTACCACAGAGAACCTCAGAAAATATTTGGCTGTTTAGGTACCACTATTATGACTGTGATGTTAAAATACAGTGTATGAACATTGCGGTTGTAATGGTGGTACTTTCGTTGTATCCAACCCCAGTCGAATATGGACAGTTCCAGTGTTAATTTCGTCAGACGAGACGAGACGAAATATGTTAGTCAACAAGCCTTTTTCCCTTGACGAAGACGAGACGATGACAAGATGATACAATGTTCTAAAAACACTGACGAAAAATGTGCCAATGTACGTTTTTGTTGACAAATAAAAACGAGACGAAAATGTCATGCAAGAACAAAAACGTCCTCCTTGTTTTTGTCTACTATATAAGAAAAAAAGCAACATGCAGTCCTGCTGTCATGTGTTTGTGCCAGCAGTTCTTTTACTGCAGGTAACGTCACGGCCACACATTTGAGATCCTCTGGCTGCTCTCGCACCTGAGGCTTGAAAACAAACATTATGCAGGAGAAACACAGTGTACGGACAGCGCAATCTAGAGCATGAAACGGACTTTAGAAGTCGACGTTATTAAAATGTGCGCATATGGCATAACAGTCAAGAATGAGTCTAGCCTCCCCATTTGTGCTAAACACTAACAGTGATGGACTCATCTTAATTTGAACATTTTAGTAGATGCAACTGGCATAAAATCAATTTATTTATATTGAAATTTAACAATTGCATGTAGAAGATGACAGGACATGTCATAATAGGGTGTACCTGCTATTAGTAGATTAAAAAATGAAATCAAGTGCATATTAAGTGTGTATTGAAACAACAGACAAGACACTTAGCAAAGTTGCATTGAAGATGAATTCATTCAATTTAATTCAATCGAGACATTTAATCAATGTGTTAGCTGTGGAACACAAGTGAACTGGAATTAATAAACAAAAAAATATTCCTAAAATAAATAGAAGAAGACTAAAATGTTTTGACTAAAACTGGACTAAAATACCCTGTGTTCACGTTTGTCTAAAACTAGACTAAACTTTTGAGACTTTTAGTCGACTAAAATATGACGACCAAAAATGATTTGTGAAAGACTAAAAGTGAATAAGACTAAGAATGAACTTTGACACAAGACTAAGACTATGTTGAAAAATTAGTGACAAAATTAACACTGGACAGTTCACACAGGATGCAGGTTATTCATAATAAGATTATTATTATTATTATTATTGTCAGACATATTGCACTGTTGGGGGGGTGTTTATTTGTGTTGAATGTAACCGCTGTGAAACAATCAGGAAATACTCACTCACTGTCTGCGTCTCGCAACCAAAGCGCTTTCTCACTCTCTTACTAATTTCCCATTACAGATTAATTCATAACAAATCGGGAATCGGGGTGATGTATGTGCACGCTTGAACGTGACTATGTAGCATTACATTGAAACAAAATATATCACAGGAAAGAGAACAGATTGTAAATTACATTTCGACATTAATATACAGTCGTCCCTCGCTATATCGCGGTTCACTTTTCGCGGACTCGCTGTTTCGCGGATTTTTATCAGTGTAATTTTGCATGCTTTTTTTTTTTACAGCGTACTGTACAGTATGAGCGAGCATTGTGTGACTAAATGTGTTCTAAAAACACTGACGAAAAATGTGCCAATGTACGTTTTTGTTGACAAATAAAAACGAGACGAAAATGTCATGCAAGAACAAAAACGTCCTCCTTGTTTTTGTCTACTATATAAGAAAAAAAGCAACATGCAGTCCTGCTGTCATGTGTTTGTGCCAGCAGTTCTTTTACTGCAGGTAACGTCACGGCCACACATTTGAGATCCTCTGGCTGCTCTCGCACCTGAGGCTTGAAAACAAACATTATGCAGGAGAAACACAGTGTACGGACAGCGCAATCTAGAGCATGAAACGGACTTTAGAAGTCGACGTTATTAAAATGTGCGCATATGGCATAACAGTCAAGAATGAGTCTAGCCTCCCCATTTGTGCTAAACACTAACAGTGATGGACTCATCTTAATTTGAACATTTTAGTAGATGCAACTGGCATAAAATCAATTTATTTATATTGAAATTTAACAATTGCATGTAGAAGATGACAGGACATGTCATAATAGGGTGTACCTGCTATTAGTAGATTAAAAAATGAAATCAAGTGCATATTAAGTGTGTATTGAAACAACAGACAAGACACTTAGCAAAGTTGCATTGAAGATGAATTCATTCAATTTAATTCAATCGAGACATTTAATCAATGTGTTAGCTGTGGAACACAAGTGAACTGGAATTAATAAACAAAAAAATATTCCTAAAATAAATAGAAGAAGACTAAAATGTTTTGACTAAAACTGGACTAAAATACCCTGTGTTCACGTTTGTCTAAAACTAGACTAAACTTTTGAGACTTTTAGTCGACTAAAATATGACGACCAAAAATGATTTGTGAAAGACTAAAAGTGAATAAGACTAAGAATGAACTTTGACACAAGACTAAGACTATGTTGAAAAATTAGTGACAAAATTAACACTGGACAGTTCACACAGGATGCAGGTTATTCATAATAAGATTATTATTATTATTATTATTGTCAGACATATTGCACTGTTGGGGGGGTGTTTATTTGTGTTGAATGTAACCGCTGTGAAACAATCAGGAAATACTCACTCACTGTCTGCGTCTCGCAACCAAAGCGCTTTCTCACTCTCTTACTAATTTCCCATTACAGATTAATTCATAACAAATCGGGAATCGGGGTGATGTATGTGCACGCTTGAACGTGACTATGTAGCATTACATTGAAACAAAATATATCACAGGAAAGAGAACAGATTGTAAATTACATTTCGACATTAATATACAGTCGTCCCTCGCTATATCGCGGTTCACTT
>NC_040017.1:211801-327652 GCF_000972845.2 Larimichthys crocea | reverse complement strand
CCAACAAGACTTACAGCACTAACGTGACTTTCAGAGAATTCTTAATAGGTGGACTGAGGACACTAAACAACTCAGAGACAGCAAACTTTACGTAAGATCGTCCATTTTTAATACACCTACAGAGGGCAGCAAATGTCTTCTTGTTCTCTCAGTTTGTGTTTCATAGTGGCCTATTATGCATTTGGTGTTAGTCAGAGCTTTTCTTTGATTCTGACAACTTGCACAATCAAATCACACTTCTCTGATCACAGTGTGCTGTAATCTGTTGTATTGTAACTAGGGATGCACCGAAAATCCGGCCACCAAAAATTTTCGGCCGAAAATGGCCCAAAAGTGCATTTCGGGGGATACGTTCTAAAAATAGCCCGCAATAAACGAAATCCGCGAAGTAAGTTTTACAATTATTATACATGTTTTAAGGCCGTAAAACCCCTAACCACACACTTTTATACACCTTTTTACACGCATTTTGTACAGTACTTCCTTAATCAGGACGCAGTGCGGTTCTCCCTTAGCCAATTTAGGACGCAGAACACAATGCCGCTCATACTGTACAGTACGCTGTAAAAAAAAAAAGCATGCAAAATTACACGGATAAAAATCCGCGAAACAGCGAGTCCGCGAAAAGTGAACCGCGATATAGCGAGGGACGACTGTATTAATGTCGAAATGTAATTTACAATCTGTTCTCTTCCCTGTGATATATTTTGTTCCTTCGCGGATTTCGTTTATTGCGGGCTATTTTTAGAACGTATCCCCCGAAATGCACTTTTGGGCCATTTTCGGCCGAAAATTTTTGGTGGCCGGATTTTCGGTGCATCCCTAGTTACAATACAACAGATTACAGCACACTGTGATCAGAGAAGTGTGATTTGATTGTGCAAGTTGTCAGAATCAAAGAAAAGCTCTGACTAACACCAAATGCATAATAGGCCACTATGAAACACAAACTGAGAGAACAAGAAGACATTTGCTGCCCTCTGTAGGTGTATTAAAAATGGACGATCTTACGTAAAGTTTGCTGTCTCTGAGTTGTTTAGTGTCCTCAGTCCACCTATTAAGAATTCTCTGAAAGTCACGTTAGTGCTGTAAGTCTTGTTGGGGGCGTTTGTTACAGCGTTTGTCACCAGAACAGTAATGCGGATCTGGTCAGAACCTGAAGAAAATGCAAAAAAAGTCAAAGTTAGCACAGAAGATAAAATAGTGAGCAGAAAAATAATGTGTAATGTCGGAGACTGGCGACCTTTTGAGGATGGATTCTTGTTATGTCCACTGGGTTTGGTTCCAGCCTTGTGGATACCTCAAGGATAAAACAGGAAAATAAAACCTTTACAACTACTTTCCTTGACCAGGAATTTTAACATTTTGTAAAATGGAAAAGAAAAATTATTCTGAAGCTGAAGCTTACTTGTAGTTGGAACCACAGAAACCACCAGCAGCAGCAGAGCTACAGAGAGCAGAGCAGGTGTCTTCATTCTGACTTCTAAAAACCAAACTGTGAACCTGAAGAGTTAGCTTCAAAAACAAAGTAAAACTCAAACATCAGATGATAAAGATAATAAAAACATGAATTGTCAGACCTGTGAAGCTGCAGCATAAGTTAAGGTTGTTGATGGTAGCATCTCCAGGTCAGAAACTTTTATATCGCTCAATCACAGATCACATGATAGTGAAACAACCAATTATCACACATCAGGCAAATATCCAGCTGAGTCATATAGAATTTTTAATTCCTGTCATTCCTGAATTGTTTTATACTGATGTTTATTTGTGCCTCTGGGCATTAGAGTACCCATCAGTATCTGTATGAGATGCACCGGTTTATATCTAACACCAGTGTGATCCAAAGACCGAAAGTCATTGCAAAGGAGGTTTTAGGGTTCAGTATCTTGCCCAAAGACATTTCGACTGAGAGAACTGATTAGCTTATGGTTTATCTGATCCAGAACATTTGTGGCTTCTTTGGACAACTCTGGAGAACTGTTTCCCTCTTGTGCTCCTGTAGACTGTTGCTGTAATTTCTTCTGGAATCTGCCAGCCTTCCCTCATAAAGAGAAATGCAACATATGTACATTATGTTCGTTTCATGTGTTGATTTGAAGAATGTTCCAGTCTCCTCATCACTCCTTGTAAATCTGTTTGTCAAACTACTTTTCATCTCTTTAGTGGAGTTTCAGACACGTGTGTCTGTGGCAGCGAGAGAGAGAGAAAGAGAGAGAGAGAGAGAGAGAGACAGATCATGAAACCTGATCAATTACAACATCAACTCTTCCTGTCTGGGAAAACACCTGCTGTCACCTACACAAAGACACACAGTTTCCTAATCCTGTACAACTTCTGTCAGAGTGCAGTTGTGTATTCTGTTTTACGCCCAAACCAGGAAGTGTTTAAAAATGTCAAAATTCAAACCTCAGCAGAGAATGAAAGCAAAATGAGAGCTGACTCCTTGAATCATGTTGTTAATTGAATTTCATGAAGGTAATGAAGATCAGTGCTTTGATCCCTGGCCTCTCCAGTCTGCATGTTGAAGTGTCCTTGAGCAAGATACTGAACCCCAAATTGCTCCCAAAGTCTGTGCCATCGGTGTGTGTGTGAAAGTGATCCATTCCCTCCTGATGAGCAGTTTGCACCTTGTATAGCAGCCAATCACTGAATGATGAATGTGATATGTTCTGTAAAAGTGATTTAAGTGTTCGGAAGACTAGAACGGTGTTAAATAAGTACAGTCCATTTACCATTTGATTCTGCTGTGCAGAACAAAAAGACAATGTCAAATATTTCAGAATACCAGATATTTGTAACTGTATTCCAACCATAAATGACTGTTAACTGAATGACTTTACTGTTTTTATTGTCCTCTGTTTTCTATAGATGAATTCATCCAACCTCCTTTATACTGAATATGAAGAACACTGTGGAGCCTGGACCTGTTGAGTCTTTCTCAACATGTGCTCAGATCCTCCTTCAGGAAATATGAGCAGAGCAGGAAGGAAATGCTGAGTTTAGGTAAGAATGAATTAAATGCAGTTTATTACACTATTTAAACATTTACCTGTGCCTGAACACTGAGACTGTCCTGCATGTCAGCAAGGTTTTTGTTGTTTTTGTGTAGACTGTGTTGTCTCTGTATGAGGTTGCTGTGATTGGGGAAAGAAATGGGAAAGTGCAAACCTGTCGTGAATTCACACATCATTTTAAAGTCATTTTATTTTTATGGATTATATTGACAAAACAACTGTCCACATATGAAGTTTTTTTTCTTTCTGTTGTGTTTCTTTAGTGATGTGTTTTTATGGACACATAAGGACTTGTTCAAATGTCATATTTCTTAAAGGGAGTGTGGTGTCACGTTTCCCCCGGACAGCACAGGGAGCTTTAGTTTCATGTAAGGGTTTTGTCAACACTACAGAAGCACTGCGTATGATAAGGTTGTGTGACGATGACTACTGTTAGTTTGGTTTGGTTGGTTTGATTATGGTTGCGTATTGAGTACTGATTGTAGCTGGTCAGGTTTATTATCAGCTAATTGTAGTGAGTTTCTAATGGTCTCCCTGCGTGTGTGTTTTTAATATCTTCATCTTTGCAGTAATAATTCTGTTTTAATCGGCCATTAATGTAACATCATCATAACACAAAACAATTCATTTTGCTGAACACAGAATTGATTCTGTAAAGGATGTATTTAGTTTAGCTCTTTTATTTCAGGAAGATTCACACAAAGCATTCTCAAATGTATAACAGTAGTAGGTAATCTAGCAGACCAAGTTATGAGAAGATCAAGGTATCAGGTAACAAGAAGGGAAATATAAGATGAAGGTAGATTCCCAACAGAACAAAAGATTCAAGACAGTCATGTTAACTTTTTCCTTGTCAGTAACATGAATAAAGTGTGTGTTTTCTTACAGTCTTTCATTCAAATCATTTATCTCATCCATTAAGCCCCTCTCCTTTATCAAATATTTGTTTTATTTCCATAACCCCATCTTAATGCTGTGTCTCCTGAAAGCACTCTTAAATGACCCCCAGACATTGTTGTGATCACTTCAAGTCATAAATGTTCATTATCTTAAAAAAAAAAGTCTTACATTATATATTCTATAAATTCTTTCATCGTTTTGAATTTGATAATGTAATTTCATTCATAAAGTTTGGATTGTCTTCATTTGGAGTGTATATATTTATTATATTTATGTACAAGTGTACTATTACATCTGTCATAATCCACCTTCCATTCTGTGATGCAGTTCCTTCTTAAATCCTCCCTCCCCACACCATGCCTTAAATATATATCTACACTAGGGATGTAACGATACACTCAACTCACGACTCGCGATTTTTTGTTCACAATACGATTTTTTCACGATTTTTTTAAATCAAAATGAGCTACAGACAAATTATGACCAAATAAAATTATCTTTTTATTTGTATTTTACAGAAACTCTCAAACAGTTTGTGTTCTTATTAGGGCTGCCAGCAAGCAGCTAATCTGACCATTACCTTTCAGCTTGGAGTATGAGCTAACTGAAAATAAAAACAATTAAGATGATAGCTCATTAACCCTTTAATGAGAGTCCACGGCCCCGGGAAACGGCGAGGTCCGGGCGCTGTAAACGCAAAGTCGTGGTGCACCACCTCGGAGGAAATGCGCCCGGCAGGGGGCCAGCCAGTGCCGGGGAGAGGTCCCACGAGGGGATCCTCCCGCAAGGTGCGGCCGTCCCTGACCCGAGTTTAATCCCCCGTGCAGACTGCGCGGAAGTTGCAGTGATTGGTTAAAATTGCAACACCGCCCTGAATTCACAGGGATTCACTGAAGTTGCGTTAAAGTTGCAAATTGCAACATCGTGAATTCCTGGAGGATCTGTGTTATGGTATCAATGCCGGTGCTTGCTCTGTTATTGTTACTGTCTCTCGACCAAAGCACTCACTCTCTCGCTCACAAAAAAGGTCAAAATGCTTTTGAGAAGCAAAGGCAACATTCAAATGAATCAGTTCAATGTTTGAATGTTTGATAAAAAAAACAAAAAACAAACACTGGAAAGCTTTTGTGTCATTTGAAGATTAAAATTAGAATGATACTTAACAAGGTCGTCAGTGATTGGAAGGTTAGCATCTAAAGAGTGTTAGTACCATTGATTAGCCTAGTTTGGACAATTTCAGAATAATTTGCATCATTTAGAAAAGCTGCTGATTTCTTTAGGAAAATGGAAAATGAAAGTCATTTTGCTGAACACAGATTAGATTTTTTTATTTCAGGAAGATTCACACAAAACATTCTCAAATGTATAACAGTAGTATGTAATATAGCAGACCAAGTTATGAGAAGACAAAAGTATCAGGTAAAAAAACAGGAAATATCAGATGAAGGTAGATTCCCATCAGAACAAAGATTAAAGACAGAGTCATGTCAACTCTTTCCTTGTAGCATTAATAAACATGTTTTTTTTTACTCTATGTACACGTAGTACAGTAAGAGTCATGTATTCAGATGTTATTTCTTAGTGAACAACAAATACAAATAGATTTTAGCTGATTGATAATGATTCCATATAAACCCAATAATGCCACGCTGATGTCCAGTCACTGCTGAGCCTTTACTACTTGTTATACTTCAGGATGATCATGTCATTTGCCTCCGGAATGTAAAATCCAATACCTGCAAAGAAAATCAAAATCAAATTAAAGCTGTAAGCAGTGATGTATGGGCCCTCGCAACGGCGCACGTCGGGGTAGTTTTAAGCGACTTTGTGTTTTGTGGCGAGCAGTGGCAAGTCATCCAAATTTGAGGCATCGCCACGGCCACGCCGTTCAGACTTTGGAAAAGTTGTCTATAACTTTTAATCCCCCATGGCTTAAGAATAACCTGGCCAAGTTTGAAGCTGTTAGCATTTAATCTGTAGGACGAGTTTGATCATAGGCGAGGTGTGGAAATGGGCCAAAATGGCGCCAAAATGCAACTTCCACCCAAAATGGCCGACTTCCTGTGCATCTGGCACCATGGTGTCCATAAGCATTTTTGCGCGTCTGGGTATGACACATGCGTGTAACGAATTTTGTCATCCTACGCCAAAGTCACCCCATTTATTTGCTGTTTTTGAAAATTTGTAGGGGGCACTATAGAGACATTTTGCAACGCCAATGCACGCGGCCGCCAAATTATCACATTTTTTCACAGGCATGACGCGCTGGCAAAACGCTAAAGGTTACGGGCACGTATTTCGTCCCAGAAGAGGGAAAAGAGGTAAAATAATAATAGTGCGGAAAAATTCCTTCAGTTCCAATAGGTCCCCGCACTGCTGTCGGTGCTTGGGCCCTAACAAGGTAATTAGCTGATTTGAATGGATGTTGACTGGTGGCTGACTCACCAACATCAGGTCTTATTGTATGGTTGTTGGTTTTCTTGACCAGCAGCTCCCAGTAGGTGCGTTCTGAGAAATTTCCAGCCAACTCTCCAGGAATGGGCCGTAGTTCGGATCCTCTGTGTAGGTGAACCTGCAAAGACGACAGCAGATAACTTTGTGAAAGACTTAAAGCTATTCAGACATCCCCTCCTCTTCTCACAGTGAATCCACTGAAATGAACTGAACTTAAAAATTTTCCTGGATATTTATCTATTCTTCCCTGCAGTTGGCATGAATAACACTTGATGTCATATGGATTGACTTCTGGTCAGATTATCACTCTGGTTGTATAAGAGTTCTTTAACATGTTCACTGCTGACCCAGAATACAGGCAGTTACTGCAGTGTAGCTATGATCAGAAAAGTGATAACATGCATGACACTTTTAAACACAAACTTGAGTGAACACAGACATTTGCTGCCCTCTGTAAGCGTATAGTTAAAACTGGCGAAAAAGTGAATCAAAAGCAGTGACCCAATCCTAAGGCCACCGAATCGCAGCCCCTCGATGCCCTGGCTGCGCCTAGAAATCCTGTCCATAAAGGTTATGAACAGAACCGGTGACAAAGGGCAGCCCTGGCGGAGTCCAACTCCCACGGGAAACAGGTCCGACTTACTGCCGGCAATGCGGACCAAGCTCTGGCACCGAGAGTACAGGGACCGGATAGCCTGTATCAATGGGTCCGGAACCCCATACTCCCGGAGCACCCCCCACAGGACCTCCGAGGGACACGGTCGAACGCCTTCTCCAGGTCCACAAAACACATGTAGACTGGTTGGGCGAACTCCCATGCACCCTCCAGGGCCGCGCTAAGGGTATAGAGCTGGTCCACAGTTCCACGGCCAGGACGAAAACCACACTGCTCCTCCTGGATCCGAGGTTCGACAATCCTGCGGACCCTCCTCTCCAGGACCCCCGAAAAGACCTTCCCGGGGAGGCTGAGGAGTGTGATCCCCCTATAGTTGGAGCTCAACCTCCGGTCCCCCTTTTTGAAGAGGGGAACCACCACCCCGGTCTGCCAGTCCAGAGGCACTGCCCCCGATGTCCACGTGATGTTGCAGAGACGTGTCAACCAAGACAGCCCCACAACATCCAGAGCCTTGAGGAACTCCGGGCGGACCTCATCCACCCCCGGGGCCTTGCCACCGAGGAGTTTTTTGACTACCTCAGCGACCTCAGCCCCAGAGATGGGCGAGACCACCACGGGGTCCCCAGACTCTGCCTCCTCAAAGGAAGACGTGCTGGTGGGATTGAGGAGGTCTTCGAAGTATTCCCTCCACCGACCAAAGACGTCCCCAGTCGAGGTCAGCAGCACACCGTCCCCACTGAACACAGTGTTGATAGTGCACTGCTTCCCCCGCCTGAGCCGCCGGATGGTGGTCCAGAACGTCCTCGAAGCCGTTCGAAAGTCGCTCTCCATGGCCTCACCGAACTCCTCCCACGCCCGAGTTTTTGCCTCCGCAACCGCCGAGGCCGCATTCCGCTTGGCATGTCGATACCCGTCAGCTGCTTCAGGACTCCCACAGGCCAGAAAGGTTCTGTAGGCCTCCTTCTTCAGCTTGACGGCATCCCTCACCGCCGGTGTCCACCAGCGGGTTCGGGGGCCACCGCCACGACAGGCACCGACCACCTTACGGCCACAGCTCCGGTCGGCTGCCTCGACAATGGAGGAACGGAACAAGGTCCACTCGGACTCAATGTCCCCTGCCTCCCCCGGGACATGAGCGAAGCTCTCCCGGAGGTAGGAGTCGAAACTCTTTCTGACAGGAGATTCAGCCAGACGTTCCTAGCAAACCCGCACAGAACGTTTGGGCTTGCCTGGTCTGACCGCCATCCTCCCCCACCATCGGAGCCAACTCACCACCAGGTGGTGATCAGTTGACAGCTCCGCCCCTCTCTTCACCCGAGTGTCCAAAACATGTGGCCGCAAGTCTGACGACACGACCACAAAGTCGATCATCGAACTACAGCCGAGAGCGTCCTGGTGCCAAGTGCACATGTGGACACCCTTATGCTTGAACATGGTGTTCGTTATGGACAATCCATGACGAGCACAGAAGTCCAATAACAGAACACCACTCGAGTTCAGATCAGGGGGGCCGTTCCTCCCAATCACTGTCGCCGCCCACGTGAGCATTGAAGTCCCCCAGGAGGACGAGGGAGTCCCCAGAGGGAGCGCTCTCCAGCACCCCCTCCAAAGACTCCAAAAAGGGTGGGTACTCTGAACTGCCATTCGGTGCATAAGCACAGACGACAGTCAGGACCCGTCCCCCCACCCGAAGGCGAAGGGAGGCTACCCTCTCGTCCACCGGGGTGAACCCCAACGTACAGGCGCCGAGCCGGGGGGAAACAAGCAGTCCCACCCCCGCTCTGCGCCTCTCGCCGGGGGCAACTCCAGAGTGGTAGAGCGTCCAGCCCCTCTCAAGGAAACTGGTTCCGGAACCCACGCTGTGCGTCGAGGCGAGCCCGACTATATCTAGCCGGTACCTCTCAACCTCGTGCACCAGCTCAGGCTCCTTCCCCGCCAGAGAGGTGACGTTCCACGTCCCCAGAGCCAGCTTCTGCAACCGGGGGTCGGACCGCCAGGGTCCCCGCCTCCGACTGCCGCCCATCTCTCTTCGCACCGCTCCCCCCCGGGGGCCCCATGGGTAAGGACCCGACCACCAGGCCCTCGCCGACGAGCCCCACCCCCAGGCCTGGCTCCAGGGGGGGGCCCCAGTGGCCCACGTCCGGGCAAGGGAAACTTGGTTCTGTCAGTTGTCATTTCATCAGGGGATGTTGAGCTGCACTTTGTCTGGACCCTCACCTAGGACCTGTTTGCCTTGGGTGACCCTACCAGGGGCATAAAGCCCCCGACAACATAGCTCCTAGGATCATTGGAACACGCAAACCCCTCCACCGCGGTAAGGTGGCAGCTCCAGGAGGGGCTTTATTTGTTTTTAAATCTTTAAATGGTCTCACCCCGCCTTACCTCTCTGAGCTGCTCCACCCATACACTCCTGCCCAGTGCCTCAGGTCAGCTGATCAGTTGCTCTTGGAGGTACCTAGGGCTAAACAGAAGCTCAGAGGGGATAGAGCCTTTTCCGCTGCTGGTCCTAAATTATGGAATGACCTCCCTCTACGCATTAGACAAGCCCCTTCACTGTCCATTTCTAAAACACGTCTTAAGACCCATTTTTATTCCTTGGCTTTTAACCCAGCATGAGACTCTGTTTTGTTTTTGCTTTATTATTATTTTAACACTGTTCTATCGTTTATTATTGTTTTTATATTGTTCTTATGTTTTATGCCTTATATGTCTTATATTTCATGTTCTATTTTATGTACAGCACTTTGTGTCAGCTGCGGCTGTCTTTAAAGGGCTTTATAAATAAAGTTGAGTTGAGTTGAGACAGAAAGTGCAGGTTTTCTGGTACCAGAACCAGAGCTCTGTAAGCAGGCAATGTAGCAATCAGCAGCCTAAAAGGAGGTAATGACAGAGGAGAAGAGACCTGATGGAGGAAACTTAGACGTGAAAAAAAGAGAGTGAGCGAGCTAGAAGCTGCCAGACAGAGCTTGGTGAAATAAAAGGCTAAAAGACAGACACTGAGCTGGGCTGACTGCTTTTAATGGCCCACTTACAAGTCAGTGGCACTGTAGTGCAGAAACACAGTCATTTTAAATTTTACTATCAAAGTACAGCTCTTAGGTTAAAATATCCGAGGGTTAGAGCTGCAAAATCTTCAGGCTTAAAATTTGTCTTTCATTTAGTTTAAGTCTTAAAGTTAAGACTGGCTGACCTGGTGGTGCACCAGGTTTGCAACATGCAATCATTTCCCCTTTCACATATTTTGACATATCATAAACATCCTGTTTACAACATTTACATGAACATGCAAGAGTCCAGAGTCCAGATCAGTCTTAACATTGTTGTTAAGAAACAGAACTAAATACATAAATAATAAATAATAATAATAATAAAATAATAATAACTAAATAATAACCTCTAATAATTACTCCAGCTTCGAACTGCAGCTGTTCGTGATTGACCTCACCTGCCCTGTGCTGTGCCACAGTTTATCGCCCACCCAGATTTAATAACTTTCTTAGAGTTCTCTGAGTTTTTGTCTGAGTTTATCCCAAAGTTTGATAAATTGTTGATTTGTGGAGACTTTAATATTCATGTTTGGCCAACTGGCCAATGAATTCAAAGGCCTTTTAGATTCTTTTGATCTTACTCAATCTGTTAATGCACCAACACATGAGCATGGGCACACTCTTGACCTTGTCATTTCTCATGGGCTTTCAGTTTCCCTCAGAGAAATAGCCGACACTGCTATCTTGGATCACCTCCCTGTTGTTTTCGACTTTGCTGCCTCCCACCTGCCAATAAGCCAGTTTCCCCAGCTCGCAGACGCCAAATCTTTACTCCATCAACGGCTGGGGAGTTTGCTGCTGCCTTCAGGAACTCTCAGCTGCTTTATGACTGTTGGCTGGTTCCTCCCCTTTGTCCAGACAACCTACTCTCTACTTTTCATTCAACATGTTCTGCGATTCTTGGCTCTGTTGCCCCTTTTCGGCAAAAAACTACCAAAACCAATTCAGATCCCTGGTTGAATGACTACACCCGTCTGCTCAGACAACAATGCAGACAGGCTGAACGGCTGTGGAAAAAGGATAAACTGCATGTATCCCTGGGCTGGTTAAGGGACAGTTTGGCTGCTTACCAGAGAGCTCTAAAGGAAGCCAAGTCCAAATATTTGTCCTCTATGATAGCTAACAGCTCTCATCATCCAAGACTGCTATTTAATACTATTGATTCTGTCATTAATCCACGCCCCACTGTCCTGTCCGATGCCTCCACTGCAACCTGCAAAAAGTTTGTCTTTTTTCACTGATAAAGTGGCATCTGTCAGGCAGAATATCTGTAATATGAATATGCCCCTTGATGATGTCTGTGCTCCTCCGGCACAGACTGCTGTTTTGAGTGGTTTGAGACCATTTCTCTGTCGTCTTTTAATAAGGTGGTTAGTGTCATGAAACCCACGAACTGTCCCTTAGATACCTTTCCAGCCAAGTTTTTGAAGGAGGTTCTGAGTTCTGTTGCGTCAAGTCTGCTTGTTTTTATAGACATTTGTCTAGGGTCTGTTCCAGCTATGGTTAGGCCTCCCTAAAAAAACACACATCTTGACCCCTCTGTGCTCTCCAATTTTAGACCTGTCTCCCACTTGCCTTTTCTTTCTTAGGTTTTAGAAAAAGTTGTCTGTGGATGCTGGGAATCCTGCTGTGCTAGTGCTGCTGGACCTCACAATGGCCTTTGACACAGTCGACCATGCAGTCCTTGTATCTTGCCTAGAGCAGTACGTTGGCATCCGTTGCACCACTCTCCAGTGGTTTAGACCATACCTGGCAAACAGGAGTTTCTCTGTTGTGATTGGTGACCACTGCTCCTCAAGTGCATCCCTGCCATGTGGGGTGCCACAGGGATCTATTCGTGGCCCTATTCTGTTTTCATTGTATATGCTACCTTTGGGATCAATTATAAAAAAACGCAACCTGTCTTTTCACTTTTATGCCGACGATTTGCAGATATATTTGCCCATGAGACCAAACAAAAACACTGCCCTTACTAAGCTGGTGGACTGCATTACAGATATAAAGCAGTGGCAGGCACATAACTTTTTGCACTTAAATGACAGCAAAACTGAATGCATTTTATTTGGTTCTGTCTATGTTGAATTTTTTCACCACAAACTCTGGCACTCTGGCCCCCCTTTTTAAATCAAATGTCAAAATCTTTGGGTAACATTTGATAGTGGGCTCAAATTTGACAAATAGATAAGCTCTGTTGTCAGCACAAGCTTTTTTCAGCTCAGTCTCCTGGCCAAAGTGAAGTCTTTTCTCAGTCGGCAGGATCTCGAGAGGGCAATCCACACATTCATCAGTTCCAGACTGAACTACTGCAATGCCCTATACGTTGGCCTCAGTCAGTCATCAATTTCTCGTCTCCAACTTGTGCAGAACGCTGCTGCCCGATTTTTAACAAGCACGTCCCGACACAAATGCATTACCCCTGTCGTCACTCCACTGGCTTCCAGTCTGTTTTAGAATTGATTTTAAACTTATCTTGTCTGTTTTTAATGCCATTAATGGCTTGGCGCCCTCTTACTTTTCAGTGATTTTAACTTTTTGCAATTATGTCAGAGCCTTGTGCTCTTCTGGTCAGCTTCTGTTAGAAGTCCCTAGGTCGAGATTTAAACAGTGGGGCGACTGCTCCCAGACTGTGGAACAAACTGCCCCCTGACATTCACACCACTACTGATCTCAGCCTTTTTAAATAGAAGCTTAAGAGCCACTTTTTTGGATTGGCGTTCAATTCTGACTAGGGCAGTACTGTTTCTTAGGTGTACTCATTCTGTCTGCTCCTTTCTATGTATTTCTGGAAGGCTTTTAATACCCTGCATCACTGCAGCACTACAGCACTTTTAATTTGTATTTGTTTGTTATTTATCTGTTATGTATTGTTTTATGGCTTTGTTGTAAAGCACTGGGTACCGTTCGGCTATTGTAAAGGGCTATACAAATACATTTGATTTGATCTTGATTTGATTTGAAATAATGTCTTCATCAAAGTGTCCTTTTGCTGGAAAAGTTGCAGCTGATGCACAGGGTGGTGCACCAGGTTTGCAACATGCAATCATTTCCCCTTTCACATATTTTGACATATCATAAACATCCTGTTTACAACATTTGCATGAACATGCAAGAGCCTAGATGACTCAGTCTTAACATTGTCGCGACACTAAAAAAAACAGAACTAAATAAATAATAAATAATAATAACTAATTAATGTCTTCATCAAAGTGTCCTTTTGCTGGAAAAGTCACAGAGGACACAAATCCATTTTGAGATTTTGTTCTATGAAAAGCAGTTCTTGCAACCTAATTTCTTACTGTTAGTCAGACATTTCTTTCACCAGCAGTCTTACTGGTTACCAAAGAAAAATCATTCCTCAGTATCTTTTGGTTATGTGGGCATGAAACACACTACATGTTATTTTACTTTACAACTGTAAATAACATTTTGTATGGTAACTACAATGTAAAATTGTAAAGGATTTTGATGAACAACACTGAGGCCCAGGGTCTCTTTAGCTTGATAGATTCAGCTGGTACCTGAGAAGAAGAATGTATAGATTCACTGCTGACATAAAGTACTGTATCTAAATCCAGGTCTTGAACCTTCCTACAGCACGATTCACAGGAGACACAAAACTGCTCCTTATCGCCAACTGCCCTCCACCTATTGAGGAAGGTTTGTGTCACAGAAGACAAGACACGTTAAAAATCATCTCAGAGAGCGAAGGTTTTGAAAAATGTTCTCACATTGCTTGTCGAAGAAGCACGACATGTGCTTAATGATAATGAAAGTACTCAAGTTAAAAGAAGAAAAAAAAAGTACTGATTCAACTCCTTGACTCAAGTAAAAGTTAAAAAGCACAGGATCTTAAGTGATCTGTAGTGTTATTGTTAGTGTTATTTACCCGGGATTTATTTTTTATTATTCCTTTTTTAATCACTAATAGAGGGAAAACTGGATTTTCAGGATCATCACAATCAGAACACATTGGTTTAGTTCAGTAGAAGTGCTGATTCAACTCCTTGACTCAAGTAAAAGTAAAAACTTCAATTAGGGTTGAGTCTCTTGTGAACTTGTGAATGAAAATGTCAAACATTAATATTCCAAGAAACAAGATGCATCTAAATGCAAGTCTGCATTTTTCTTTCTGAAAG
This sequence comes from Larimichthys crocea, assembly GCF_000972845.2. NCBI lineage: Eukaryota > Metazoa > Chordata > Actinopteri > Sciaenidae > Larimichthys > Larimichthys crocea. The sequence goes on along the minus strand of NC_040017.1, from coordinate 313,482 downwards.
CACGTCTTGGTCTGGAGGTGGTGTCTGGCCTCATGGTAGCAACACAGCTGTCCACCAACACCCTGAAGGCTTTAGGAATGTATTGCATGATTAGTGCGTGCATGTTGATGACGTCTCAAAGTGTGTACTTGCTGAAGGTGTACCAGCTATATTCTATTCCAGCTATAGTGTGTTCCTATAAACCACCAGTCATGGCCTGCAGAGAGGAGTGCAGCTGCTCCTCAGCCACCTTGGTACCTTTGTAGGGCATCCAGACATGATAGAGAGGACTGCTGCTACACCAGCATCTGTGCAGACCAGTGCTGACTTACCGATTTCCTGCAAACGTCAGTATTACCCGTCATGGATTTATTTTTTATTATTTCTTTTTTTAATCACTAATAGAGGAAAAACTGGATTTTCAGGATCATCACAATCCGAATACATTGGTTTTGAGGGGCTACAAGCAATTAACCATTACTTTGATAAGGTCATGTCATGTCCTCTTCTAGTTTAGACAGTTTATGCCTGAGAACTAAAATGATTTGGTAAGACCTGGAACTGCCCTAGTGTAATTTACTGTACGTTATAGGGCTGTGCAATTAATCGAATTTTGATCACGATTTCGATTTGAGGAGGTGTGTCGTTTGGTGTTCAAAAACAGTAAGTGAGATTGAAAGCGAATGAGAAGAATCCAACGAGAAGCAGCAGCACATAATGTGCAAGATTTGCTACAAGGTAATAGCTGCTCTTGGTAACACTACAAATTTATTCAATCATCTTAAACAAAAGCACAAAGTCATTCACGACGAATTAATAAAGAAACAAAAAGACAAAGCCAGTGCCACAACCAGCAAGACGTCAACGCAAACTCAGTCACCGATCACAGACACATTGTTTAATGCGACTCCTTATCCGACAAGTTCAGAGAGGCACAAGACATCAGGCTACGTTTACACATAGGCGGGTATGTTGAGTAACAAATATTTCCCTCCCTCCGTTTTCCAAAATAACATTGTGCACATAGCATCGTTTTCAAAAAAGTTTTCGTTTACATCAACCCGCATAAATACGCCATCGAGCGCCATCATAAATACGCCAAGGCTTGCTTCCATGATCATCGTCGTAGCGAAAGGTAAACATTGGTCGCACTTTTGGTGCATCATCAGCTGCCTAAAACTCGATTCGTTTTCAGAGGCAAATTCACCATTTGCGTGTAAAAGATCGGTACAAACAAAGGGAAATGTGTCCGTTTTTTAAAATACCTGTGTACGTGTAAACGGGGCCTAACAGCTGCCATTGGATATTTCTTAGCTAAAGATATGCAACCCATTAATACAGTCGAGGGTGAGGGTTTCAAGAAGATGCTTATTGCTTATTGATGCTTATGTCTATTATTATATTTATTTTGTTCTATAAATATAGAGAATTTGCAGAGCAGCTGGATCCATAGTTTATTTTGGATACATTTGTTTTTCTATGCCTTATTTAATGTTCCATAAAGTATATTTATTTTTATCGATTTAATGCTTTATACATTGCAAAATAGCTGTAAAGTATACATTTGTAGCCAAAATGTATTTTCAATTTGAATATTTTGCATAAAGAATCAATAACCAAGTGTTTTTTGAGAGAGGGAGAAATGCTGAATAAATGCATTGTGAAACTCAAAATTAATCATTTGAATAATCGTGATTTCAATATTGACCAAAATAATCGTGATATTGATTTTTTCCATAATCTAGCAGCCCTATTACGTTAGATGACTTTTGAAATATTTTTGCCATGATTTTATTATGATGTGGAGAAGGATATTATCCTGGAGGCATTTCACCACCATCACCCACAATTTATTACTAAAATTTAGTATGAATTCCACCTGGCTTAAGTATACTTATTTTGGTCACTTGTGTGAACATGAACAACCTTAGAATTAGTGTGTGGTAGGGACACAGATTGGGTGCTGCGTGGGTTTTCTCTAAAAAAAATTCTGAGGCTGGTAGATTTTTTGTCAATAAAAATAACATTTTGAAGAAAAGCTGAGGAACCTTGTAAATCCTAGCATAATTACTTTGGGGTATAACATAATGAAGCATCATATTGGCCCAATAATGTGAATATTATTTTCTAATACATGATTCAGGTGTTTCCTGTGACCGGATTAGGAAGTTCAGTCTTGTATTAAGCTGTGTCTTTGTGGTCAAGTTAAAGCAGAACTTGATGAGATGTCAAAACTTTTATTGTTGTTCACTATTACACAAGCTGTTTCTTTACCCTCCTATAGTAAAGGAAGTGACTTTTCTGTGTTATTTTGTGGCCAGTTGAGTTTCGTCTCTTTAGTCTCTCACTAGCTGCACTTCTTTTTTACTCATTTCCAGGTCATCAGTCCAATGCTGAATTTCAAATAACTGCTGTCTAGTAACCATTGCAAGATAAATGTACTGTATATGTTACAATTAGGCCATTGCTGCCTAAGCTTAAAGGAGGAGGTGACTGTTACTGTTACTACCACAACTTTGAAATTTCAAATTTCAAATTTGACATTTGTTGAAACCTTCAATGAATCCACACTTGAACTAAATAACATCAGGGCCACCACTCCAACTGAGTGTATTACAGGTGCATTATTAATTTTAGCCCCACATTTGTTATTTTTGTCATCTGTTGGTGTAACTAGAGGATGTTTACATCTGGGAAAATGAGGTGATATTTTTGATATCAGCTGCTAACTAAACCTTAATAACAGTGCAGTTTACTGTACTGTAACGCGAGCGGTCCATTTAAAGAGCAGCTGGCGCACTTTTCAAACGCTCCGTGTCTCACTTCAGGACTGAAGTCTAGACCAAACACAACAGAGCATCAATAAGAATTCTATTTTTAGTTTTAGTGGGAAGTCAAACTGTATCTTCAGATATGAAAAGGCAGATTATATGGCCGTGCCTCTGCTAGAACATCCTGAACAAACTAGTTTAACAACCACACCTTCTCATTACTGCAAACAACAAAGAAATATATCATTCACACAAGCTGAGTCATTAAGTTATAATTTTATGTGAAATCTTAATCGACAAACTAATCCATAACTGCAGCTGTCAGATAAAAGTAGTAGAATAAAACATGCAGTATTTCCCTATATTGAGGAGTAGAAGTATAAAGTAACATAAAACTGGATATATTAAAGTAAATACAAGGACTTTAAAATTGTACTGAAGTACAGTACTTAACTAAATTATACCAGCATTTACAAGAGGTACAGGAGCTCATGGTGCACTGGAGTCTGTTTAGGGGCCAACATCTCTCTGTCCCGGAGCACAGAGGGCTTCTACCCAAGAGTGTACATTAAAGATACTTCCAGTGATCCAGGGCTGGGAAGGCAACAGGACTGATCAACCCCTACTGAATTATCGCAGTCATTTTACCAGGCAGTTTAAATCTTTACTGACTGGACCATTGTTTTCCTGTTGAAGTCATGGACATGGTGTTGTCCAGGTCGAGTCAACAATCCGACTCCACTGCAGTTATGCAACAGTTATTTAGGCCTCCAGGAACTCGGTACAACTGAAGTGAGCCTGTTAGAGCTGAAGCAGGGGGCTGAGAGGCAGATGTTTGCTGTCCCTGGTTTACAAGCTGAATGCTTGGATATCCACAGGCCTATTAAGTGATAAAACTGTCAGTTCAGAGCATCTCAGACGAGCAGGGAGAGCCTGATGCTCAAGGTGTGTTCGCTTAAATGACTCAAAGGGGCTTGAGTACAATACTACCACCTGGTGGCTAAACACAGCAAGACTCCATTACAATAGAACTGCAGAGAACAGACTGTTTGGACAGAACCACATCTGCACTGATGTATTGTTATTAGTGTGTATTAGAGATGAAAACAGCTGCCTGCTGCTGGAAATAAGTGACCAACTGAGACAGTGCTGCAAAGCAAAACAAAAAGCTGAAAGATGCTGCAAGTTCACTGATGAGTCTCTTTGGGTTTGTCATCAACCGATAAAAATGATAAGAACTGATTCATTCTGTGAAGTCATTGATTGTCTGAACTCTGGCTGCTGTGCTGTTGCACTTTCTTGATGTTTGGCCATTTGCAAATTTGGCTCGTTAGTTTTTGATAATAAACAATGAAATCAGAACAAATACACATGTACAGCGGTCCATAATTACCATAATGCAGTTAGACTCTGACACAAAAATACCAATTTCTACTTAATTTGTTTTTTAAATAAATGGAATTCAGTTAAATGAAGCATGCGTTTGTGCTAATAATATGAATTAAAAAAAAAAAAAATCCTCATCACTCGTTAAGTTATGTTTTCTAGATCTAATGTCAAACACTTCCAGTACAGCTGATATGTGGCATCGATTCATTGAAACAGTTGGGAAAAATTGTCTAGAAGCTGATCATAGAATTCCAATTTTCATACACATTTCAAAAACATTTCAACTTTTGAAACATTTGAAAATAAATGTTGCTGAGTGCTCGTGGTGGGAACCTCCTCACAGGAGTGATAAACAAACAGGAAGACCTCGGTTCCCTGTAAAAAAAAATCCAAAGCAATTATTGGAGAGCAGTAAATCTATGCAATCTAATAGTGCTCTCAGTGTTCTTTTCGAGCTTTTAAACTAATACGTGATTGATCGCTAATTATCGGTGACGGGGCCCCCGGAGACAGCCGGGCCCCTCCTCCCTTTTTCACGGCGTGAAAGCATGCGGCTATAACTTTCAAAGAGTCGACTCTGCGCCTTGTTCTGGCAGCTCAATAGTCTTCAAGACGCCTGAATAATCATCGTGGCCTTTTTGCCAATAAAAGAAGGTTGAGCCTTCCAACAATAAAGCACTGGAAACCCAATATTACCTTGTGGATGGTGCAATAGTCTGGGGCGCAGGTAAATAGCCTTAATGATCAAAGGTTCATTGACTGCATCATAATTTTCAGGAATATGTCCATACCAATCAGCTGTTGAACTTTAATCCTCAAGCCCAACATAAAATAACAGCACTTGTACTTTTTCATGTTATTGACTGCTCTGTAGTGTCAGAAACGTTGGACTGATAACCTTCCTCTCCTAATGACAGGAGTGTCTCATAATAGCATGCCGATTGATGTTGGCTGTGTGGATGTGAATCACTCTGCGGCCCCGCCAACAAAAGCATTAACAAAAGCATTAACAAAAGCGTCATCGATGACAATGTATTTATTTAATGTTTTGTCAAGGTTGAATCAATTGAGGCACAGGTTTTGTCTTGGAAATCTATTCCCTCAATTTGCACTGTGCTGCTGCAGGATCCAGACTATAAAAGTGGAGCTGGTGTGGATGATGCTTCCTCAGAGCTGCTGTCCTGGTTTAACAAGAGGCACACTGAAGGCTTCAGGAATTCCTTCTTCTGAAAAGGACCCAAGTTGAGGAGGTAGGTCATGACCGCAATGACCAATCATTTCATTCAAGCCAAGATAAGGAGCCTGTAAAATCATTTAGATTAGCTAATAGAAGTTCACCAAGACCAGCTTATAGGAATGTTGGCACAATAAGTGTCCTTGATAATAGCTACACAAAAGTATGTGAGCTGCAAAAATTTGTTAATTAATCAATTACTTACTTACTTACAACCTGCCTGACGTGATGGATTTGCAGCTTTTCTTTGGCATCTGTCACTGTGAATGAAATACATTTAGTCAGACAAACAAGCTGCTTTGGACTCATTTTCTCCATCATAGTGAATTTATTTAATTGGCCCAATATCACAGACCTTTACAAACTTATGATAGGAGAAAATAAGAAAAAAAAAGAATATAAAGAGAGAAGGAGAGAAAGAAAGATGGAAAACAAACAAACCATAGGTTTAGAGAGAGCAGTGTCTTTCAGAATGTTTAGAGTGAGGCCACAAGTATTCAAGGAATGAGCAACAAACTGAAGGTTAGGGTGAAAAGAAGACTTTTTAATCTAAAGGCCTCGAGGGAATCAGACTGTCTGATGTGAACAGGAAAGTTATTCTAGAGGAAGGGGGCATGATAGGAAAAGGCCCCACAGCCAGCTGATTTCTTTATAACTCAGGGGACAGTCAGGAGCCCTGTGTACTGAGAGGAGAGCATGTGATGGAATCTAAAGTTTGATTCCAGCAGACATGTACAATGCATGCCTGAGAACTGTGTTGCAATAATCAAGTGTAGATGAAACAGTGGCGTAAATTGGGGTTTCTTAAATCTGCTACGTAGTATAGAGTTGGAACAAAGGCAAAAATATCCAGCTGTGGAAAAGAGAGTCAGTCGTTATAACACACAGTCATCCTAACCTCAGGATTTTGGATGATTATCTCACATGCAGTATGAGTTTAGTCCAAAGGGTGGTGCTAGTGCTCTATGAGTGAGTTTACTCCTCTCCAGGCTGTTCAACAGCAGCTGCAAAACTCAAGTGGAAAATCTTGAGCACCATGCCTCACCTTCTTGTCTCAATAGTTTAGGTTTATCCTGGCTTTAAAGGCTGCAGCATGCTTTATATCTACTTATAATTCTTTTTTTTTTTTTTTAAGATTATTTTTTTGTCTTTTCAAGCTTTATTTGATAGAGACAGCTGAAGAGTGACAGGAATGTGGGGAGAGAGAGATGGGGAATGACATGCGGGAAAGAGCCCCAGGTCAGATTCAAACCCTGGGCTTCCACAGCAAGGACTGAGCCTTCGCAGATGGGGTGGCTGCTCTACCAACTGAGCTAAACAACGCCCCAATCCCTACTTATAATTTGACCAAATTCATCTGCTCTGTCATTGAAGTCTACCCCGTGCACGGCCTCCCCTGCTAAGACTATAGCACGACTGGTCGCAGTTGCAAAGAGAGTAAAGAAATGTGCTTCTGTAGTGTGCTGTTCAGGTGAAGGAAATTCAGAAAGAATGTTTTCAGACGTTGCTAATGGCGCCTCAAGAGATGAGGCGTGAAGGCTGCCAGTGGTTTATTTCTTAAAAATGTTTCTGACAAAGCAAATTCATTTTATTAAACGACCAATCCACTAAATCATCGACGATTTAACTATGTTCCACAGTATATTTTAATGGATAAACAAAGAAAAAAGTGCCTTACAGCTTGATTTTACAGAGGACATGCTTTATGTATTTGATTTTTAACGGTGAATAGTGAGATTAACCTGTTACAATTTTTAAAAGATGAAAGACAAAAATGTTGTTTTCCCCCCATTGCTACACGAGCTGCTAGTCAAAAATAGAAAACAGTGTGGCGATTGGTACTGGGCTAGTAGTGCTGTCATGGTAATGGTAAAATATTTTAATAGATTTTTTTGTATCCTTTCGAAATCGGATCATGGTAAGCTAATCCTCAACGCTGTACATAGAATTCTTATTTGGCCCTCATAAGATAGGATCAATGCAAAGCAGTATCATATTTGAATGCAGGCAGCACATGCTTAGCAAGTTCAACATGTCTGTGTGTTCTTAAGCTACTTGTTATTGGTTTATTGACTGAGAGGACGAGAACAAACAACTGACTGGCCACCATTATTGCTCACCCTCCCAGCACTATGCACTTAGTGTTGGCTCGCTACAGTTCACCAATACACCTCACACATCTGTGTTTGCACAGGAGCAGGTGGATGGACACTGTTCCTCTATTGCCTGGAAACAGCTCGTCACTCCCTGCTCTCTTAAGATGGTCGTCAGGGGGGTTAAGGTTGATGAACGGTGCATCGTGTTTGTCTGACCCACTTCATTTCATCCCAGACAGGCTGCAGGTTTGTGGCCGAGGGGGCATCCAAGCCGGAGTTAATGACAGGGCTTTGTTCAGTGCTGGGACTCTTGTCAGGATAGGCCTGAGCCAGACAATAACCGGGGTCACAGGTCCACAGAGACCCAGGGTGAGAGGGCTAATGAGTTAGTATTGAGCTAAGAGGAGCAGGCCAGTGTGGTCTGCAACCGCAGGCTCACATGGTTCTGACATGGTCAGGGCCAATCTGTTTTGTTCCTGACAGGAGGCTGCAGAGCCACCATGTTACTGTCTTATCGGCAAGCATTTTGTACACGACACATTTTCTTACAAGTGTTGAAAAAAGAGGCTATCATTGGTAGCAGTGGAGCAGTTAAGTCAGAGAGGACCTAAAGAAACCATGTGTATCAAATGGACCCAAGAATAGTCAGAGCTGTCCCAGAATAGACACCAAGACAAAGCAGCAGCAACTCAGTGAACATAGCTGGTCCACTCGGATCAACTTGGGTGATAAACATATTGACTACCAGACCCGACTGGCTGGGGTCAAGTCTCCGGTTAATCCATACCAAGTGGATCCAAGAAAAGCCTCGTGTATGGTTGTCATTCATACACATTAGTTAGCTGTTTTCTTGCATACTTTTGCTAATGTATGCTATATGCTAATGTATCAATTTTGAGCATGACTGCAAAGACGAAGTTGAATCGGTCCACTTGTTTGATGCACACGGCCACACGACATGTTGAGATTTGGGAAATCGTTGTTTCAGTTCCTTTGCAAGCCTCTGTGACCTGTGGTTACCCATGACGGCCCAGATATACCGTAGGTCCGCAGACATATTGATATACCTGTGCAGAAATATAAAAGCTTCAGTACAAAGTGCTTTTAGGAACAGTGTTTTGATGCTGGAATTTCTCTCAAGTTCTCTTTTTTAACTACCTCCATCACTTTTTATGTGAATCGTGCCCTCGAAATGTGCGGCCTTATCTCCATTTGGATTACTTGCTTTAAATGTGGTTGTGAACAGGTATTAAGACTTTGCCTTTAGATGTAGTCGGGCGACACATCGTACAAACTACTTTCAGGGTGTTGATCCCTTAAATCCTGCCTGCCATTCCTTCCATGTTTACACTCCCACAGTTAAATCAACACTTACCATATTTCTGTGCTCGAAGCTTGACTGTGACTTCCCCGAGCTTGACTGGCCCCTCTCTTCCTTTGTTTGACTTTGTAGCTTTTAATTTTGATCCCTTCACACTTCTGCCCCGCTCCCCATCACTCTTTATCAACCGCCTTCGACCAGGACACATGCGGCTCTGGCTTATCCAGCCGTGACATTGACCTCTTATCTTCATATTGGCTCGCTGTTTCCCATGACCTCTGACTTCTCGGGGGTCAAGCCTGCAGCCGTCTGGACCTCCTCCTCCTCCACCTGGCCCCTATCTCCACCCTTCAGATGGTCCAGATGGATTACTCTCTGCACAGGACATCTATGGGATTACATTGTTGTCTAAACAGAGAGGATCCACCAGGCTCTGCAAGGTCTGAGCAGCAGCTCTGACTACAGAATTATTTTTCTGATTATGTTTAAATGTTTTCCATCAAGCCCTGAATCAGCAGGCGTTATATTGTTCCAAAGCACTGTTTTATTTGAACATTATCTTGTCACTTTAGATTGTGTTTATGATGTGTTTTTTTTCCTGAGTAGCACAATACAGATGCCGGGGGAACTTTCTCTCTGTCTGTCGCTCTCTGAACTCGCTGTCCTCATTCCATAGCCTGGTTTTGATACATAGCGTCCTGATAGTTTGCTAGGGGAGAATCTGGGTCAGCATGGGGAGCCTGAGATAGCACAGGCACGCAGCTGATTCGCTAAAGAAATACACACTGCTGTATAAAGATGACTGCTTTAGAACAGTAAATTCCACATACCTAACATACCTGTCAGACGTAACTGCTTGTGTTTTGGCAATATGAGTTTGTGTCTTCCTAAGATCAGTAATAAAGCACAGCAGAGCCCAGCCAAGGCAGGCTTTAAATAAGATGCGACACAGGTCCAGATAATATTTTTATCTTGCTCAAGCAGAAGTGATGCAGGAAATTGTTCACATGAGCATATTTCATTATCAGAATTGACTGTGCTTGATTACCTTGCCATTTTGAGCGACATATCTATTAGTTTTGGATTAGGTGTTACATCACTGGAGTCTAGACAGCCATCTAATGTGCACATGATTGAATTACATGGATTGGAAATATGCTGCAAGACAACAATATAGGTATTTTTTGGTAACTGGAGTAAGTTTATGATTAAAAACATGAACATATTTACATCATATTTTCAAAATTGTGTCATATTTTTTCCACTTTCCATAATCCGCTTTTCAGTCTGTCGTGTTTAAAGTGTCAGATTTGGTTTTTTTTGTTTTTGTTTTTTCAAAGAGGGGCTCGCTCCTTGGACTTTGGTCTGAGCAGCATTCCTGATCCCTGCTCAACTGAGAGCTATAGGGGAGGGGAAGAGGAGAAAGAGCTGTGAGGGAGGAGGGGAAGGCAAGAACAAGAGAGGAAGTGAGGGTTACAGAGTAGCTTCTTATGGGCATGCCCAGTAGAGATCCAGCCTCTGAATTTGAACAGGAGGGAGCCGAGGTGCTCTCTCTCTCTCTCTCTCTCTCTCTCTCTCTCTCTCTCTCTCTCTCTCTCTCTCTCTCTCTCTCTCTCTCTCTCTCTCTCTCACAATGTTATTTTTCCCCTCCTCTCCCAGTAGTGAGTGTGTGGAGAGATTTTTTTTGCTATGGAAGAGCGAGAAGAGGTGCAGATTTCAGCTAGTGCAAAATTGAACAAGGGGGCAAGTAAAGAAAATAATAATAATAATAATAAGAAGAAAAAGGCAAGAGAGAAAGAGACTTCACCCCCATCTCCCTCTTCCTCTCCCTCGTTCCTTCCTCTGCTAACGACTTTTACCTCAGAAACAGCGGAGGGACCAACTTCAAAAGGCAGTGAGGAAGGAGCTGGAGTGTGAAATCTGAGAAGAGAAGCAAGATGAGAGGCTGACCGGCGCTGTGTTTGCTGTGCTGTCCAGGTCAGTGCCCAGGAAAAACCAAACAATTGCTCACTCTTTTCTTTACCTGTTTTTTTCTGCCTTCAAACTCCTGTCTACTTTGTGCATGCAGTGCTTGTTTTTTATCAGCTTTGTCCTCTGTTTAAAAAAAAACAGTGGGTGTACGGGGTGAGGGATTGTGTAACAAGACTGACTGACAGACTGACTGACAGACTGTCAGTACAGACTCTCAGCACCATCTGACCGGTGTCACCCACAGCCGAGTGAAAGTACTGAAACTCCAGCTGCTCCCTTCAGCAGCTGCATATGGGAAGTGTTTAGTTGATCAGCTCAGATGTTCACATGCGTACACGTGTTGAGGCAGGACAAACTCACTGAATGCGCCACGTGGTTACAATAAGAGAGAAATCACAGAGATGTACCGTAGGATGGGTGCTCACTCTCACTCACGTTCGGGGGTGGGAGGGATTGCCATGGACGTACAAAAACACGATTTATATTTGAAGTTTTTTGAAGTGTGTTTGTGACAGAAGCTCTACACATGCAGTGCAAACTAATGACATGCTTAGTGATATGATGACAAGCATTTTGTCAGTATGTCAGTTTGTTTTTTTAACTTAAAGATTTCCATTTTTCATTTAAACAGTGAGGATGTCTCATCATTTAGTGTCCACAAAAAAAATATTGCATTATATTTTCAAAATCATACAGACAACAGTGTTTCTCTATTGAATGTATTCCTTCAGTTGTTGTCCTCATCATACAGATTTCATCTAAGTAAATATATCCAGAGATATGTTTTTATTGTTACGGCAGAATTCAGTTTGTGATTTGAAGTCAACAAAGACACAGAGCTTATTATTGATGACTGTTTATTTCACATGAGAGCTGTCAGACAGCTCACCTGTCTCGGGCTGTCCTCCGTCCGAGGCACCCCCGAGGGCCTGTCCCATTAGCTATCCCAGCATGCCTTGCCACTGACAACGAGGTGTCAGCAGTGGCCTCCCAGGAGACTTGTTGTTGACAGGTTTATTATTCCTAGGCTGTAGAAAAATGGGGCACACCACAGACACTATGGCACTATAGGGGAAAGGAGGGTGACTTTTACATTCACAGGTTGTTGTTATTTTTAGTACCATAATTAATACATCCCAGTGTTGAACTAATGTTTTGTGTCATATCACTTGGCTGTGTTTTTTCCAACTGCAGCAATCTGAGCAAAACACTAAAGTAATAGCTATAACTAACACATGTTTTCATTATTTACCAATCTGCAGGTTATTTTCTCAATTAATCAGATAATTGCTTCGTCTTTAAAATGTCCTAATGTAATTTCCCAGAGCCCGGTGTGATGTATAGGAGAGCTCAAGGTGACATGCTTTTCTTTGTCATATCAGACAAAGAAAAGCCTCACATCTGAGATTCAAGAAATTATTCACATTTTTCTTGAAGAATAACAATTAATTCATAACCATAATTCAGCTTACTTTACTCTCACCTTCATACTTTACTCTACAATATATACTTCTACTTGACGTCAAATATTTTAGCTAACTAGTAATATGTGGTGTTGTGTAAGTTTTTTCTCACAGTTGTCATTGTGGAATTTCTGGAGGTAGAAATGATTCATGTTTTGTCAGTATCACGTTAAACGTTATGTTTACAGTAGCAGTGGCTGTTGTCGTCATCTCTGGCATACCAGAAATACTGTATCTGATCCTCATGCGTGTCATGGTTACAAAGGGTGTTTCCCGCGATATCCCATATCTGCACTCACTAAAATATCTTAATGTGTAGTTAATATTTTAGGGATGCATCAGACTTGATTTGTTTTACTTCCAGTGTTACAACTTTCAGGAAACTACCTTAAGGTGGGAAGTCATTTAGGTGAGATTAAAGAAGTACATTTCTTAGTTTATTGTTCATTATATGACAACTTAAGGGCTCTACCTTTTCATTTCTAATACGGTTGGACTATAAAAAGCTGTGTTTTCCGGGAGGGCAGATGTTTTTGTCGAGCTCAGAATAGAAGACAAAGTTCTTTGTTGGTTAATGTAATTTGTAACAAGTTGACATTCTCATCTCACAACTGTTTTGCCACTGAAAAAGTATTTTCAGTGTCTCATGAGTCTGTGTGGGCGTGTGGGCTGCGCTCTTCCAACTGCACGACACAATAAATAACATAACTCGCTGCAAGAATGCAGATGTGAAAATGTCACTACTTACATACATAAATGCTTCAAACATGTCTAATAGTGATAGTATTATAAAATGTGATACAAGTGCAAACGTTCATTCTTCACTTTGGAAAGAGTAGATTGAAAAAAAAACTCAAAACTCATTTACTCTGTTCAAGCTGCTATACAAAGCTAGTCCTATTTTTGTTGAATTCTGATATTATTTTGTCAGAGATTGAATTCTAAAACTTTTTATTTTTTGAAAAGAATTTTCTTTTTTAAAAAAAGTATTTTTTGATAGGTTATAATCATGGAATTTTTTTTTCAATTTGCTGATGCCTCCTGTGGCTCTGAAGGAGCTTTGTCAACTCAAAATTTCTGATAGAAAATCTGAGCTCCAAATGAGTGACAGGAAACTTTCCCCCAACTTTATAAGTGCAGTACTAAACTGCCAGAGCGTCCACTAATTAGGCCTGCCTCGTTTTAATGAAAGGATCCGTCCTGACGGCTATAGTCTAGACTAGTGTGAGGACTTTTCAACTCAGCTGCATATGAAAGCATCATTCAGGGCATTTTTGTCTTATATATATTTAATAATACACACATGAATATGTACATAATATATAATATAATATGTATAATATGTGATACAGAGGTATTACCTTTCATGTCATTTCTCAGCAGCAGTATTGTTGCTCCATATGGGGAAAGCTGTTGGAGCTGTTTATATCAGAACCACCAGGAGTTCATTTATTTAACCGTCAGGGTGACTCCCTTCTTCTTGGGAGACTGGGTTCCCATGCATTCTGCCCTGGGTCCCACCCCTGATGGCGCATCTGAGGCTCCATGATCCATCACACAGCAGGCGGCCATGTTCTCTGAAAGGGCCGTGAACTTGTTACCTCCCTCAGCCCGCCTGCCTGAATGTCAAACCCATTTTTCTTTTTTTGTGTCCCCTTTCTGTGGTCTTCCCCTTCCCAGGATTGCTGGTGTATTGAAATAATTGGGCTGCATTCAGTGCGACCAGGTTGCCAGTGCAGCTTTTGAATAGAGATATCAAGTCTGGTGCCACGATTTCCCTCTGACCTCCCTTTCAGAGCTCCTTCCTCTGCCTCTGCCCGCCTCCCTCCAAGGTCGTGATGGGTCATCATCGTGACTCCAGACTCTCAGTACAATGACATGACATCCATGGTACATTATCTACAGTGGGTCAGCTGGCCTGGAGCTCCGTCTATAGACTATTCTTCCCTGCTCCGTTGTCTCGGTGATCTCTGGATCCAGCCTGTTCAACATGGCACACATTCAAAATGGCAACCTCAAGGGGCTTTTATTCCTCCAGCAGAATTCAATCACTTTTCTCTCTCTCCTCTTTCTGCCTCTCTGCTGAGTTATTCAGAGTTTAATGAGGGAGGGAAGATAAAGGGAAGCTTATGGTTTGCCCGGATGATGGAGAGGCTGCCTTTTTGTTTCTGTTGGAGGAGCCACACAGCGAGCGTTCAAGTGAAATGAGTTTTTTCTTTTTTGCAGAGGGGAAGGTGATTGAGATGTCTGAGAAAGAGCCAGGGAGTCTGGAGAGGCAGGGGTCATTAAAGTGTCAGAGGAGCTGCAGCTCTTCAAATATTCTGCGTTTAATAGACAGTCCAGGTTGCGGAGGGTTAAGTTAGAAGATTTTCGGCTAAGCATGGCGGTATAATCCTCAGTGAGGTATTACGATCATCAAACATTAATGCACTGATGTCACCATAGGCATCAAATAGTTATGTTTCTACACCTTCAGTGCTGTGCATCATTTTAATGACTGCACAGGATTATCCCCTTACATAAGCGCGAGAGTGGGCGGTTTGGAGACGGCTCCTGACAGTGTGGGAGGACATCAGACCGGACCGGAGGAAGCTCCGAGCTGACGCTGAGGCTGGTGTTGTGAGATTCGGTGCGGGTCAAAGTCCATACTATGTATCAGCTGTCAGAGTGTGTTTGGTTTACCGGCTGCACGGGCGTCAGCAGCGACGTAGGGTTGTTCTGTCTGACATCAGAAATGAGAGTGGAGAGGTATTAGAGTTCAACTGGCTTACACACTGTCTCGCTCTCTGTCGCTCTGTCTCTCTCTCTCACGCACACATACACATACACATACATAATGACACTGTCACTGAGGTCAGTGCTGGTCTATCTCTCTTGAGCTGTTTGTTACTTTTCCCCGGAGCGGTTGTACCAGCCAGCTGCTGTGGACGTGCAGTTCCTAGAAAAATAAAAAAGGCATGTTGGCAGTATAGGAACAGGACAGCTTTAGTACATCCTTTGATGCATTTTGACAGGTAGGAGGGTTTTGTGGGCACATAGATTATTGTACTTTTTGTACACCAGTTAAGATTAGGTGAAATAGGCTTTTGCAGCAGAAAATAGGAATTAAAACAAACAAAGAAATATACATAAAGAGGCCTCAGAATTATTAGATGCATGGCTGGCTTAAGTCTGGTTTGGACTCAAGGCAGAAAAGGACCCCCTCCACCCCCTGTTGTAAAATATTGCTGTGGAATCTTTGTTAACATAAGTAATACTGACAGATGTGACTGATATTATGGTTTACTGACAAGTGACACAACAAGGTATTGTTTCAACTAGGCTAAGTAAGTTATGAATGATGCAGAACAACAACATCTATACATCTATGATGGAAAGATGAAAGAAAAAAATTATTTAACCCTGGAAATATGCGGTGAGTGCATTTTTTTGTCTTTACTGTCTGTGCAGTGCCAATATAAAGCACACAATAAGATAGCACAATAAACACAAAATATAATAATAATAGACTGACAGCCTCACAGGTCACCTATATAATATAGTGATAATAACAGTGAAGTAATAACAACTAAAAATTAGAATAGAAATCAAAGGTATTTTGTGTGAGCAAAGCTAAAATAATACAATATATGAATTTGTAATATATTGTATATATAAAACATGGTTTAATTTTCACTAATATGTTTGGAAGAGAGAAGATACACTTTATCTATCAAGAATAAATCACATTGTCACAATCATTTCATGAGAACAGGTAAAAATATTTTATTCCATCTTCACAGGCAACAGTGTATTGATGTCAAATTTATGGAGACCAGTGAGTGTCACAGGAGAAAATATGTGGCCAAATCTTTCTCTCAGATTAGTCATTTCTGCCCTCAAATTCCAAATTACGACCCCGCATTGCTACGCTCATAAGTTTAGTGCAATTAATTTGTTCTCTGAATGTAGTGATACAAACTCTCATTGGTCCCTGAGAACGTACGATTTGCACCCTCAAATTATTTTGCTTTGTCATCGTCCCATGTGGAATATTTAGCACATGTTCTTCTGTTGCATTGAAGTGCTCCAGGAGCTGACTTTTTATGGACTGACACCCATGGTATCATAAAAAGCTTCCACAGTGAGACCATTTGTTATCCCATAAAATACTTTTTAAGAGAACATTAACAGCATTGTGTTTAACAGCCAAAACCTGAAGTATATCCGTGTAACTCCATCTGAGATCGAAATAAAAACCAAACAGTCCGTAGCAACTGTGTGGAGGGGGAACTGTTCCTGATGGAAGTGATTGATGGTACAGATGACTAAACTGTAGCAGTAAGTGTAGTGTATGAATGACTCATTTTAAAGCAACATCTTTTGGTTTCCTACGACACGCTCCAGTCTCAATACAGAGTTCTTGTCCGTTTCTCGTAAACACAGCAGAAATGTAGAACACTTCCTGTTTTATCCCAGAAATGGCCTCTGAGCAGTGAACGTAAATAATGGTTATGAAGTGGCTGTAGGTTGGCTCAGGTGACATCAGTGGTAGAGGGGAGGAAAAAAAACAGACAGAGATTTTATGTTTCTTGAAGTGCTAAAGGCTTTCATCTGAAAGATGATTATTCTCACTGTGACTCTTCTTTGTTCAGACTCGAGCCTCTAAGCAGAATACCATGTCTGAATGTGCTCTCGCCTCACACTGAAGCTGCGTGGTGTACACGAGTGTTAGTGGGTATGCGTGGGTGGTGGCAGTGGGTGTGCGTATAACCAACTCTCTCTCTCTCTGTCTCTCTCTTTTTAACTCTCTTCATCTCTGTCTGCCTCTCCCAGCCTCCCTCCACCTTTATTCGTGCCCCTCTGTTCTCTCTCGGCGGGGGTGAGAGTCGCAGGTTGACAGCCTCGCAGGTCTCCTCATTACGCCGTGTCTAAGCCAGCAGAGATTTATAGAGATGATAAAAGCAGTCTGGAGGGCAATAATGACCACGGGCTCTGATGCAGGAGGAGGAGGAGGAGGGAGGAGAGAGGCAGGGCTCTGTCTGGACACTCGCTTTGCCTCTGATCACTTGCCTTAAATGACTTTGCCTCATGCGAAATGAAACAGCAGAAAAAGTTACCTTCAATGTCGACTGCTGAATATATTCCTAAATTCAAATCTAAATATATCTACACACCTTCATTCCAAATCTCATTTTCCCCCATTCTGTGTGACCTTTCGATAGCACGAAGCAAACCACCAAACCCTCATAACTTCACCGACTTATTTCAGACTGTATGTAAACAATCATTAGAGACGATCATTTTTCAAATTGAAGTTGCTGAAATTCTGACCAAAACATAAAATTGAGCTTAACTGCGAAAAACCTAACGACAAAGGTGTGGCTCCATCATTATTTCGCAAAAACAGAATTTTTTATGGCTAGTTACGAAAAAAGGGTCTTTTCTTAAAGTGCGTAATATGAATATTTGCGGTTTGTGTGCTGAAGTGAAAATATGTTGCGCCATTAGAATTCATGGTAACATTTAGTTCAGCCTTCAGAGGAGGGAAGGGACGGGGATTTAAAATTGGTGTTACCCCAAACGCATCCCAGTGAATCATTCATCTGAATGTTTGTTCGGTGACCGAGGTCTAAAGTATCTGTGTCTAACTGGCTGAATCTTGACAGTTTGGTGCTCAGCAGACGACACTGAAGAGAAAGGGTGGCATGAAGTGATGCAGGTGAGAAATGGAAGCAGTTGTTTTTCAGAGGAGAGATGATAAGAACATTTGGTGTGTTCACAGTGGAGGCGGTGCTGTCTTTTATCTCAGTTATAGATATTGAAAATATTCTGTATGCGTTGTGTTAATATTATTTATTCATCCGTATTGGTTTGACTGATTTTTGTGGCATGATCAAATTTATGAAGACTTAATATCTGCCCCAATTTTTTGTGACATTTTTTTTGTTTAAAAAAAAAAAGATATTGGCATTGTCCTTTAAAAACGATAATTTATGGTCAAACCTGTACTCCAATCACTCTAACATTAAAGCCTCCTAATGCTGCCACATCTGTGCTGTTAGAGAGGACAACACTGATCTATACAGCTTTAATCCAAGCACAGCAGTTAGTTGCTGCTGTGCTTGGATTAAAGCTGGCGTCTATAAATAAAAGCAAACTACTTTTGAAAATGTTGACTCACAATGACTAATATGAGTTTTGGAAGGCCAATACCAAATATTTTTACGAAAGCTATTATTTATATTTACTGCGCATCTTTTAATTAGTGCGTGTGAAAAAATCCCACAAGTATTGGCAGCAGAATAATAATTTGCCCCACACAATTCTATTTATTGTAGCTTTAAAGCTTCTAAAAAGTTGGTTTCTTTCTACAACATTAAATATTTATGACTTGATCAGCAACAATCAAAGTTGAGTTGGTATTCATTAAGAGTTTAACATTGTCCAGTATAAAATGTGTGATGGACCATTTAAAGCCATAGCTTATGTTTAATGTTATGAGTGTTTGTTTTGGGCCTATTAACATTAACTAATGCATTACATGCAGTCATGATAAATCAGACCTTTGCTCTTGCCTGATTTTGAATTTAAAAGTTGAGTTTGTACATTCGTGTTTCATAGTACGAGCGCTGGTGATAGTTGAAGAGAGAAGCATAAGTGACGGAAAGCTGAGAATACTGACAAATACTGACAGCTATAGTAAAAGAGAACGAAGCGCTGAGGTGATCTGAGGGGTCAGAGGCCATTTAACCAGACACAAAGCTGTTGATACTTGTGTTGAGCTGTTGGAGTTTCTCCTGTATCAGGTCTGGAACTGTTGATCTTAAGAGCTTTTGGTCAAGGATGCTTAGAAGCCTCAGCTGAAGGGTTAGTGAGATTTCCCTATAAAGTCTCCTTTTTGGGTGACATTTGCACATGTATGTCAGAGACATGAAGAGATAAATTCCTACTCCCAGGGAGCGGGAAAAGGTAAACTAAGCACTCTAAAAATTAGCCATTTTGCCTGGACTCACTCACTCACTCCTGTGTCTCTCAGTGTGCTCCCAGTTCCATTTTCTGGTCCATTCATATGGTAATAGGGGTCAGGAGATGAGGGGGTTCTCACGTTCAATGTGAAACTTGGCCTTTTGTGTAGACGCGGCTCAAGCTGCCGCGACAGAGGCCAGAGGTGAAATTGAATTCAGCTGAAATTCCCCAGTGAGTCTGGCCCTGGGCTGGACTGTGCTAGACTGGGCTGGGGTGGCCTCTGTGTAGGGTGCTAGCCACGGCTCTCTGTTTGGCCAGAGCTCCTCTGTGTTAGAGGATGTTGGCTTGGTAAACCTGAGGCTGCGCCAGGGCTGAAGGGAACTATGCCATATATCTCCAGTTTGTCATAAAGATTGATTGGCAAGAGTACAGCAAAATTTAATTTGAAGACACCAGCACTTGATATTTTGCACCAGTATCGTCTTTAATTTAAATATTACTGCCCAAAACACAGTCATTTTACAGTTATTTGAAGTTTAAGCCAGAATTATTTTAAGCTATTTAGATAAACTAAAGCAGTCAATGGGAAACAAGTCTACTGCCAGACAAGAACGATGATATTGAACAATTATGCAGAACTGCAAATTACAATCAATAGAAACGTCTAGTCTAGTTGCTAAAACAGACTTTCCTTCTACAACATCTGGACATGGCAACTACGAAATGGTTAAGGTTAGGGAAGGATTGAGGTTATGGCAAATAAACCATGTTTAAGAGGCGGTTATATGCCTAAAACACTAGTCTAGTCTACACCTAAAGCACAGCTGTTGCTGATGTCATTATTTTTTCTGGAATTTCATCACAAAGCAAAGTAAAGGACGAGGGACGAGGATTACTTGAGATAGTTCATTCTGGGCCAAAGTGGTGGACTGACATACTGAAGCCATGATGCTGGCATGGCCAAAAAAATAAATCTAATTCTAATCTGTAAATTTGTGTCAGGACACAAATGTTGGTGTGAAAGTGGGACTCCACAGTGACCACAGCACCCTTATTTTCTGTCAGGTGACATACTGTAAACTTTACATTGCTACGTAAACTTTACACTGCTTTGTGCTTTGGAACTGGGTATAAATCGTGAAAACTGAAATGGTTCCAATATGAACTTAATTCTTTGGGATACTGCCCTGATTGAAAAGTAGCCTAATGAAAGTCTCCTAGGTGTGTTAGCAGCGTTTTAAGGCAGAGTGAAACAAGCCTATTTGGTTTTATAGACTTGGACCCTTTGAAGGAAAAGGTCTTTATTGACAGATGAGTAAATCGTGAGATTTGGGCTGACCTCAGGCTTTCACAGCACCTCAGGGCATAACGAGGAACATTAAAAAGGGACCCTCAAAAAACACAATAAACCTGTTTGTCCTCTCCTCTGGGGGGCTATCTGTTCATTTGGATTATTTATTTGGTTTTATGTGATTTTCTCAGTTTTGTAGATTACCATAGGACAGTGGCTCTTGCTTTGTGGTGCTTGCGTTGACAAAAAAAACACATTTAAATATGAAATGACTAAAATACTAATTAACTAAACAGCCAAGTTTCAAATATAACAACACGATTACTGGTGACATGGTTTTCTTTTTTCGACGAAAGTGACCACATGCATCTATCACAGTGTTTATAGCAAGGTGTATGATAAAGACAAACTACATGTGAAATTTCAAGATAAGTAATAATGCAGCAGTTATCGGATACTGAAGGTTGCAGCAGATAACTCAAAGGTAATTTTGGGAATGACCTTGTTAAGGTAGCTGTATGTTTTTATGAATAGACTCCATTCTGTGTGTGTAACCTTGAGTAGCAGTGAGGGTATTTGCTCATCAGAGACATGAATTCAACCCTTTGCCGTCCTCCTCAAAAACATATATTTGTGTCCTTGGAGCCCTCTTAAAAGCATGAGTCAGAGCTGGATTTGTCACATTTCCAAAAGATGTTTGCAACACAAACATTCACTGTATAAAAAAACCTTGTGTTTCTGACATGTAAAGTGGTAAAGGAATGTGGGATTTTATTGGAATGTAAATGTACCTGCACAGGAAATGTTCTCTCCTTTTTGTCATTAGCAGCGAAAGTTTCAAACACTGAGGCGTACAAATTACATCAGCAGCTACTCTACCTAACTTTGCCACATTTTCCTGTTGGGTGTCCTGTTTCAGGAAAAAGACAAAGAAATGAGAGGTGCTATTTTTCAAACTGCTTTCAACATCCACCCACAGCGGTAATTCTGGGAAATAGGAGTCGACTATTTCTAGCCAAACTAATGTTGTTGAGGGCCCCAGAGAGAACAGCAACATGCCCTTGATTGATAAAAAAAGACACAAGACCAAAGTGTGTTGGCAAATTCATAGGCGCCTTGCATCATAATTCAATCATATTTGTTTGTTTCTTAGTAAAGGGAGTTATGGTCTGGGTAGAATCCATCAAGCCTCTCTCAAAGCATTCCTCAGACACACACACACACACACACACACACACACACACACACACACACACACTATACTATATTAGGTGTCAGGGAGGGGGTGAGGAGGGTGCATGGAGTTCACACAAAAAATCCTGTTTACAGTAGGAGCCTGTGTTTTCTATAGGAGGAGCCCGAGCTACCTGCCATTCTGACATATTTACACTTGTACAGTGCTGGAGGGGGAGTATGGAAGCAATTACAGGGCAGTCACATTTGGCTCCTGGCGGAAAAGAAAGTAAACCAGCAGTATTGTTAAATATGATTAAACTACCCTGAATCCCAAAGGTGGTGTGGGTGGGGGGCTGTGTAGGCTGGGGAGGCCCCAAGGCTAGATCCCTTGGGTACAACAGAGGTCTGAGCTGCTACTCAGCCACCTGCACCTGGTTTAATCTATCTTGGAAAATGGCTGTTGTGGGATATTTGATGTTGATACGTTATCCTGAAACATTTGCAACATATCCTGATCATGTTTATCAGTAAAACAATCTATGAAAATCTTCAATATTACCGCCCTGTAAACTTGTTTTGGTGACCATAAATAGCAAATCTACATATCCAGGAGACACAGTGCAATGTTAGTGTTTTCAAATTTTATTGGCCACATGATGAATGTAAATCTAATACTCACGTGCTGTTTTTGCTGCTCTCCAAATGAGAAATATTTGTGTTTTCTGTTGCTTTGTCCAAATAATCCAATGAAAGCAGTATAGTGAACCAAAACAGCTGCGGGTCATAAAAAATGTGAAACATGGACTGTATAAAGGAAGTGGACGTACCCTCTGGGCCTGAAAAGTGACACCAGTGTATGAGAAAATGATCCTACTTCTCACTTGATTTATTTCGTCAGTAAAGAGTTTCCTCATGAGTTTATGGTTTCAGTCTCTAGTTTGAGGTCTTCTTCCACACAGCAAAATGTTTTTTGTTTTTTACAATAAAATGGACAATATAGCTGAGTGTGCACTTTATGAACCAGCAGAAGATTTTGTAATGATTGCTTTGCACAAACAAGTAACTACAGTAGGTGTAGTTACTTGGTGTTGTCAGTGTGGAGGGATGAGTAACATTAACATCAAGAAGAAGAAGAAAACACTAAGAGAAACAGAGTGTTTGTTTATTCATTTAGTCTATATATAAGTCATAAACTGAGCCTTCATTTCCCTGGAAATATGGCGCTCAGTGTCAGACTGAATTAAAGTGAGGCTCATAAGTAATCGGTTTAAATGTGGATGGTAGTGGGTCACTAGTATATAGAAGTGGTATACATCATCTGAAAGCTGTGAAGATTATTTTGGGATTCAGTTCAGCACTTTTGCTTGTTGTCAATATATCCTGGAAAAGCCATCCGTCCTCTGAACACCCTCAGTCTCTAGTTTGTGGTTGGACAGTTTCATGAGGCTGTGATTATCCTAGAGGTCAAAGAATGGTTTCACTACCACAAAACATCATCACACATGACTACAATTGGGCTCATTGAATCCACAAAAGTCTCAACTTTCCAGTCAGACTCAGTTTATTTAATTCCAGTTTTCAAATAGACTAGGCGAAAACTGTGTGGTATTTGTCTCAAATTGGATTAGCATAAAGTGGGCATGTCTGTAAAGGGAAGACCAGTAGGCCCACATTAGAACCCATTTATACCCAGATATCTTGAGGTGAGAGGTCAAGGGACCCCTTTGAAAATGGTCACGGTCAAGCTTCATAACGGTGGCCCACAAACCTTCAGGGGATGTCACAGTGGCTATGGCCACTTCTTCTATGCATTCTATGGCTAAAGAGCTCTGCAGAGCTGACTGATTCTTTGTGGCTTCATCACTACAAATGACACCTCACATTACACAGATTTGATTGAACTGTTACAGTAATAACAACAGAGTACTGATTAGAGCTACTTTAAACATGCAACTTACCATTTCTTCTCATAATGAATGCCTATTTAACTGCTCAATAGCTGCCTATTGAAAGCTTTACAGTTTGCAGTCGAGCCATGAACAAATACTTAAATAACCTCGACAAGAAGAAGAAAAAATAGCCAGTGAGCATGAGCAGTGGTAGACACCATGTCCAACCCTACGTAGTAAATATACTGTAATCATCCGAGGTACAGTGTTTAGTACAAGGTTTTGGTTGAGTAAAACTTTACTGATAGATGTGACAGACCTTCAGCAGTGGAGTGACACAGAGCTGATGGAGACAGATGGATTTATTTATCCTTTTTTTGCTGGATGTCGTTCCTTGAATGCTGGCATGGGGCCAAGCACCACAGATAATGCTTATTTAGTCACGAGGTGTGTGAGTGGTGCATGTGAGCTGAAATGGATGTTCTTTTTCCTCTGCTCCACCCTCCATCCCCCAAGTCCGTCAGTCAGCAGGACTTGGGTTTGACAGCACAGGAAGCCTGCTTTTGATTCATGATATTTTGTCGAGGGGGAACATTGTTGAATCGTAGGAGATTCATACTGAGTTTTGGAATGTACTCAATTTTTGTACTCAATCTGTTAGCACCTAACTAACACTAAACTCTTTAAAAATCTTGCTAATGCTATTTCTCAGAGTTATTTTTAATTAACAGAATTCATAGTCATCAATTTTTATCAGTGGGATTTTAGTCATGTCAATCATGTATTGGTCCTGTATGTTGTGAAGAGCTATGTTTATCTCAACAACAACAACATAACATTAACACAGTAATAATCCTGTTGTGAACATCACAGACTTAAATGGTTGACAGCCAAAATGAGTTGTGCATTCTTTCCTTCTGGCCTAACCCTGACTGAAAATAAATAACTTTTAATTGCTCTGGTTGTTCTGGCTGCCTGTTTTCTTGGATTGTCCTAACTGGTTGGAACTTCTTGTCTGATTTCTTTGGTATTGTAAGTCAATTTTGTCCTGGTATGGTAATAGCTGGTTACCTTAGCAAATGTTAATAATATGCAAGATGCAACTTCTGAGAAATAGATATTTTGCAGCAGACATATTTTGTTACCTTTCAAAAATATGCAATGTGTGATTCCATAGATACATGCATGTCGTTGAATACATAGACCACTTAGTTCCTCTGTCTTCAATTTCTTTAATTTAGTTTCTATTCATAGACAAAAGTTGCAAAACATTCTTCATATTTTTTGTTTTCAAAGGTCGCTCTTTATTTAGTTCTAGTGTTTGTTTTTGTTTCATGGCCAGTAGTTTCTCCTTTGTGCTAGGACAAGGACGTGATGGGTGTCACGGTTAGGTGCCACTAAATCCAACACACTGGTCCCTTAAGTCTGAAGTTCCAGCAAACTTTGTTCCAAAGATGGGAGTTCAAGTGTGAGGTTTGTTTCACATTGCACACCAGGCTGGAAGCATTTATCTGGCCATTCTGCGGCCTGTTTTGCTTCTTGTTCATCATACTTCTTGCCTGTAGTTGCTTGAGCGTTTCATGTTTAAGCCTGCTGTGGACAGATGATTGACAGCTGGTAATGAATTGTGGAGAAATGTGAGAGACCAGCACCGCGAGAGGAAGTGCAATGATGGAAGATAGGCGAATGAGTGCAGTAAATTAAAGCAAAGCTAGATGGGGAGTTGGTGGGGGTGGGGGTGGGGGGTTAAGAAGACTATCCCCAAGACTACTTTATTTCATGGTGTAAAAATGACTGCTTCTCACCACAAACTATCGCCCTGTGTGACAGGTAATTATTTTGGCGGCCAGCAGACCTCCCCAAAGCCTCCCTGCCAACTCGATATCTGCACCTCTCTCAGGGGGCCATCTGTGCTCAGCTACCCCAGATAAGTGAGAGGAATGTGGGGCAGCCATGCTGTGATGGGGGCTTGCCTGGAGCTTAGATCCTGGAGACAGGGCTCCACCCGGACTTTGTACATAATGGCAGAATGGAAGGAGACGGGTTTAGGAGGGCGTGGCAGACAGCAGGAGGTTTTTGGAGAGGTTGGTTGCAGGTGGTGGGGTACTGTGTGTGTGTGTGTGTGTGCGTGCGTGCCCCCGGAGGTAGTTAATTCAATACAGTCCCACAAAATGTGTGAAAAAAGCACCCCCTCTGAAATGCAGATTTCCGTTGCAGACAGATTTCATGCAGACTATTTCCACCACAGACGCATTACCTGACGATATATATATATATTTTTTTTTACATATAATCTGTATATGACCAAGACATTTTTCTCTATGGCTTAATAACACTACTTGGCTGAAACAAGTCTCAAATACAATACAAAATGTATTAACATTCATTTTCTAATAATCAATATATTTAGAAACTTTTATTAAAAACTTGCTATTGAGGCTCAATTCTGTAAATAGTGTTCAAATAAATATACCAACTTCTGGTGACATCCTCATCTTTAATTCCTGGGATGTTATGTTTTATGAATTTAGCATCACAAATGATTTACTCTAAATGCAAAGAGACTTTTGCGAGCTACGTGAACTGGACTAGTTTAGTAAAAATGTCAGGAAAATGTTCAAATACAAATTATTTGGAAACACAGCGACTCAGCAGAGAGAATATATAGCGCTGTGTATACAACTGTTTTTCAAGATTGAATTTCCTCGATTGTAATAAAGACATACTCACATACAGTATATTCTTCTTTCCTTGCTTCATTCAGACATATAAGACCAAACATCTGAGCAGAAAACTGAGCCCTCTTATTGATCGGAATCTATAGTGAACATTATTTTCGTATGTGCACTACTGATATCTTTTTCTTTATTTGTATTTGCTACCTTGAAATGTAGGACTTGATGTGCACATATACACACAGACTCATGGGCTGGGTAAAGACATGCTTCAGCACATGCAGCTCAGCTGGCCTCTGTTTTTATCTAGTATTGATTGTTCGGCACAGCTAGAAGCAGGTCAACACTACATGGAATCAGCACTCGATGGCCACTTTGGTGCTTTCTCATGCTAATTATCGCAGCGCTTTAGTCACGTTGCGACAAGAGGACAGTGAGCCTGTTTTAATAATAATAATAATTAATTATAGAACTGAACCGATAAGAAAAAAAGTCAAACGCGAAAAGAAAGACAAATCAAGTCAAGACACATTTCACTGCTGATAAATCGAAGCACAAAGACGGCGAATCTTAACCTGCATGTAAAGATTCTGCTGTCCTGTTCAAACCGTCCACGAGTGCAAAAACAGAAAATCACCTTTTTTTGTCGCCCAAGTAGCATCTCTTATTTGCAAATGAAGCTTTATTTTTAGCTCAAGTACCGAGCTGCATGTTTAAATTGTTAAGAAATTGGACTTTCCTATTGTGAAAATGAGACGTCCATCAAAAGAAAAAGAGCTGCGGTGTCCCCAGAATGCACCTCTAGCACTGATGTTCGCTCAACAAATATTTGCACTGGACATTCACATTCTTTGTTTTTTAGTCTGCACCCTGACTCAACACTGCCAGACATTTCATCAGACAGTCATGGCTGGTTTTTCAGAGTTAATTGGGTGGAATGAGGGACTTGTTGACACACATACAACAAATAATGTGAAGTTTCATGTGTGATGGACAGAGCATACACATGCTATAATGAGGTCGCACTTTTGTATACACATAACCATGTGTATCGTCCACCATTTTAAGGACCCAGATCAATACACAGCTTGTCAGTCCAAGCTCCTATCTTAATGAAACACCATTTGTTAAACTGTGATTTACAGCATTAATAATAAGAGAGAATGCCATGGGTTATTATAGTTTAGAGACCTTTGGGACTGCTGCTGAACTGTTCTCAATTTTGTTGTTCGATGTGGCTCTATATCAATGATCCTGATTTAAATTTGTTCAAAATGCACTGTTGCTAAGTTCAATACACTCCGAGCTTTTGATGCTACAGCCTCACTTGTTCTGGTTTTGCCAGTAGTTTTTCATGGAACACAGAGACATTGTTAAAAAGAGGAGCAAGAAACACAAGCGGTCAGACAATTAGTAATGAGTAATAATTGCCTTCGTTTTGTGTTCCAAATGAGTTTGACGCACCCATCGAGTTGTTTACAACCTGTCCAATTGTCTAATCGCTTGTGCTTGTTGCCCCAGTGGACCTACATTATTTTTAATGATGTTGCCTTGTTCCTAGATCTCAGCAATTACATTTGTGAATAACATGTTACTGAGTACTAATAGATATGATGGCCGCAGCTATAAAAAAATATAACCCCAGTTTTTAGGAATCATAGTTTTTCTTTGAAAAAAATTGTGCAAAAAGGGAGCGTGAACAAAAGATTATTAGAGCCCAAGAGTGGTTGCTCTTTGGTATAGAGCTCAACAGCAAACACCCACTTTTTGATCAGCCTCAGTTTTGGCAGAGAATTTCCCATTCAGGTGTCAAGTCAGGAGCTAAGCCAGCAAATTACGAGATGACCATGAAGCCTACTAGTTTACTCAGAGCGACAAACACTGGAAAACAACAAAAAAAGGCAAAGGACTGTGGACATAATTATTTTAAGAAGGAAGGAACTACTCATCCTATGAACCACCTTTCCAGTCTAGCTTATTTTTGAATTTAACCTTCGTAGTTTTGTTCAAGCAGCACTGTGTAACTTTTCTACCATAAAATAATCCATTTGAAACTGATAACTTTTTTATTTTGACTTGTAATGGTGTCATTTGTACGTCTGTTCTCACACTATGTAACTTTATGCTCCGGGGACGATCACCAGAGAGAAATACGTAACGCTTTACAGCACTAAGTCACACTCCACCAACTATTTATCTGATTTTGGTGAAACTGGATCATATTTTATGGAGAAAATGTTTTCTGGTTTTCCCCTTCTCTGATGTGCTCCGGCTCATCTTAGCTAATTTTAGCTACCTAACTAGCCTGCCTGCAAAAATCAGCGCAGCACTGAATGTCTTGTTTTCCATACTTGCCCTGACAGATGTTAGCGTGCAACACTAACCAAATTTTCAAAAGAGCTTTCCTACTTGCAGGTGCGGTAAACAATTCCATGGTATCAGTTAGCTCCACCAAATATAGATGTACAGACTTTTGGGCTTCTACAGATTCAGAATCACTATTCTCTCTAAGACTTGGTAAAAATTATTATATCCTCAAAGCGCTCAATAAAAGCCCTGTCTGTTAACCTCAAGTGTCTCTCTGATTGACAGACAGCCTCAGAAGCAAACAAACACCTTCTCTTTCAGTGTGAGTCAGTGTGAAGCGGGCAGGTGTTCTTACACCAACTTGCTATTCTGCATCCAGCATCACTTAGACAGTCAGTCAGTCATCAGGTCATCAAACTAGTCAGTCAGTGTTTCATCTGTTCACCCAGTAAGTTCATGATACAGCCAAGCAAGCAGGCAGCCAGTCAGGCTGGCGGAGAGCAGCAGAGGAGAGCATAAATAAAACATACTGTACAAGTGAAGGCTTTAGAAGTATCGAGCTCTTCAGTTCCTCCGGGCACCAGACAACTCATTTTCTCTCTCTCCTCTCAATATTTCTTCTTTCAGACAACTTACTCTCGCTGCATTACGTTTGCCCCTGAATCTCTCTGTCTCCTTACTCTGCATCATACTGCATGTTTGCAGGATTCAACTCAGACAATGTGATTTGTTGATTTCTCACATTTCATATTCTGAAAACAACCATTTCCCACTCGAGGTTCACTGAGTTTATTGTGTTCACGTTACTCCATTTTCTACCAGACTGCAATCTCTATTTGTTTTACCGCCTTCAGTGGAAAACGTCGTCTCTTGTCCCTCTGCCTGTTCCACACACACTTCCTCTCAGCTTCCTCTCTCTGCTGAGCCGTTAAAAAACACGGGTTCTATGTACGTGCCCCAGCACAAGGTGCAGTATACTGTGGCGACTATAGCAACTCATGAGTTATAGCCCTGCAAGAGAGCCTGGGGCTGGAACACACTCAAAGGAAGGGGAGGGGAGGGGGTGTCTTCCGTCGGTGGTGTACTAGAGGAGGTGACACAGCACTGTGTTTGTGTGAGTGTGTGTAAGCAGCGGGTATAACGTTACCCTGTGGACCCCATGCGTCTGTTGCCCTATTTCCCATGTCCTATAAGACAGTGCTGATTGATTCGAGAAAGTTAATGAACAGGTGAAAACATGTCCTCCCACCTCAGCTCGCAATAATACAGATGTTATTTTTACAAGACAAAGACGTCCAAACCTCCTATTAGAGCTGGTTTAAAGTCAAGTCTGTGAAGCGTGACTTTCATGTCAAAAATTCTTCCCACTGCAATGGTTACTACGACAATCCTAGTTGCGCAATTGAATGTCATAATGAAGGGGTAATTCCTTTAATCTTAATTTAGAGTTTTCTCCACTTAATTCTGCTGCCAGCAGCTGCAACTGAAAGTGCGCATTAGGTTATGTTATTAATTATTCACGACCCTTGACAGTTTGGCAGAGCTCCAAAAGGCAAAACTCCACACAATATTGCATTTTTCAAGTCGTGTCAGCTTCTTGCCTTCAAGTCTCAACTAAGTTGAGTCCTATAGCGGACAAGTCTCAAGACTCGACTTTACTCTTACCTACCACTCTCTTTCTGATAGCATGTAAATATGTTAGTTTGTGTTACATTACAGTAAAAAGGTTTGCTGGTGAACGGCTTCACAAACACACGAGGTTTGACAGAACATAGCTGACAACAGAAATGAAAGATACTTGCTCCGGCATCATTTTCAACTCTCAAGAGGGTTTTCACACCACAGACACAGAGCAGCACACAAGCTGAACTAAACTATACATTAACTAAGTATCATAGTCATATAGGCTATTTCCTTTGATATTTTGGTGTGCGCCCATTTTTACTTAAGTTACATTTTTGTTAGCTTACAGGAAAATATTCCATTCCAATGCCTGCCAGTCGAAACAACTGAAAAATTGCGTGCTGTCCAGAAGCTAGCCAAAGAGAAAGATGGTTCTAAAGTACAGAGAATGTTAGTGCTTTTTAAATTTGCAAACAATGAGCAACCTTTGCAGTCATTCGGAGTCACATGATCGCTGACAGCGTATGATTCGTGGACAGAGTATCTTAAACCTACGTTCTCTCTGATGGCCAGCAGCTCTATTGGCTGTTTTCAGAAACACATTTTAGCATGCTGTCCAGCTGTAACACGAGAATGTTTGTGACCAACAGGACGAAATGGAGTCAGAATGGGTACTCATGCCGTACGTTACCACCAAACAGCTCCACTCTCATCCAGACAAAAAAAAAGGCTTCAAAATGGTTTTCACAAAACAGTGGGTGACACCACATTGTGTGAGGTCTCTACCTTTAACTCTGTTTTTAATTACTCCCTTTATTTTCTCTTCTCTCACGAGTAAAATATATAGCTCTTTACCTGCTACATGTTCATCTTTCTTTCTTTTGATAACATAACTTTGTTTCAAAGTCATGTCGTGCTGAACGGACAGCATATGCTACAAATAATTTCCCCCTGGGATTATTAAAGTATTTCTGATTCTGATTCTGATATAGCTGCTTTATCTTGGCTACTGTAGACAAACATATCCAGCATACATATATCAGTTGACTGGAGAGCTTCAAACTTTGTTTCTGTGGGCTACTATGAACATACACATTGCAGAGTCATTTATTGTTGATGTAATACACTGATTGCTGACAATTTAAGCGAGATTCCAGGTAATTGTGGAATTGCTACTTGAGCACTGTTTCTGTCATAGCTGTAAAAAGTTTGTAAGTCTTTGAGTTGTTGGTCATTGTTTGTCAAGTAGTTGTTGCGTATGCTGCATAATACACTTTGTACCTTGTGCACTTGTATTCAGGAACATGCTGTCATCGACCCACTTTTCATCATAATCATACTCGGGTGGTAAAGTAGGAGGACAGGAGCAAGGAAACTTTTGATGATGCAACCGTACTGAAACCAACAACTAAACAACATCACCTGACTCTCCTCTCCTCTCCTCTCCTCTCTCCATTACCATCGAGAACTGAAGTGGACCGCACTGGACACGGCGGGCAGTATTGGGGGGGGGGGGGTTTGGCAGTTGTGCCGAAAAGTCGAGCGAATAATGAAAATACAAAATGAATAATTATCACGCTGTAGGTGTTCGCGACCCTCACTTAAAAAAGAAAAAGAAAAAAAACTTTGTTGCTGGATTACCATGAAAAAATTTGGAAAATGAATGACATACACACACACACACAAAGACAGGGAGAGGGAGTGTCGGACAAAAGGTGAGCACGGTTTGCCGATCTTACCCCTTTTATTCATCTATCCCTCTCTTTACCCCCCCCCCTGTCCGCTCTGTCATTCTCTCTGTCCCCTCTGCGCTCTTGCCTTTGTCTGGGTCCGGCCAGAGTCTGGCGGACCCAGACAAAAGAATGCTGCTTGTCATGGAGAAAGAGCAAAGGTCTTGGCTCTCCAAAGGGGAGGTGAGGGGTGGAGGGGTGGCTGGTTGTCAGGGTTGGAAAGCCATTGTCAAAGCCGTGGCTATTCATTGTTGTTTCTGGGCTCGCTCCTGATCCGACGCCTACCTCGCCCATCTCTTGTGTCTCCGATTTCCCTCTGTCCACCTTTTCCACGGGCCTCCGTCTTTTTTTTCCGGAGTGAGGGATGGGAACGTAGAAAAAGGGAAATGCGACAGATGTCTGGCATGAAGCTGTTCGCCCGTTCAGCTTGCGTTGCTGCTTGGAGCTCGGTGGCGTTCCGCACTGTCTGCTCCTCCTCTGTTGGTGCTGGTTGTTAATACCCCAGGGAGGCAAAGTTTGGGGCAGTTAAGTGTTGCTGTACCAGTCTCTTCTTATAATCTCCTCCACCTTTTCACGTACCTGCTGGTGTACAAACCGGCATGAAGTAGATGATAAAGTCTGTGTTTCTTTATTTTTGAGCATGTGTCATTTTATGACAGTAACTAAGTACATTTACTCAATTACTGTATCTAAGTAGTGACGTACTTTAATATGCAATAATCATAAAATACAACTCATTGTTGTTCCCATCCTTTTAGGTTACTTCATAATAATGTTCTTTTAAAAATACTAATGAATTAGTCACATTTAAGTACCTTTACTTGTGATACTTTAACTACATTTTGTTGTTAATACTTGTACTTTTACTTGACTCAAATAGGAGAGTTCTTAAACTCTAATTATCTGTAGGACCTCACAGACCAAAGAAACTCTGCTCAGTATTTTTGAGATTCAAGATTTTGTAACTGTTCAATTTTTTTTTTTTTTTTTTTTTTTTTTTTTTTTTTTTTGTCTGTATATATGCTTGGTATCTTTTTGGTGGGTAGTACTAAGTTTTTCCAATTTTAATTCATTTACTTATTTGTCCAAACTAAAATCGAATAACCCGCAGTGTGTATTCACAGAATGTAAACCTCCCAAATTTCCTGAAATTCTGAATATGAATCCACAGCAGGTGAGAGTTGTTTTATTAACATGCAGTCTGCAGATGTCCTTTTATTATGGCATGGTCACAGTAACATGGATTCCTGCCGTCAGCATGCGTTTGTGCACTCGTCTTTCGATTTGAAAAGTTTTGGGGGAATCCCGGTCAAATGTCAGTCAGCGTGTTGTCAACTGACTGTCAGCTCTTAGTGGCAAAAGTTCAAGCCATGACTCAGCCTCTCTCTGGTTTGTCTGGAGACTCACCAGCATTGACATCTGGTGTCAAACTGGAGTTGATCTGCTCCGTGTTTGAACGATTAGCTGAATATTGAAGCTGTTACCATATTGATGATATTCAGAGATAAAGCGCCTGCTGTTGCAGGATTGGGATAGAACTTGTGGAAAAGAGGCCAAAGGGTTCAGATTTTTAATCAAGTTTAGGAGTCTCACATCTCTAAACTTTAGTCTGCTGTTGTTGCTTATGCATATTTTGCTCTTTTGCGACGAGTTGCTATGCAGCAGTCTGGGGACAAATTGATTATTCAGTCCGGAGCCCAGACAGCCAATTGTCTCCTGCTCTGCTTTGATTCGCTGAAATGTCATTCTGACTGATGCCAGCGGTGATAATTTCCTCAATGGCACAGTAAACACTAAATATTTACTGAGTCTGAATAGTCACCGGCGAGATCTGATTTAAATGGTAATATTTGTATCAAAGTGGTCTGGGAAATAACTGGCCGGCACATTGTGGCATACGAATGGAAAAAGCTCTTCTGTGTTTGTGAATGGATGGATGGATGGTGTCTGAGAGGAAATCTGGTTTCTGGAGCTTTAAAATGAGAGAACTGCTTGATGATGCTGTTTTTAATTACTCCCTTTATTTTCTCCACTGTTACAAATTAAAACCTCGGGTGAAATTGCATCATTTTCCCATTATGTACCTTAATCAGAAATGTTAGGACAGATAGCGAAATGTCCATTTTCATTTAATATCATAGCTTATGTGGTGTTAATACTTAAGACTCTGTGATTTTTAGAGATTTCTAAATTTCTCAGGATAGTGTGTGTCTGTCTGCAGTCTCCATGCAGTCCGTTCTGTAGTTTCTCCGTCGTACCAGCAGATGGAGAAAGGAAACGTCTTTATGAGATGAATGGAAGTAAGTGCAGGAGCATGGAGGGAGATGATTGCAGGGCTCAACAGTGTGTGCTGTGACTGCTCGCCGCGTTGCTGTTTTTTGATTAGAGAAAAACTTTTATCGGCGCGCTTCATGTCAACACAGAGATTATTTGAATCTTTAAAAATACAGTTGAATTTCAGTGTTTTTGTAACTCAGCTGTTGCAGATAATTGACAAATGTTTGCAGTAAAGAAAAAGTAGAAAATGAATCTATTCATTATGTTGTTACCCTTTTTGTTGTTCGTGGTAAAATATTTCATTTTTGATCATATTGTTCTGATATTTTTAATAATGAATTTTTAATTTTACTTTGTTCCACAGAGTTTCTCCACAAAACATTTTTAAAAGTTATATTTTTTTTTCCTGTTGACTTCTACATGTATGTCTCTTTATTTTGAAAGTCAAATAAAATATGAATGAATTGAAATATTTAAAACGTCTATTTAAATTACAATTGACAAAAAAAATCTAATTACAACAATTTGAAGAAAATGTTCGCTTCCTTCTGTTGAAGAAACAATTAAAGAAACAGAACTGACTTAAAGATTCAAATACAGCATTTGAATTGACACATATTTTTTATTTCTTTTTCTTCTTTAATTTAATCAAATTTGAAGTTTACTTTTAAAAGTATCATTCTTTATGATTTGATTGAACTCTTGCAGTAATTCTCAGGTTAAAAAAAACAAAAAACATTTTCCTTTCATTTAAAAAGCTCCAAATGCTCCAAGAAAGCTTTTCATTTGTAGATTTATGAATCCAGCTCCATATTTTTAAATGTTTATAAATGACAAACATTATGACGGCAGGTGAAGTCACACCTGGAGCTTTAATCCTCAGATTTTTACGACGAACAGAACTCACTCCACTGCTTTAAAAACGCACTACAGCTACAGGATAAGCGACACACACACACGCTCTTGCTCGCTCACTCACTCGCACACACACTCTCCCTGAAAGGAGTGTCTCCGGGAGATGATTTCCTTCCCTATGTGCCGTCCCCCTCGCACCCCCCGTCCTCACCCACCCCTCAGCCCTGGCTCCCCCCTCTTCTCTGCTACGCAGTGTAAACACAGTGTTCCAGAGGAATGTTGGACTCCCTGACCTCCACTGCAGTTCATTCGGTTCAGCCTGGCCGCGCTGTGCTCCAGCATCAGCAGCAGCAAGCCCCCTCCGCCCACCGCCCCCCTCCCCCCCCCCCCCCCCGCCCCCCAACCCACCCCCCCCCCCCCCCCCCCCCCCCCCCCCCCCCCCCCCCCCCCCCCACTTCCCCCCCTCCCCATCTCCCCCCTCGCCCTACTCCCTCCTCCCACCCTCCCAAGCCCCTTCACTCCACTCACTCTCTCTATTTTTCCCCGCCTTGCCTCGCTCCTTCTACTTGTCTCGCCTCTCTTCCTCTTCTTCCTCCTCCTTCTTTTTCTTACCCCTTTTTTCTTTCCTGTCCTTGTCCCTCACCACCACCACCTCCTTTTACCCCCCCCAGCCTCTTTTTTTCCCTTTCCCCTTGTTCTCTCCTTTCTCCTCTTTTCTCCTCACTTCCTTACTAACCCCCTTTATTTCTTTCTCTTCTCATAGTGTGTCTTTTCTGTCTTCTTCTTCCTGTCTGCTTCACTTCACTGTTTGTCACTGCACATCAGAATCCAAACTTGTCATGATTTGGGCTGAAAACCTGCAGCAGGAGTGAAACCACCAGGTTACAAGCATGACCACATGTAGGAGGTGTCGTAACCATTTTCTGCATGCAAAATGCACTCATGTTTCCCGTGTGCCAAATACACACACGCGCGCACACACACACACACACACACACACACACACACACACACACAGCCCTTGCTCGGAAGCCATTGTGTGCAAAGCTGCACATGCATGGCCCACCTCTGCACACCGAGCCCACCCTCTCCGCCCCACTTTTACTCTCCTACTCCACCCCCCACCTCAGCCCACAGTGGACTGTGGTTCCTAGAAACAGGATACCAAGAGCCAGAGGCTTTAGTGTCTCTGCGCCGCAAGGTGTCTGAGGGAACAGAAAGCAAAGGGTTACACGTGCATCTGGCCGCTAGTCGGTTTGATTACCGAGGTGACAAGATGGCCAGAGCAGACATGTGCTGCTTGCAGTTCTTTCCTGACTGTGGTGTTTTCGATGTGCCGAGGTTCAGGAGGTTTAATTGCTGCAGGATAGAGCAGATTATAAATACATGCAGCCGGTCATCGCAGGTCGCGCTGGATGCGAGCGTCTGGGGGACTCAGAGACTGTTTGTGTGTTTGTAATAGATGCTGCTAGTGCTGCAGGGGCTACACGGGGGCAGACACGGCAAGGCGGCAAATCAGCCAGCCAGTTTTTACAGCCAGTCTGTCGGTCTGCCAGCTAACCTGACCAGCAAGGTCAGCAGGCAGAAAGCACAGATAGCATGAATATAGATAGATCAGAGGAGAGAGCATGTGTGTGTGTGTGTGTCGGGGTCTTTTAGGTCATGGGTCGCCATTTTTAGCATGCAAACCAAATCCACTCAAAAGCACTGCTGCAAATGCATGTATTTACACTCGAATGGTCAGTTGGACATCTTTATATTAATTTGAATCTTAACTTTGAGAACGCACAGACAGCAACGTGCCGATTCCGTAAAAGTATCAAGAGCGCACTGTAAAAATGTGTAATAAAACAACAAAATGATCAGCAGTTAAAGTATTCTTCATCATGTGTCATTGTAATGCACCATGTCATTTATCATCACGTCAGCATTACTGATTACATGTAAGCTGTGTTTTAATGTTGCAGCTGGTCAAGTAGGGCTCATTTCAAATATGTATATTTTTCACTTTATGTAAGTTACTGTTAAAAGTTGAAATGTCGTCTGTGCATTTATTTAATCTGAAATGTAACTAGAAACTCAATGCAGCAGACAAAAAAGTACAACATTCACCTCACAGTGGACTAGCAAGTGCAATAAATTGGAATACTTGAAGTATGTCCAAATAAAATGTGGTTAAGTACAGTACTTTGCATTGCTCAATACAAGCCTGTGGAAATTAAAACATATTGCACAACTCTTCTTCCAGCGTGCCGTGCTCTGCTCACCTCACCAAAGTCAAACAAAGGGAAGCAGAACATGGGAGCACTATGAGATGTAAAAACAAAAGGAGAAGAGCTCTCTCCAGAGATCTCTCTTGAATATACAGGAAGACAGACAGATTTAGAGAAGTTGCCCTTTAAGAGAGGGAAGCATTCTGGTTTTCTAAAGTGGGCACGATTCGGCTGAGGGGCTTCATTTAGGGACTAGACTTGAAGATATTTTTGTAGAACTGGATTATGTTTGTTCTCAAATTTCAACAAGGCATTTTTTTTAAGAACAATTACAAATGTAGTTAATAAAAAGCATTTGATCAACAATATATTAACTTTGATATCAGGGTCTTGTATACGTAGCACATCACAATGGATGCTTTTAAGCAGTTTTCATTTTGAACGTGTAGTTTTGTTTTTATAACACTGTTATTCTGATCTACTCTTTAACATGAGGAGCTCATGTTTTACCTTCAAACTGTCACACATTTATCTTATGTTGTATAAAACAATCTGCAAAACTGTAAATGCAGATATTTTCACAATCAGTAACAAATAAACTACCATATTCATATTTAGGTGAATAACCCAACAATAAAAACAAATAAAAACAAACCCTGTGTCATGGGTAGTAGCAGTGGGTAACCTGTTTTTGTGTTGGTATCGGTGCCTAAATCGATGTGTTAAGATGAAAGATTTGGATGTAAATGTGGTATTTTATCCTATTAATATGTGATCTATGGTCACATGACTGATCAATGGAGCATAAAGGAGCAACCCTCTGGAATTGTGTTTGACTTCTCAGCTTTAACCAAAACTCATCAACACAGTTCATTTGTTTGCTCTGCACTCAGACAGCAGGACACACACTCACATCGTCTGTTTCTGCTTCTGAGGTCAGAAAAAGTTGTTGGACGAAACTTTTCCATCCTCTTCCTTTTCCTCTCATCACCACTGGCATCATCAGCGTTCAGCTTAATTCTCTCTTGTGATCTTCCCTCCATTAACATTAACCTTTGCTGGAGCTTTTCCTTGTCTGTCTGTCTGCCTGTCTGTCTGTCTGCGGGGCTGGCCACTTTTCCTTCCTGCCTTCTCCTCCCACGAATTAAGACCATCCTTGCGTTCGCCTTGGTCACTTTGATTTGCTTACATGAATCTCAGACGTCGTGTAATCAGCCAGTTGCTAAATATGTAATTATGTCTTCCTTTAGATTTTGACCCTCGCGCTGAAGCTGCAGGCAGATCGTCAGTTACTCCAGTGGCGTATTTGTTGCACAAAGATAATGAAAGTGATGCCAGTGGAAGAACATGTGGTTGCTTGCTCATTATGCTGACAGGAAAGAGGAACTTGGCTGACCTCTGCTGGGTTCTGACAGGCAGTGTTGCAGATGTTGATCACAGTTAATGATTCAATCCAGGATGTATATGTATTTTGGAGGCTTCTGTTAACCACAGAACGTCTTTACGTGTCATTAGAGAGTCAGTGCTGCATCCTGCCGTTGTCCGGCAAAGAGCATCAGACAGCAGCGGCGAATGTGGAATCATGTTTGTGATAAAACATCAGGGATAAATGCATATTATTATTGACCCTGGATGAGCAGATTTTAGTTGCTGTGAATGTATAATTAAAGCAGTGATAAGAGGTGAAAGCTAGGATTCAGAAAAAGTCTATTTTGTACATTTTCTAATTTTGCAAGGAGCCCCATCATGACCACATGAATACGAAAGCAGAACCCGAACCGAGAGACTTTACTGAGGAGTGAAGAGAAGAACGATGGAGGGAGAGTAAGGGAGTGAGAGAGAGAGAGAGGGAAGCAGATGGCTGGAAATATAGCCTGCTAAATTATTCATCTAGGCTGGAGTCTGGAGATAGATAGATGGATAGGAGCTGGCATGGACACTTTTATTAGGATTCCAAGAGCTGTGAGGAGAGTGGTTCAAAACACTGTGATTGCCTTTTGAGACTAAGGAAAGTAATTGCATCAGGTCTGGGAACAGCTATTTGCTCTAGGAATTAAATCTCTTGTATTCAATTAAAGTGTGAAATAAAGACAGATACGTGCACGTTCCAAACTAGTGAAGCATAAAAATACATTTTTAGCCAGCCATAGATTGTTCCAGCTGCACTCATTTAATTCTGTAACAATTAAGACAGAAATGAAGACAAATCTTTTACAAATGCCTCCAGTCCTTCATTCTGAGCACTCTGCGTATGAGGTGATTCAGGAGTCTGTGTGTTGTCTGAAAAACGCCCTGTCTGCCCTTGACAGTTTGGGTTTCAGAACAAGTTGTCTCAACGGCCAGGTCAAAATTAAAGTGAAAAACGGTTAGGAGTGGAAACGACCCGGTTCGTAAAAGAAGATTTGTGGTTGGCATGTGTGGTGAACGTCTGCAGTGGGAAGTCCTGAGCTCCTTCGGCGGGTCTCAGGGTGTCTGAGCGTACCGAGGAAGTTCACCAGATTGTCTTCCTCTAAAGATGATTTAAATAGTTGAATTAATTTCCTATGAAAACACTGTTTTTAGTGTTAATGTGTCTGTAAAATATCCGCACTGGAAACCTTTCTTCCCCTTAACGTAAGTGTTGTTTGCCTTATTTACCCCCGTGTATAGAGGCAGTAAATATTCCAGCTCCATGTTGTATTTTCAAACCTAGCTTTGTGCATCATGTGTATCATACATGACTCCCAGATTCAGAGACACACACACACACACACACACACACACACACAGACACAGATGCGCACACACTCCTGAGTGGAGGGCTCCGGGGAAATAGAGCAGAGAGGAAGCTACGTGCCTTCGCCAAGCAAGGGCTGTCTGGTGTCATGGCAACCGGTGCAGATTACCCCACCCTCCATCAGTCAGAGAGAGAAGAGAGGAGAGGAGAGGAGAGGAGAGGAGAGGAGAGGAGAGGAGAGGAGGACATATGTGAACATATGGAGATGCACATGAAATTGTTACCCAACATCCAGAATGCTTTTATGCTTTTTTGAAATGATTCAACATTCAGAATCATCATAATCGGTCTAAATGTGTAAACTGCTGCTTGTCAGCTTTTAAAATGTTTTCTTCTCCGCATCAGCGATATCGTCTCCAGCCACAGCAGTAAACAGACAAAAAAAAACCTGAATCGACAGGCGGGCACAAGGAGATGGCAGAGGTAGAAAGGAAGCGAGAAAGAAAATGAGGAGGGAGGGAGGGAGGGAAGTGGAAAGGCGAGCGATTATGAGAGTGGTGCAGGGAGAGGTTGAGATGTGTGGAGGGGCCATAAACATATAGTAGAGCTAAATACGTCTGGGGGATATACTGTTATTAAAAGCACTAAGGTTATCCAACAAGCAGCTTTACTGCGGGGGTGGACAGTTTGCAACGTTTGTAACGCATTTCACGCCGCCAGAGTCCTATTGAAGTGAATTTAGCAGGAGATATTATTCTCCAAGTGTGTATGTAGGT
The DNA here is from genome assembly GCF_000972845.2 of Larimichthys crocea. NCBI lineage: Eukaryota > Metazoa > Chordata > Actinopteri > Sciaenidae > Larimichthys > Larimichthys crocea. The sequence goes on along the minus strand of NC_040017.1, from coordinate 272,782 downwards.
TCATGCTGCAGCCTGAAGAGGAGAGGAGGGATGCTGGGCAGGAGGAGAGCAGACGCAGTGATGCATGGGCGAGACGACGAGAGAGAGAGAGATGGAGAGAGGGAGAAGGAAGGAGGAAGAAAGAGGAGAGGAGATAATATTAGAGATGGCACGAGGGGAGAACAGGGTAGTTTGAGATTTTTGTAGCAAAAAAAAAAAAAAAAATAGGGTGTGGAGGAGATAAATGGCACCAGCATGAGGAGAGGAGAGAAAAAAGAGATGGAGGAGAGTGAGGGAGAAAAGGAAGGAGGAGGATGGGAGGGGAGGGGAGGTTGAGGCCATTTGAGGATATTGCCTCCTAAATTGACTGCGGCACAGCCATCGTCCACAGTTACATCACTTCTGAGCTCAAACTCAGGATGACCCCCCCCCTCTCTCAGCCTCTTTGTCTCTGCCGACCTTAAAGCGCTCCAAATCCAACTTTTGGCTGTATGGCAATGAAGAGCAGACTTAGCATGTGCAACGGGATGTATCATATTTTAATGGGATACGCCAGCACAGGATCCGACTGAGATCCCGAGCAGTCGTTTTCTCTTCGCTTCCTTCGTCTTTGTGCTGCAGTCTTCGTCAGCAGCAGCAGCAGCAGCAACATAGATGTAATCAGTCTCATTAAGGTTTCATGTACACACTGTAAACAAGGCCCAGCCGTCTTTTAAAGGGCTGTGTCCTCCACAGAGGAGCAGTCTGTGATTAGGAATCAGTTAGCACCACCAAGTGCTGCACATGAAGTAACTTAAATGAAGTATTCAGTCAGTGTCAGCAGGATGGGCTGAACAGATGAGCAGTATTTGGTTAACCTTTATATATGCAGTGAAATCCTCCCTGATCTAATTGCACACATTCACAGTGGGGTAGCCCGATGGAAGCACAGTCTCTGCAGGAGCAGTCGGGGGTTCAGAGCCCCGCTGAAGGGCACCTTGACAGCATTATGCTAATGTTATAAGGGTACTCGTTTACCGTCACTGGTTCAATTTAATATGGGGATTTGAGTCCACTTAGCTCTACCTGTAACCTTAAAATAATTCCACACTGAAGATGATTTCCTGTTAAAGGTGAGTTTTCTTTCATTTCCACGCTGTGTTCAGTGTCTTGCCCTCACTCTGCCTTCAGAGAGAAGGTTTAATTTGTATAGATGTACGGATGCGACTCTCACTTCCAAATACCTTTGTTATACCTATTCCTCATTCAATACCATGCTCCATTCTTTTTAAAATTTAAATTCTATATCTCATTGTGGGAAACTCCGGCTGTGGCATTATGACTGAGAGCGGAAACAGTGAATTACCTGACACTGATGAAAAAACTTTATTTAATTGTAGATCGGTCACATCTGGCTGACACCCGATCCATGTAATAAGGTCAATATCAGCCTAGCTCCAGATCCAGCTCAGTGTGTTCTTACTTTAAACAATCTTGCTGTATCTAGGTATCCCGTCCAGATAAGGAAAATGCATCTTCATGTTGGTGTGAGTTCACGCAGAGCGCAATACAGTCGTAACGCGATCGAATCTGGAAACTGGCACATCTGTCAGATCTCGGTCAGGTTTAAATGCAATCTGTACAACTGGCCACATTCTTCTGAAAAAAACATCCGCCCAACAAGCTGAAAGGTCACCTAACTCCCAGGCCTGCTCTAACCTTCCCCTGCTACAAACAATTAGCTACTGGGCCCCTAAGTATCCCTCATTCCTCACACTAACACTAACACTGTTGGTGTGAACTACACATCTTCTTCATTCTAGGCTAGAATATTACCCAGCTACATACAGACATAAAACTGAAATTCTGAAGGTCTTATAGCCACCTCAAGGCCTTTATCATGAGATATAAGGACTGTTGTTATCTTAGATTTTTCCATTTTGGTTGATTGGTAATCAGTAAAATCAGTAAAATTCCATTTTAGGGATCCTCTGAGAGTATCCTGCATTGTTTCCCTTCACGTGAGACACATCGCAGAATCTTCCTCCCTGTTGGCTCAGTTATAATGTCTGTGATTATGGAGATGTTGACCTGTCTTGTGTCTCCGTCTCATCAGGAGCTGTCAGGACAGCAGACTGCAACCAACAGATGACACCTGGCAGTAATCTGTAAGTACTCATGTGCCATATACTGTACTCTACTAATATACTATTAGTAGATTTTCCTTCATACAGTGTTACAGTGTTATATTTGTGCACTCAGACACTATTTTTATTTTATTTTTCACATTTCACATTTTTGTGGATGTGATCCATTCAACACATCCTCATACATCAATTGCCAGTGACCATTGCAGGCTCACAGTTTGGTTAGGAGGCAAAGCTCCTTGGTTAGGGTGAGAAAAAGATCGTGTTTGGGGTAAAATAAGTGTTTGTACATATGTTACGTGAGGTAAGTAAAGTATGTTATATCATAAAAAAATCAATGATGACTTTTGGTTTTACCTAAGACATGAACAACCCGGGGTCTGGGTATGTTTGACTTCTGCCTCTTCGTGAATATGAGTCGTAGTAAACTTCCTGCACAAATGACCTATGCGGCTGTTTTTTTCTGGTGAGGACGGGCTGAATCCATGCCCATGTGTAAGAAGGCATACATGGAAAAGAAATATATTTCACAATAAAAGCGCTGGGATCCCTCAGGAGTTTGATTTGTGACCTTCACTTACAGTATGTCCCATAACACTCCCCTGCTGTCTCTGCCTTTGATGTGCCAACATGACACTGTTTGAAATCCTGTGCAGACACACAGTTTGCACAGGATTTCAAAGCTTCCGCAGCCATTTTGAGCTCCGGCAAAAATCGAAACGATGAGATGCATTGAGCACGTCAGCTTCCTCTGTCTCACTCTCTGTCTCTGTCCCTGTGTGATGCAGCTGTTAGCGTTCTGTGGTCATCACCCTATAAATACAGCAGCTGACTGATGGACCCCGGAGCAGCTGTCTGTTGTCACATGGAACGTGGACACATAATGTACACACAGATACAAATGGCTTAAAACACATGCGCTGTGTCTGTATCTGCATTTTGCAGGCTCCTTTGAGTCGACACACCAAAATCGTTCTTTTCTTCTAATCAAAGTTTCAAGGTTTCAGGGTTTATTTATTTAAATTTGTCATTTGCATGCTTACACATGAAACGAAACAAGTACTCAGGACCAGCCATGTAGTCTAAAATGAGTGAAAGTGTTAGATAGAATGAATAGTAATAAATAATACCAAAAACAGTAAAACTCTCGCCTGTTTTGGCTATATTCAGTTAAAGGAAGATTGTTCGTATTAGTATGATTACATAAAATCCACAGAAAGTGTGTGTTCTTGTCATGGTGGAAAGGGGTCTGCAAAATAAATGAAAATGTCACAAAATAAAAAACTCTTAAAATAATATTAATAATATATCAATAATACTACACATACATAGACAAAAATGATCATAATTTAATATTATATCCAGCATATCAAGGGTGAACTGACACCCAATTTAGAAAAAGATCAGTGTAAGCCAATGATGAAGACTTTGAAATGGATTGGTGGACAGATAAATCCCTCCTCTGTCTAGCACACATGGCAGCAGAGAGTGGCAGTGAAACAATGATGCGGATGTTGAGGATCCCACATTTATCCTCCCTATTCAGCACTGCAGCAGCTGCACAGACATAAGGAGAGGCATCATTACAGAGAACCGAGGCCTGTTAATAGGCCCGCGACGTGGGGGGCCCGTCGGCTCTCCATGCCGCTCACCAGAGGGGAGACGAGAGAGAGGGAGGGGAGAGGCAAAGGGGAGGTCAGGGGTTAGGGAGGAGGACAAGATGTGGGAGGAGTGTTTGAGACAGGAGCAGGCCAGAGAGACGGAGAAGCAGTGAAAATGATTTTGTGTACAGTATAAGGTGTATTTTTATCTTCCTAAATGAAAAGAGCATGAATGGATCTGGGATTGTGTGCCAATTGGCTGCAACCCAGCAAACACTTAGATGCTGAATAGATGTTGATATGATGGCAGCCACATTGAAAACCTGCGTAGGTACAGGATCAAAATGAAAGCGGAGAAATTTGCATCGTCTACAAGCTGCTAATCTTTAACAAAAATATGTGAACCAGACGCACAGACGGTTTCTGCTGCCTCCAAGTGGCCAAAAAGTCAGTTATTGCTGGTTTGACCCCCAATTATTACCTGAATTTTGCACTGTACCTCATTTTTAAATGTGAAAACCTGTGGTATTGATTATTGTTCTTATCTTTAGCAAATCACATGAAAAGATTAAACCAACCATAAATGCACCTTTCTTCCTCTGTGTACAAATACAAACCAGTGAGCCACACGGTTCCAAATGGCGTCCTTCTTGAGGTCTTCATGTGTCCAAAAGTTTGAACCTGATCCAAAAAATAGAACCTACACACACAAGATGTTTACAAAGGATAATTAGACTCAAATCAAGCCAAGTACACACACACACACAGAGAGAGAGAGAGAGAGAAGAGCAACACTGGCAGCACCGTGGTGCTCAACCAACCAATTAGTACATTACCAAGTTTCACACTCTCCATCGTCCTCATGTCAAACATGGAATTTTCTTTTCTGCGTTGATTAGAACGCACCACGTGATCAGACATGGACTCTGACACAGAAGAAAAGTTTTTCAGTCATTCTGAAGCTGATTGGTGGACAGAGATGATGGTTTCTCAGTGAAGTGTAGGTCACGCTGAAATGAAAGCGAATTGTTGCACAGCCATTGACTGTGTTAATGAACGAGACAGCCAGCGGTCAAACTAACGTCCTGTTTTTAGAACGTGCACGTCTCAAAACTGAGCCACCATTCGTCCTAACGGGTGTGGTGACAGTTAATTTGATAAAAACAGATTTTTGTTTGTGTTATTAATAATAAATGGGTGAGATAAGATGACACATGTCTCGATATAACGGCTCTCACCTGCAATCTTCTGTCATGTCAGGACTTACAGTATCTTCAATCCTTTATTTTAAATGGAGCACTTGTGTTTCATGCATCTGGCAGCCTCTGCAGTCTGTGAGTGTGTGTGTGTGTGTGTGTGTGTGTGTGTGTGTGTGTGTGTGTGTGTGTGTGTGTGTGTTTGTGCCATCTGAGCCTCTTCTTGACCTTCACAAAGCACCGCCATGCCCACTTGCCACACTCACAGTCGTGCTCCTGTTGTGAGAAGTTGAGCGTTCGCCTCTGCAGAGGAAAGGTGGAGATCTGGGCGTGGCCTGCAGACATTTTGGGAAAGTGATTTGCAAGGGAAATATGCACAGCTTGTATTTGTGTGTATATATGGTTGTGTGTGTGTATATGTGTGTGTGTGTGTGTGTGTGTGTGTGTGTGTGTGTGCGTGTGTCTTTCTCCTGCTGGTCCCAGCCGTCTGAAGGTCATGCCATCCCTATGCTCAGCTTCATGGAGAGCTGCCAATGCTGACGGCTGCTGATGCTGCTGCTGCTGCACTGTGTGTCTGGCACATGCTTCCCCCACTGCAGGGCATTGATTAAGTGGCACAGCTATGCCTCACCTGCTGGAACCAGCCAATACCAAGGCAGCAGATGCTCCAGCCAGCCAATGCCAAAGCAGGGAATGGTTTGGAGAGGCTGGAGACAAACGGGCAGCCAGCAGACAAGTGTTTGTGTGCTTTCTCCTTTTTTTCCCCCTCTGGTGAAAAAAACCCCAGAGAAAGTATCATGGAGGAGCAGTAGAAGAAAGAGTGATAAGATGGAGGGTGAGGGAATGGGAAGGGGGGGGGGGGGGAAATGTAGAGAAAATGATGGGAAGAGTGAAAGGTAATGAAGCATGGTGAGATGGATGATGGAGAAGAGAGGGACAATGGTTGTGAAGGAGGTCCATATTAAAGGAGAGAGATGGAAAGAAAGAAAGACACTAAACTAAAAGCAGCTTTTGAAATGGCGTCAGGGACGAGCGGGCTTAAAGGAAATGGGCGAGGAGTCTGCATTCGCGATCACACACATACCGACACACACACGCACAAATATTTTGAGCTTTTTCAGGGTGCTTTAATGAAGCTGTCAAGATGAAAAATGAGCTAGTCAAATCTAATAACTCGGGAAGTTAAGGAGCAAACTTTTCATGCAGAACTGTGGAGGAAAGTGGATTGTGTGCTGATGAGTGTGAGCAGAGGAGACGCACAGTATTTGTCAAGAAACATCGATCGTATTGCTTCGAGTATGAAAGGGATTCACCAAACCATAAATTGATTTTCTGTCTGAACTATTAGACACAATTTAAAGTAGAAATCATTAAACAACGGTAATTTGCACAATTGACTGATGGAATGAAGGAGATTGTGTTCCTGACAAATGCAAGTCGCAAACCTCCGCTCTCTTTTTTTGGGCTTTTTGGTCTTGAGCGTCTCTCTGGCTGGCAGATGCTGCTCTGTGTTCACGAGCTACTCGTTGGTGTAGCACCGATGGTGCTGTTTGTCTGCCCTTTGGTAGTTTTATCAGTGCTTCCTGCTGGGCTACAAATGGGTTTGATGAGAGACGAGTCTGTGTGCTGGAAAAACAAAACAAGAAGCTGAAAGATGCTAAATCGTCCTGCAGAGCTGGATGATAATTCCCTGTATGAAGGACCCTGATTAGATGATACATCGCATTCTGTTCATTCCTCCTGTTCATATCGGTGCAACTAATAAAATGATAAAAACAATAAAACATGATAAGAACTATAATTATTATTATAATGTAATGTTTTGCGTTTGACCAATTAGATTGATGCTGTTTTCGAGTCAGTTTTAGGGGTGTCAAGATTCTTTAAATCCACAGCTTGTGTAACTGCACTGGTCCAATGAAATACTGACCATGAATCAAACAGATTCACACTTTCATTTCTCTCTCTGTCTCTGGTCCTCATACATCTTCCAAGCTTGTATCTGTCGCTGACCATGTTCCAAACAAGTTAGCATAACAGTGAGTGATCTCAAATAAACACATTACAAAGTATTACATTATCCATATTAAAACACATCATACACAATATGAACAACTGAAATATAACTACTGTGTTGCGCTTCCGGGATCACATGCAGAATCATGGTTACAATAGGGGTGCAAGTGCTCCCTCTCTTACCCACAATGCTACAGTTACATGCTCAACTAAACTCTGGTCATGTGACCAATTACTCTCTGCACAAAACAAATATAACCTTAAAAAAAGGCTCTAAATATTTGACTATTTAACTTATTACATTTGAATCTTTTTCATATCTTTATGAACTAAAATAACTATGGATTGTATAACATAAAATAAAATTACAGTTTCATTTTCCATTTAAACTCTGCCACTGTTAGACCACTGAGTTTAGATCAACAGTTGATTGGATTTTAATGTCCTGACAAACTCTTCTTTAAAATTATAAACTACATGTGTGATATAACCACCAACCACTCTAAGGTCACATTTAAATCATTTTCGTTTCAATCAATCGTTTTTCACAATTGGAAACAAACTAGAAAGGGACTTGTTGATGGCAGAAGGGTTCTGTCATTCATCATTCATCCTGCTTTGGTTTCCAGTACATAAAACTGTTCATCGATTTTTGGTAAAAAAACAATATGGTGACACTCCTACTAAGCATGGAGATAGATCCACACATGAAATATCTGTTGCTCAAAAAATCTATAAATGACATTAAAAACTGTTTAACTTTAAATTTAGAGCCTGCATATAAACACATTAAATACAAATTAAATTGAATGAGTATCCGTCATTAGCAATACAATGATAATCAATAATATAAACTGATAATAAAGAGATCCAAGATGTCTGTCTGACCTTCACCATCTTACGCCTCAGACAGCGGGGCTGGCTGTTGAGGGTGGATGCGGAATTGATGTGTGTATATGTGTGTGTGTATTAGAGTGTGAATGTGTGTGTGCACCTTTGCTTTGATGCATATGGGTTTGTTGCTTGTGTGTTTGTGTGGGCGGGTGTGAATACATGCAAGCAAATGCCATCTACTAAACTGTCAAATAAGGTAATTACAGACTGAAAGCGGCACACACAGTACTTGTGTGTGCGTGTATGCGCACGCAGCGACGTTACACTATTCATTTTTATAGACTAAATGTTGGCACGTCCATAAACGGGCGCGTTAGATTGTTTTCTTGGGTTTGTATGAAGAAAGAGAGCTCGTGTGTGAGCGGGGTGGGGCAAGCAGCAGAAGAAAAAGACAGACAGAGGAGCAGACAGACAGTCAGACACAGAGGCTTTACCTCACACTCTCGTTGTAAATGTTCCATCTTTGATTGTCAGTAACTCACATTCCCAGATGAATTATCCCATCTATATTATTAGTAATAGCTCACAGCCGTGCCCGTGCTATTTTCATACGCCAACAGGGAATAAAAGCTCCAATGATTTGATTTGTCTCTTTCTAACATGCTGTTTTTGCTTGTGTATTTGAATAGTGTTCCAGTGGTTTGAAGCTGCTCGGAGACACCATCTAGTCTGTGCCAGTACAGAACTTCAAATTTTCCATTTCTGTGCCAAATTTTGTATTTATTTATTTATTTTGTGAGGGAAAACAACTTTAGACATTAATATTCTCACAAAAACAACAACAGATGAACGACATTTAGTTCTTCTCCAAGAGAGAATAAGACACCTTGTCTATTGACAGACAAGGCATCTTTGGAATATACAACATTAATAATTTCCATAATCAAATAAGACCTTGACTTCACTGGTTGGTAGCAGATAGACAAGAATAAGATAAGAATAGCGTCTGTGTTTTCAATGATGTGCTTTGAAATAACGCTTAAATAACTAACAATAATAAATGCAGAGTAGACAGTGTATGGCAGACAGCCCATGCACACCACTTCAGCATGTGCATTATTCCAATGGTGTGTTGCTAAGCTATGATAACAGCCAGTCAATAACTATAGCAACAAACTAGCAATAAACAGTATACTTCAGCAGAAGTAAAATGGCTGGTGTAACAGGTTTGGAATTTGTGAAGGTTGCCCATTTAAAGCAGCAAATAGCTGTTTTTAGACTCTTATAAATACAAATGAACGCTCCAACCCGTCAATGAAAGGACAATATTGGCAGACTGTTGTGTTGATCTAACAGCTCTAGCATCTTGTGATTGTAGATGTTTTTAATCATGAAGAGTCACAGTCATTTCTGCTCTCTGTGCCCTCGTAGGCCTTAAATCACTTAGTGAGCTTTATCTGCCTTTCATCTCACCTATTTTCAATTAAGACTGCGCCTTGACCCAGTGCTGCCTCGTCCTCAGTTTCCTCTTCCCATCTGTTTGGATTCTAGGCTGTCCTCATATACATGTTTTGTTTTGTTTTGTTTTTTTGAAGAAGAAAATTCCCTGTTTCTGTCTTAGCATGCCTCAGAAATCTCTATAAAGAGTGAAGTTCAGAGCAGCGCCAATGGCTAAAATGTTACATTATTACCTTCATTATGAACGTGTTGAACTACAGAAAGCACACTGGACCCAACACCAATTCTGCTGTTTTTACAACCTCACAAGTTGTCCTACAAGAAATATAAAATGAAAGGTCTCGGAGACTTAAAATGTAAGATTTTGATGTAGATGTAAATGTAAGACTCTTTCATGGCGGTCCACTCAGTACACTTCGAACTGTGTTGGTTAAAATTCTAGTTGCCTCACTAGTAGGAAAGGTCAGGTAGTGAGCAAACACATTAGAATTCAAAGCGTAGTGATAAATAAATGACAATGAATACTGATATCAAAATTGGTGGCAATCAGCACAGCCTTTGTTCCAAATTGATGGATGGCTCACCCACCAACCCATGAACAATGATGAGCCTCTGGTTCTTTTTTCATGCTGATTTGTTCGATACTTTTTGAGGCTGATATGTGCCATGTCTTCCTCGGTTTAGCAATATTTCGTCACAAATCTGATGACAGGTTTTAGTCTTGCTCCAGATGTTATGCTCATTGACAGGCTGTGAAACCGAGCCAATCAGAGATTTGTAGGAGGGATTTAGAACAGGGGCGTAGAAAAAAATCAAATCTGAATAAACCATACGTGCAGTCACGCAGAAGCAGATTAGTTGACTGTTAAACTCTTCATAAGTAACATCCAAGAATAGAAAAAGACACGTTGTTTGAAATCAAGTCAGCTTCTGACGGCGTTCACTTCCTGTTTTGTGCTGGAAAGGAATACAGATCCAACTCACACAGAGTAAAATGCGCTGTCGTGGCTGCCAATCTGATCAACAGGGGTCTTGTTCTCTTAATCATTTAATTGTATGCTGCTGGTTTACATGTTAATGGTTAAGAAAAGGAAAAGAAGGCGAGAGGGGGTCTGTGTTTGCATTGTGATATACAGTCGCGCATACCTCTGTGACGTCTCCGTGTTTGCACAGAGACATCAACTTAAAAATGGAGTGTATGTGAGAGATGTAAGGCAGCAGGGTGATATACAGTACTGACACAGAGAGACATTTCTCTACTAACAGTTCATCTTCACCTCCTGACAGAACCTGCTGTAAGGTGACCCGACACACATACAGCATGCACTCACAGTATCTTTATCTCAGTGTACACACACACACACACACACACACACACACACACACACACACACACACACACACTCTTACATGAAACACTAGATGCATGTACAGGGTGATATGCAGTGTAGCTGTACTCCATTGAGACAACACAGATGTATGAGATAGATGCAACTTTCAGACTTCAACAGCCCCCGACAGCCTTGAACCTGCAGCTTCTCTCTGCTCTGCCTGGTATGCATGGAGCACCACTGTGTTTTTTTTTTGGTGTGTGTGTGCACATTTTTTTTGTGTGTATACTGTATGTGTGTGTGTGTGTGTGTGTGTGTGTGTGTGTTGCAGTTATAGAACAAAGGATCCTTTTGTACAACAGGCCCGTGGCTTTAACGTCTCCTCTACAAACATAGTGCGTGCTGCATGTATTTTCATGTATGCTCATGTGTGTTTCCACATGTGTGTTTTCTCGCTCGTTGTTTATTAGAAGAGACTCGAGCTTGGGTTCAGTGTGTTTGAATCCCTGCGGAGCGCAGCTTTCGCCCCAGGCCAGGCTGACTTTAGGCCTCCTGCTTTTTGTCAGACCCCCACTCGCCTTTCTCTCCTCTGGCTACGATCCACCCGACTTCTGCTGCAGCGAATGCTAATCCTTCTCCTGACAGCTCCTTTAAACAGCTACACCAGTGCTGTCGTGAAAGCACTATTTTCTATTTGATTCCGATATGGAAGAAAGGATTGTTACGAGCTGACAGATCAAAAGTTTATTGTAAAATATAGGCTGTCTCTTGAACAACAAAGAAAAACACCAGTAATGAGTCTTCATGCTTTGCTTGGACTTGATTTGGCTCCTGGCACCAGTTTAGATGGACTGGATCCATTTCAAGCAGCAGTACTGTCATTTTGCAGGTTTTTATATCATAGCATGAAAAGAGAAATATATCAGTGGACTGGACTAAATCAAATAGAAAGAGAGTATAATTTTACTTTGAGTGCCCAGAGTTCTAGAAGTTAAAATCATTCATTTTCTGCATAGACAGTGTCAGGTCACGGACCCCTCGATTCTGTGACATCAAATCAGTAACCACCTATAGTTTTTCCCTGATTTATCTGCTTCTACTACGGGTAAGTATGCTACGTAGTTAAATACTTTGCCTTTTGTCTGTTTTTATGATTGGGCGTCTGTACAGGGTGTTGTATTGTGGTATTTTGAAAACTGACAGGATGGCGTTTCAGTGTCTGATCTCGATCTGCTCTGAGCTGCGTGACGTGGCTTCGGTCAAAAGTAGACCAGCCGGGTGGCGCAGCAGAGCGGAGATGCTTCTGAAACACGCTGCGATGCTTCTGGTGGAATCCCAACTCTTGCATGCGACACAGAGCCATGCCCGATGGAATCAAGCTGTGAAGTTTGGAACACTTTAAACATTTGGATAGACATGTAACTCCTAAATTGAATAATTAGTACAAACGATGAAAATACTCAGTTCTTTAGAGAAAAATTCCCATGGTGAATTTTGGTAAGACATTCCCAATCACAGAAAAAACATTCAGCAACTTAAATCACTGAACGTTCAGATTAAAGGTCAGTTTTGGATGAATTATGCAACCAAGTATGATATTTTGTTCCAACTGTAACAACAAATCACCAGCCAGTCTTTTAGTATTTAGAGCAATCCACCATGCAAACTTACAGAAACAAAAACACGATCAATTAAGTCTGTGACTGTGAAGTGACGCCAGCACTTCCAACTTCACACCAGAAATAAACATGTTTACACAAACGGTTCATTTCCCCGTTCATGACAACTGTACTGAGGGTGAATTTCTGTACACTTTACCTGTTCACATGATATTAAGGCTTAAGGTTATGCTGGATTAAGAGTTTGGCTGCTTTGTTTGACAGGTGGGTGCTCTCACACACTTTGTTTGTTGCGTACACTTGTACAATCTAATGTGATCAAAACAAAAAGTAACTGAAGTAATATTACAAACAAATTGATGCTGTGTTTCATCCTCTGGTAAGCCATGCCATATTAAGATAATACACTCTGAGGTGGCCCTGTCCATAATTTTCTTATGTCTGGTCACTTAGTTGTGCATTAGATCTTTTATGCTAACAGCTGCAGTCAAGTGTCACGGGCCACAGGCTGATTTGTCTGTTACAACCGTTCTCATGAATATTTTACCTCTCTCCATCCACATGTATGCTTTGAAGACACGACACTGCCACAGAATTTCATGCAGGCATGTCTGCTAAAAGTATGTTGACAGCACTTGACAGTGAATTCACTCTTTCTATTATCAAAATACAGACATGTGGTGCTGAAAACTATATGATACACGTGCTCAGCTGTACACACATGCTGTGCTGTACACACACATACACCTACAGCCATGCAGCATCAAGAATTTGCACAAACACAAGCCTATGTAATCCCATCGTCTGTGCCGGCCCATCCCTGTGTCCTGTGTTTGTTTGTGTTGTATCTAGTTCCCAGTGCCATATGCTATCCGTAGCCATTGGTATCACACTCTGCGGCAGGCCCTCAGTAGCCTGCTGTTCTCAGGGCTCGGCTCTTCTTGTCTAAACAAAGAGTGCACTGACAAACACAGTAAAGTATTAGAGTTCATGATGAAAGTTTCAGAGCAGAGACTCACATATTGTTTTACTGATCCACTTTTTACACAGCTATGTGCCTCCATAGCAGTAGCCCCAAGCTCTGCTGCAGCTATCACGAAGAAAGGCTGCCTTTGAAATCAGTGTGCAGTGCTCCACTGCTGCTCTGCATTAGCTATGCATTTTGAAAATACAGTAGAGCACAACAAATTGATGTAATGCTGATGGTAAGGAAACTTTGTGCAATGAAACTCTTTCTCTCCAAACCTTTTTTGACACATTATTTCACCAACTACTGTTTATACAGTAGTTGATTTATTCATTTCACTAGATACACTGTAAAAAAGTAAATGTATTGAAAATAATTCTGTAGTCTATTTTTTCATTTTATACAAAACTGGGGCACTATCTGTAACAACAAAACTGTTATTTTAAGTATTATGCCAATAATGACCATTCAGTTATTACTCATTTTTGTACAAAGATAATTCTGTACTATTTATACAGTAATACATTAAATTACATACAAATCCATGTAAAATGACAATAATTCTGCGTAAATAAATATAAGGCTCATTATAGAAACATGAATTTTCACATTCAAGCGTTGTAACCAAATTTACGGACAATAACTCTAAATTATTAATCGTTTTTTAAAGCCGTATACACGTCACGTATATCAGCATTGTCTCTTTTTTACTATTGAAGGTATTTGTTTGTAATAATTCATCTAAAATATTAGAACAGTATTTCTCCATAGAGCTACTAGCATCGAAGTATGCTAGGTAGTTTTATTTATTGAATGTGTTTGATCTTAATAATTCAGGGAACATTTGTATAATAACACTGTTGCTCTGCAACGACTAATAATTTAAGTAATTTATAGGTTTGACTTTTATTTAAATGATGATATTGTAGTTTATTTTGGGCAGCAGCTGCTGCCAGTCATTTGCCAATCTTTTATGATTAAAGCTTAGACACATTTCATTGTTTTTTCTTTCTAAGTTTCTCCAACTGTTCCTACGCTGTCCTCGTCTGCTGTCACACATGAGTTTCCCCTCTGGGGATCAATAAAGGATTATCTTATCTCAGATTGTTAAACTTCCTTGTTTGCTTCTAATTTAATAGACCAAGTGCTTAACTGCTGCGACTTGGAAAAGTTCCCGAGGTCAGTGTCTGAAGGTGTTAATGGAGACACCAACCTGCCCTCTCCATATTTGGAACTTTCTCTGGTGATTTAGTGCTGCACTTTGATAAAGTGGGGAGGCTTGGAAGAAACATCTAAGCCACAGAGGGAGAGGAGAGATGTCTGGACTTCTGAGTCACACCCTAAAACTCCCAGCTCCTACACTTCCCATCATGCATCTCAATGCTTCAGTTTTATTTGTCATATGTAGGTCAACACAGGGTTAATGGTACAAATGTGCTGGATGAGAAAAATGGGTCACCTCAGCACTAAGAGCACTAGAAAAAAATGAGGATAAAAAAATATAGTAAAATAAAATTCAAAGAAAGAATGGAGTGATATAAATAAAATACTAAAATAAAATATGTAGAAATTAACTACTGTATTATAAGTGTGCTATACACTGTATGAATGTAAAAGTGTATTGGATATTATTGAAATACTATGAATAAACATGAATGTACTATATAAATAAGATATAATAGACTTTCCATATATAAGAATATTTTTATAATAGTATTCTTTTGGCCATCCTTGTCTTGAGGATGTTTGTACTTTTTACATATCTTTAGGTGCAGAAACCACCTGACATCATGATCGTGATGTCATCATGATTATTTTCTCAGACTGTAGAGAGCTCACAGAGATTAGACATCATACAATTGTTTCCACAGGCTGAGTAGTACTCCTCGTGACGAGTAAACTGATCTTCATGTGTAAAATCAGTTGAGCGCTCTTCTAATATTATACCTGGATACACCGGTGCCTAAGGAGATTTTCAGTTCTGGTTTTATTTTACAGCCTCATTTATTAAGAGGACACATTTCATTCATTTCATTTCACCCGTGTGGTACCTCAAACACCTATCAGAGGATTGATGTACTTCTCTGAATGGTGGCTCTTGCTGATCGTAGCCTAATTGAATCACCAACAATTTCACCTGCACTCAATTTTTCATCCTTTAGTCTTTTCAAAACACAGTGAAGAAAATAAAAATGTATCCCCGCTCTAAATCTAAATCCAGATTTGCTGTGTTCTATGTTGAGTAAAATAAAAATAGAAGTATGCATGATCCGGCAAACTGTGTCATAGTAACCTAATGTGCTACAGGAAGCCATATGGATCAAATCATGTCAACACTTGTAGGTTTCTCACAAAAGAAACATGTTTGAAAATAGTTTGACTCTCAGACACTTCTTGTCAGTACATTTCCCATCATCTGTCTTCCATATGTTGAATCATAAGAACTTCATTATAAAACTGTGCTGATGTGTTATCATGGATCACAACTTTCTTACATTAGGTCAATGTTGATTTAAACACTGAAGTCACTTGCAATTTAAAATGTTTGAAATTGCAACCAACTACAACAAACTAATCTCAATAAATCTTGTTAATTGTCAAAGACAGATATTTTATAGTGGTGATGGAGACATGAAACATGAGAAGAGAGAGAGAAGTCCCCAGCCTGAATGAAGCAGGGACATTGCAGTGATGGGGTAGTCACCATTAATCATTTAGTCAACAGGACACTATATTAGGGAACCATGCTGTTCAACACTGATGGTGGTGGAGTGTCATATAAAGTAAATGTCCACAGTTTGCAACCCCCCCCCCCCCCCCCAGTTCCTGTTCTTCTCCACTGACTCAACCATCAGTAGAGGCATAAAATGCCCCAAATATATGATTCTGAAAGTGAAGTTGCATCTGCACTACCAAAGAACACAACGTGAAAAACTGTTTCTTTATTCTGTAATGAACACAACCCAACAAGTCAATAGAGAACCTAAGTGAAACTCTTCTTAGATAGGAAGTGTTTCCTTGCCACAGTAGCCAAGTGCTTGCTCGTGGAACTGTTGGGTCTCTGTAAACGATATTATAAAGAGTACAGTCTAGACCTGCTCTGTATGGTGTCTGAGAGAACTTTTGTTATGATTTGGCACTATATAAATAAAATTAAAATTATTGAATTGGAAAACTGAATTGAAAATCCAAATAACTCCTGTAGCAACGCTAATAAGATTTTGTCAATAGTATGCCGTGTGACTTTAAAGTTGTTTTTATTTTTCATTTTGTATGAGATAATAAAAGTGTGAGAGAGGCAGGAAGGGGGATAGAGAGGGGATGACACGCAACACATGGCGCCCCAGGACGTTCAGCGAAATGGTCCCAGAGCGAGTGAAGGGGTCGTGGCTAGCTCAGACATGTTTTGAACAACAACAGGACAGAAAGGACTGAACGTGGGAGACATTTTTAAATAAATGACTTTGAGAGCTTTGATGGATTTATGGATATGGACAAGTTACGATAGAGTAAGTACCCGCACCTCTATTACAAAATGCTGCAGTTGATACTGCCTTGCCTTAGAATGTAGATTGTAGACAGTCAATTCATTCCATCACTGCATTGAGTTACAGAAGTTTGGCTTGCCATACTTTCAGGCACAACTATTGAACTATTATTAAAATTTTGCCATAGGCTCTTGAGGCTCTTGCCTACAAACTTTTATGTAGTGTCTGCTTTCCATACACATTTTAGTCCGAGACAAGCGTAGCTTTTGGTAACAGGAACTGAAAACACATTTACTGTTATAAAAAGCACAAAATAACTCACTGATGTACGAGGCCTTTAGGCTGTGCAACAATGATCATGTGAGTTTATTGAATGTGTCATTGTGTGGGATGAGTCTAATAAAATCTTATCAGTCTGAGGCATGTCATCCATATTAGACACTGTTTAAAAATGTTCTATCCATAAAGGTTTTTTTCTTTACCAAGACTTTTTGTGTGTGTGTGTGTGTGTGTGTGTGTGTGTGTGTGTGTGTTCGTGTAACTGTGGGATTTCCCCTTCCAGTGTAACCCACGTTATCTTTCATGTTACTTGGATTGCTTTCCGGACATGCATTGTAGCAGCAGTTCCATTGTGAGGGTTTGCTACAGGCTGATTTGAGGTCACCAAAGCTTTGTTGTTGCATGTGTTTTGCAGTGAAATCTATGGCCACCATTTTGGATTGAAGATCCAAAACCTTTGTCACAGACAGCCCGATATCGTGTGTAAACATAATGGGGCCTTAAAAAAAAAAGAGAAAATCTACTGCAGTCCACTTGTATCTGAAAGATGCATCTTGTGGGCTCTGATTGTTGACATGACCATGGTGTACATTTGGAAACAACCATGCTGCTTCCAGGAACTAAGAAAGGCCAACATGGCTGCCAGACACTGCATTACATCACTTGAAAGCCCTCTACACTGGATGGTTTTGACTTTGGCCTTGGGTAATGTCAAAACCATGTGTTTAAAATAAACAAGTTAAATGTATCCCCCTCCTTAGATTTATTTTATTTGACTTGAAGACGTGATTGGCATGGCTGCTATTTTTGACTCTGCTCGACTCTCTGTGGAAGTTTTTTTTTTTAAACATCCATGGCAACTCTAATGATTGTCCTGAAACCAACCTGTAATCATTTAACGCTGTAACACTGTACTTGTTTGGGGGGGGGGGGGGGGGGGGGGACTCCTTCACACTGCTGTCCTAGAAATTCTCTTTCAACCACCGTTGTGTATTCTGTTTGAAGCTGCGGCTTGACAGCTTCATTTGTGAAGTGTCTCAATTAGGCAGAATATTTCTGCCGACATATCTCGACGCCCAGACTGTCTCACTAGAACATGAAAGCCCGGGCTTAAGGAAGTCATCACACACTGCGGCAGAGAAAGGCGGACGCGCACACTCGAGCGTGCACTCACACACACATGCGAACACTAAAAATAGAGGCAGCTATCCTACTAACGCTGGTTAATGCTCCTCAACCCCAGACAGTTGGATTTGCATATCTTTAATGTGCTTTTTTCCCTCCTCTCTCCTTCCCTTCTCTGCGTTTCTCCTTTTTCTCTCTGTCTTTCAGTCTTGTGTGAAACAGTCTGGTCTCTTATAGGAATTCTCAGGAGGGCTTGCAGTGCATGTTGAGAGGGAGCTTTTTGTATCAGAAAAGCAGGAAAAAAGCAGGCTGAAAAGATTTCAACAATTGTGGTAATTAGAGATTTTGGAAAGGCGAGACAGCCTCACCACCACCTCTCCCTCCCTCCCTCCTTCTCTCTCTCTGTCTCTCTCTCTGTCTTTCTCTCTCTCTCAGGTCTTTCAGGCCACTGTAATGGTCTCCATCTGGACTGTGAGGGGGCAAAAGAAAGGTATTGAATCTGGGCTGTATAGGACAGCCATCTGGGCCGGGCCACTCCCACAGCAGCTCTGAGGCCACTTCTCAGCTGTCCCAACCGACCAGCCGACAGGCCCACTGGTCCCGGCTCCACGCCATGACCCCATGTCAGTAACAATAGCAACAATAGGTGCTAGCCCACTTATTCCATTAAGTCCATGTGAGTCTCCCAATAACTAATCAGCACTGCAGTCAGCTAGTAAGCTGCATATACCATTTTATAAGACAAAGCATGCTAGAGCTGTGCCAGTTGGGGTCCAGCTCAAGGGGCAATATTTGTCTCCTCAGGCCTCCTTCACTGGGAGTTTAAATCCAGTGTCTATACATCAACTATCTATAACGTACATTTGCTGAAGAATGAACACCTGTAGCCACCAAGCCAACAAGATTTATGAGCAGCATTACATCATTTCAAAGCTTACAAATCAATTTATTAAACATTTACAAAAATCAAACCGTTTTTGAACATTACACAGGTATGGTTTGGGTTTGCTTAGCTTCAGTCACAAAAAGCGATTCAGTTACATTCATGGAAAGATTATGGTTTGGTTTAAAATATGTACTTTGTTAAGATCAGGACTGATGGTTAAAAGAAACCACATCAAGGGGGAAAATGTGCTGTATCCATCCACTATCGTTCTACGAATGTTAGGAGTTGTTTCACGAGATAAGCAGTAGGTGGAGGCAATTCTCCAGTCTGAAAACTGGAAGAAAATAGCGTAATTAAACGAGCGCCACTTGAAGCGCAACCACTGAAAAACAGCCGACACAGGAAGTGCATCAGAGATTTGTGTTTATTTCATGTAATAATGTGAGTAAAGGTCACATTAGGTCTGCGTGGAGCATCATGGATCATCATCTCAGTCTCCCTTAAAAAGCACTCACTTTCCATGTCAAAAATTCACATAACAGACTTTTTTTTTTTTTTGTGAAATTGAGATTTTCATTTTAATTAATTTAATGCATCAACATTTTGTTGTCAAGGTGTTTTTGTTCAAAATAATGGAAATGACCACAGGGTTACAGACAGAAGAAACAGCATCCAAAATGTAACATTCAGGAAAATGGGCTTAGATCTACAGACACACACACACACACACACAGGGAGAGAGGCTAGCAACGTCCAAACAGATGAGACGAGCAGCTGAGAATATTGCAGCAAATTAAACAGAAGCACCATAATGTAAGCTTAGGAGAGCTTTTCATTCAGTACCATAAAAGACTTAGTGTAAGAGCAGTGGCAACAACCTGTAATCACTTACACAGTGTTACCTTTCCATATACCACAGTGGCCTTGACCTTGAATGTGTATTTTTCCAGACTAAAGGCTGTGATCAATACCAGTATGATACATTAAACTGAAGAGCTATTAATACATATTAAGCAGCCTTTTATAGTTTTATGTTTACAGCACTGGAGATGTTTTAACAAAAATATATTATTCATAATTCAGTTCTAGTTTTTGTGGAGCTGACATCACGGGTCATCAAACGTGTCTTCAACTGACAGTCCAAATTCAGCTGCGGAGAATATGTTGTTTTATGCTTCATTACTGTGCAGACATCTGTAACACGAGTCAAAACAGGCCAGCATCAGATCTTATTTAGCGGCGGATCAGATGAACTGCGGCTGGGCTCATTTACATCTTTAGTCTTGGTAAATATGGTTTCCCACCAGAGTTGTTTTTCTACAAACATGTTCTACCAGAATATTTGTATTCTGTAATCTCACACAAATATTCCACACAATGGCTTTAACATCTGTTTTTTTTTCTTGCTTTGTTAGAAAAACTGTGTACAAATGTATTAACCGGGCATTAAAACTCTGAGATACAATATACAGATTATCATAAATAATCATAAGGCGCATGGAGTACCCACACAGATCAACTCTTTTAGCAGAAAGCTATCATCAGCTCAATTAGCACAGTGTTGTTGTGTTAGACTCTGGCTGTAGGCCACGCTTTATTTCAGTTCAGACTCTCTGCACTTTAACACAAATAGTACAGATCCAGTTTGTGTTTCTATCAAGTAAGCAGACTCTCAAGATGAGGGTTTATAATAATATATGGTAAACGCTTGACCAGACCACTCAAATGATGTTGAACCGAATGCATAACAGAATCTAAGACCCCGAGCTTCAGCTGTTTATTTATTAAATAATCCGCAGCAGTTGAAATGTCTGATAATCTAAACACAGCTTGATTTCCTTAAGAGCCTTCCAGATATAAACAGCCCGTCCTGTTGGAGCTAACTGTACACAGTATATTTATTCTTGCCATTTTAAATAAAGCTTCCTGCTGATCGGCTGGTCATAAGTAAATAATTTCCAATGGGGCTGTGTCCTGGTATTTGTGGCAGCAGGTATCATCAGATTGAACGCGTTCAGATCTCGTAACAATACTGTGTTTACATTCTGGGGAGATGTGTTATTGGAGTGTGGTACTGCCCATCAAGGAAACCTCCACCAAAACCAAAGAATCACATGCTTTGGTTACAATAATCTCTCTGGGATCCCACAAATGAATAAATCTGACTGTAATAATCACTGTATCTACATTTTGATTGAAAGAAGATGGTTGGCAGAACACATAAAACTATCGGTTATTAATTCAATACCACATATAAAAGGGAAAAAGGATCGCTCATACTAGCTACGTTACCAAGAATAATCACCTGACTCTGTAATTCACCTCAGCTCCACAGCTCCTCTTTTTGCCTCTTATGGCTCGTTATTTTTTGTTTTCTCACCCCCACTCTCACAGCAGGCAGCTGTTTTTAGTGAAAAAGCTCCATAAACCCGCCGCACACGGCCTGACCAGCACCAAGCAACACCCAGGCAAATTAGCAACTAGCTGGCGAACATAATGGAGCATTTAGCAGCTCAAGAGTTCTCTCTCAGGAGTTGGTAAAGCTGGCCATGATAAATGTAATATTATTTACATTTCTCATGGCCAAAAAGAATTCTGATGTTGCAAATAACAACAATACTTACTAATACGTACTGTGACAATATCAGATTATTTCTGAATGCTTATTGTGGCCAAAATGATTCACGATGATGACATTATATATCCAATTGTGACCCTTTAGAATCAAACATCATAACAAGTCATGTTTTCAGCGTGGGCACTAGCTGTGAGCAGTTTATTCAGATTTCCTTCTCAGATTCTTTCATTTCAAGGATTTTTTCAAGGCTTCAAAGCTTCAAGGGTGAAAGAGAAAAACTGACAAACACTAACACGGGACTCACACCGAACGCGGAACGGAAGCGGAACGGTACTTTGCCCGGCGTCAACTCACACTGGACGCGGATCAGCCGCGGAACGGCAGCGGAGCGAGCCGGCCGTATTCACGCGAGATCACGAGATCACGAGACCCCGCGATAAACAGTGTATAAAAAAAACAACAACAAACAGCAGACTTTGCTTCTCCGACGTGGAGGAGATTATATAAAGCATCTGTTGTGTCATAAATGATTGTGTGTTGTTCCACGTCAACAATTAGTCTCTCGTTGAGACCCTTTGATCGATCTTTGATCACCTGGTGCCACCGGTCATGACGTAACGTTGATGTGCAGTTGTAAAAAGCTACATGAACTGTGTATTGTGTTTTATTTTGAAGGGGGGCGGAAGTTTATTATGTTGATTCAAGGCCCGGTTTCCTGTCTGGTGCGCAGTGCTCTGTTGAAATTTACGAGGTTCAGCCGCGGCTCGCGGAAGAAATAGAAATCCTGCGGAAAGCTCGCGCCGTGGCGCGGAGAGCCGCTTCTGGGACGCTTCTGATCCGCGCCCGGTGTGAGTGCTCTCATTGACTAGACTGGATTCTATTTGCTACGGTGACCGCGGCGGTGCCGTTCCGCTTCTGTTCCGCGTCCGGTGTGAGTTGGCCTTAAAACTTTTTGAATGCCTTAAAAAATCTTGTGTGACCCATTGGGACGTCTGACAAATGATAATCTGCTGCGGTATTTCCGACCACCATGACCATGAAGTTTCCTCACGTGTAACGCACTGTCATACCTTTTGTTTCCATCCCTCTTCTAATTTTATCTTTTCATTTTAATTAGTATCTTCTTAAACTTTTTCTCGCTGTGTCCCCGCTGTGCTGTTCTTCCCTGTTCCACAGTTGTCACAACCGTGTCTCAACTAGCTGCAGCCTCTCATGTTGAGCTTTTGATGTTTAACCCATAAATATCTCAGGGCTTGTACCGGCGTTCATTTTGGAAGCTATTTTAGATCTAGTCTTAGTCTTTGGATGAAAATGCTTTGCAGTTATAGTGACGTTTCATTTTCTTCCTTCATCGTTTTGGTTGACAAAAAGTCATTTTAGTTCATAAGTTATTCAATTTTTAGTCAGAATGTTTTCTTTCTCTTCAGCATTAGTGTGTAGGTGTATCTACAAACCAAACAATCAGAATGACATGAAACGATAAGTGATAAATTTACTGTCTTTAATGAATGGTTAGCCAGTTTTTTCAACAATAAAGAACAGCAGGTTCATAAATGACAATTGTGCTACTATAATGCATAATGTTGTTGGGTTTGGGTGGATAGTTAACTACAGATTTGCTCATGTAACAGGCTGGTTGGGTTAGTGTTTTTAAAACCATCACTATACCTTCCTGTTCTCTTAGTTGTTAGGGGGAAATATCATTGATTGGATATCTGTGCAAAAACAGAAATATTCAGTAAAAAGTGATTTATGTTTTTCTAGACACATGTAGTAAACTATTGCACCTTGAAGAAATCGTACTGTATCCCTTCTGGACGAGAGTTGAAATGTTTGACATTGCTGCAGTGAAACCTTATTGGTTCAGTTTTCACTTAATGTGAGTCAACTGATACATGGCATTCCAAGCACTGAAATCTGCATTTTCCCTCCAATTTTTCTCCCCTTTTGTTATTTCAGACTGCAGCTCAAGGCTGACTGAGCACATTTCGCATGAAATCTGCCAGGAGAGTGATATTGTAGCTTTCTTCGGAATCGCCAGGCTCTTCTAACAGATGGGTCTTTCGCAGGATCTCGAATGGATATCAGGGAAATGAATTGTAGCTTGTTTGCTGCAGTGATGAAATGCTAAACAAAAAAGATGGATATGCTACGGTTGATAAGAAAGTGTTGAGAGCAGTTCGGCTTCAGTATCAGGAAATCTTGTTGGCGTCGGTTGAGTAACTGCACACGGCAGAGTCACAAGCTGGCTGCTCTGTGATGCCTTTTTTTAAAGTCTTCCAAAGAGACACGAGAGGTCATCAAACTTTAGTTTAGTACTATTGACTACTGTGATGCATTAATAAAGCTCATATCTCAGAGTGTAGGTATGTACTCTGTATGTACTACACTTCACACAGTTTGTCCTTCAGTGATTCTCCCCATCTGTTAGTCTGTCTTTGGCCTCTGTGTGTCCTGTGTGTTTGAGGTTGCCTCTGTCTGTCTGTCTGTCTGCGGTCTGTCTGTCTGTCACCCCTGACTTTCCTTGTCTCACAACAGTCATCCAAGCTATACAGCCGCTCAGCCACTGGAAGAACCCTGGGAACGGTGCCAGCCAGCCGGGGCGCCAGTTGGGCAGTCCATCAGTAGCATTAAAGACATGTTATCCACCCGAGTGTATCCGCCTGGCTTAGAGCCCTGATCCCCTGTCCGAGCCCCCTCATGCTGCCCCTCGACTCACTCAGAGGCCCTGGGTAAAGTGCACAGAGTCCCGTTCTTGCTTTATCAGCATGGCACCCAGGCATCCAGCCTGCTGCTTTAGGTCTCTTAAAACACGTACACAAATAAATGAGGAGGGTGCTGGAAATAACTGCTTTCTCATCTCTAGCCAAGCTGCCCTGCTGATCTGGCCATTGTCTTTAAAGGGACAGGGGACCAGAGATAGCATGCCACCGCTGACCTCCAGACAGTTTTTTCTTAAAGAATACAAAGTCAGCAAAGTTCATTTGCAATATAAAATAGATCAAACACTTCACAGAAGCTTAAAAGGACTATTTGTTTCCTGTTATACTCAGCCAGATAATGGATCTGCTGCTTTTTTCATCACAGATAAAAATATTTCAGCTGCTCTTTTGATGTGCAGGATTCGTACAGTGACCTGCCCTCATTCTATCTGCTTTAATATAATGGTCACTGCTTTATGGATCTACTGTTATTATTGCAGTAGGAGTGTCACGCAAGTGTCAGGCACAAAGTAGCAGTTAGTAACCTTGGGCACACAGACACCATTTCTAGCCTTTAGCAGCAGTTCCATGTCAGAGTGATATTCACACTAAATTGCCATTTTGTTCCCACTCCATTATTCAGTATGTTTTGCATTAGCCTTTTAATTGTGTATGTGTCTGATATTGCTTTATCTAATCATTAGGGACTGTTTCCAATATTGTAGTCTAGCCACATTTTCAGTTGACACTGAGGCTATATGTTAGCTACAGTTAGCGTAACATATTACATATTATATAACATAGGGGTGTTCAGAATGCATGATGTCTATGTAAAGACCTGGGCTGTAGAGAAATAATAGATAATAAAGAGTCAAATGTAAATTTAGAGTTCTCTGCTTCCACGTGACATGGACTGGGAGAAGTGGTGGAAAACAGATGATGGATATTTATTTTTATTTTTTTATCATAAAAAAACAGAATCGCCACATCAACTTGGCCCATAATTAGTCTCCATGAGACAGAAATGATAAAATATGGTGGTTTCAGTGGTCAGGCTTATTGTCTACAACAGACAGAATATCAGAAGCAGGCTGGCAACATCTGACTGGCTGAATGACCAGGACAGAACCACCCTCAACCAACCAACAGTTGTACATGTGCATAGGGCTGCACGATATGGCCTGTAACCAATATCTCGATATTTTTAAGCTATATCGCAATACACGATATATATCTCGATATTTTTGTTGTTGTTGTTTTGTACTCTTTTTATAGCATTTTAACACTTGTCATATTTTTTATGAATTTTTAATGCATTTCATAATGTAAATATGAGCTTTAAAGCAGTGCAGGATCATACTTGGCTTATGAGACACTGTTTTAAATCAAATTTTAACCAGTCTTCATATTTTATAAATAAACCTTTAATAAATTTAACACCCACGTCTTATTTTGAAAACCGGAAGTGTCCACACGCTGCAGTAAGCTCGCGCTGACTTTCCCAGTTTTATCAAAGTTTTTGCCATAAAGTCGGCAATAAGGGCGCACTTGAAAATATTGGAGCAGCTGACGTGACCACGCGAAAACGAGAGACGGCTGGCGTGACCGCAGTTGTTTTTCTTCGGAACCAAGTCGTCCGTCTCCATCTTCAATTAACTCGCTCGTGCTCTTCACTTCTCTCCTCACTTGATACAGAAAGTACGCATGCGCGCAGGGGATTTTTCTGGGTGGGCGGGGCAGTGTGCTGCGTGCTGTGAGCAGCACCAGGAGTGAGTGACACAGGCAAAACTCCGGAGAATTAAATGCAGACGGCTTAAAACATTTACGTGACAAGTACTCGATGGTCGCGATATAGTCATTTCATACATCTCACGTAGAACAAGCCGCGATATATCGAGTATATTCGATATATCGCCCACCCCTACATGTGCATATGGTATTTTTTAAGTATTAAAGAAAAGTAGCAAGTGAACAGACAGTAACCCCCAAAATCCATCGAGCACGGACACGCTGCGTTGAGCGTGCACCGTGGCTGCCGGAGCTATACATTCTAGTCAGTGTGTCAAACCTTGGCGTCCGATTCAAAAGCATCCCAGAAGCGGGCCTACACTCAGCTGTTCTATTTTTAATGGACACCACAATCAATCTGCACAGACAAAGACATTTTCAAAATAAAACACCCCGTGCAAACTGCCAGTCATAAAAACATATACAGATATTCTATATAGTGTCAACCTCTTCAGTTCCCTCTGTAATGAATGTGAATTGAATTCTTCATAATAGATCTGACTGCCTGACCCGACGGTATCTCTAGAAAGGACTGTGTTTTGTACTTGAAGCGTGTCTCATTTCATTATGGATGGTAGCAGAATAAGCTTTTATGAAAGAGTGACTGAAGGTCTGTTGAACCTGTTGGTGCACAGGAGCTCTTGGCAAGTACTTCTACTGAGATAAAATCCAAGTAACCATCTAAACATCTTTCTATAACTCTCATCAGCCCGTTCTTATTTTTCCTGTAATGCACATTCATACGCACCAGTTGGCATGATTCTCATGATGAGCAATGAGATGGCATGATTGAGTCTCTAGATTTTAAAATGGGTTTCCATGAAAGACAGCTTGTCTTAAGTGAAAATCATGGGCTTTCATGTGTTGTATCTTTTTGTTGTCTCTTTCTCTAACTGGATTTTTTTCTGTTCACAACAGTAATCATGGAAGAGTCTGCTGCTGAAGACAGAGGGCCTGTGAGGGGATACACAAAATATAAGGCAATTACCTCCACCATATTGAATGCTTGTAGATATCTCTGTTTGGCTTTTTTTAATTTTGATCTCTCTTGCCTTTTGATGTGGATGTAACACTTGCGGTAGAGTCCATCTTGACATATTGCACATGGTCCATGTAGGCATTCAACCTTGCAGTGCTATTCATTGATTTTGAATACTGACTTGTATAAACATGTGAAAATCAAATCATTTTTTTTTACTAATCCACCCACACATTTTTTCAATCAGAGGTTTTATAAAGATATGTAAGGCTGGTCAATAGAGTTAAGCCAGTTCACTCAGAGAATGGTGTTACTTGAAGTCCAAAAATATTTTTTAAGCCTTGGAAATTAGCTGTCCTGTCCCAGAATGTGTCTGAACCAAGAGTAACAGACAAACCTGCTGACAGCTGACAGTCAGCAACACCTGCTGACAAACAGCTCAATTTGTGGTTTGTTAACAACGGTGTAGGGCAAGTAATAATAGGGTACAATTTAAGTAGACAGCAGTAGCCACTTGGAATTTCTTATCTGTTACTGCTTTACTAATTACCAAATGTACATAGTAAAACGTTCTTGTAAATGTTAAATTCTTCCACAAGGCACACATTTTCAGCTAGTAAGACTGGAGCTTAACAGCTCGAAACTGGAACTCATTCAACTATGTTTTTAGTTTGAAAAGTCTTTATTTAGACTTAGTATCAGGTTTGTCCTAGATAATCAGAGATATTCTAGGAGTACAAAGCTCTGTGTGCTAGGTGAACTTCTATGTGAAGTGTGTTAGATTCAAGCCATTGTCAGTTTATATTTTTGTGACACCAGCCAAGACCTTTGGTTTGTCGTCGGTGTGAAACGCCTAAGGCCGGAGCTTCTCTCTGATAATCTGCATGATGGAGAGCTAGAAAATGTTCACAATACAAACAAAGCGCACTGGTGCCACGTGACCTGGTGTGTGTTTGTGTGGGGTTGTGTGTGCATGTGGCCCAAAGGTGCTGTACGGTACAAAGATTTCTCGCCTCATGCTAATGGCATTCCCCGGGAGAAAGCAGTGAAGCAGTGTACAGTGGGGGGTGGGCATTGAGAGTCCATGCCCTCTTGGGGAGCAATAAGGATCCATCATTAGTCCCGTTTAAAGCAAAAAACCATCCACACAGTAGTTGGATGAAGGCAGGAGTTAGTAAACTGAGAGGTGAAGGACAGAAAGAAGTAGAAGACAAAAATACTTTACTTTTTTAGAATACACTTTGACAGGTGGAATGTGGTCCACTGTGTTGAGGTTTCCACCTGAATAATTCCCATTCACGTCTCAACTTTTCTCGGTACCCTCTGAAAGAAGAAATAACATTCTTCCTCTTACAAATGCAAAGTTGAATTCAGAACTGTTCAATGTCAAACTTGCTCTTTTCAATTCAGTCAGTGGCAACTGAACCACTGAAACCACCCAGTTAAGGTTGTGGTAACTGGAAAATGATGAAACAGGAAATCATGGACCATATCGTCCAAGGAACATATGCCGATCCGTCACCATAACTTTACACTATTACTGCATTTCCTGCATTGGTATTGAATCATTGGATGTAATTGCTGCTTTGTAAACTAGTTGAATCATCGTAATCTGGGGGAATTATGATTCCCCAAAATCAAATTACTAATAACTTATAGCAGCAGACTGCATTCAAAGATGGTGAGTCCAAGTGAAGTTTTTTGGCTCAAACCTGCTCACGAAACATAAGATTTATTTCTTTATTTATATTACGAAATATAACATTTCCCAACCTTGGCCAAATTGTTTTCTTTCCCTAAATCTAACCACGTCTTGCTTATTTTTTTAAGTTGCTCTTGCACTACTGTTTTTATGCTGTTCTATTTAAATGCCTTTTTTATTTAAAAATATTGTGGCTGCACTTTAATTTAAAAAAAAAACATACTGGTGTCGGATCGGTACTCGGTATCGGCCGATACCCACAGTACAAGTATCGGAATCGGTATCGGGAGGGAAAAAATGGTATCAGACACCTCTATTACAAAGTGTTTGGAGAGTTTGGAGAAAAAGTATGCTTACACATAAACTTGTGACTCAGCAGGTACCCCTCTAGTGTCGTTTCTGGACACACAGGGCTCCACATGCAAGTTGAAACATTAAATTATTATTGACTCTCCCACCCAGAAACATGCGGACACATAACTCATTTTGTTTTAAATCAGGTGAATTGGTGCTGTCTCAATTATTGAGATGATGATGTTTGGGCAGACATGATGGATGCATTGTCTTGGCCTTCTCTTGCTTCTCACAGTCTCCTCTTACCCAAACCACATACAGGGGAAGAAAACAGAGACAATATGTCCTAATGGCTCACTTCAGTTTATCAATATCATTCACATATACTTGTCTTCAACATTCACGATTTGGACAGCCAATGCTTCTCAGATCCTGTCTATTGAGTGGAATGCTGCCACTTCCGTGCAGTGCTATCTATGGAAGTTAATGCATAAGGCTATTCCTCCAATCTTCCATTTCTTTTCTACCAAATACCCATGATTGGCGTTGTCTGTTCTGAAGTGCTGCAGCAGATTCAAGGGAAGAAATGATTGTTCTTTTTGAGGGTTTAAAGAGCTGGAGGAAGTCGTATACAGCACTGTTCTCCCTCCTCCTTCCTGTCTCTCCCCTCACCCGTTATCATCTGTCTATGAAATAAAGTGCATCCCGATGTTCCCATATCGCCCAATGCAGCAGAGAAGTCAAGTACTTTGCATGATAAATGATTCACAGTTGGAGAACAAGTACAGCTGTAGAAGGCTCTCAGTGATAAATTGGGTTTCTATTATAAAGGGCTGATATCGACCTTTCATGAAAAAGTGTGCATCATCCAGTCAGTGTTGTCCAGTGCTGTAACTGATTATTTATTGTAGATTACTGTCTGTCTATAAGATGAGAATGATGAATTGCATCATTTTGTCTGTTTGATCGAACTGATGCATCACTTGACCGGATTCCCCCGGCTTACACACTTATACTGGACATCAGTATTGAGAGCCCACTTTGCTCACAACCCTAACCCTGCTAGCTGTATGTAGACACCGAACAGACTGTGCAGAGGTTGGCTGTTGAGACCTCTCATTTTACAGCTTATTTGCTTGTGGAGAAGATGACAGGGCACAACTACAGAAGAACAAGGGTTTTGTTTCTTCAAATGAAAACTGTCTGTCCTCTGCTAATATATTCTACAATAAAAACAACATCTTGGGTTTGACAACATTTCATATCATGGCAGGCAGGTGAAAGCTCATATGCGAGAATGTAATTAAGTAGTAGTTGCTACAGCTGCAAAACAAATTTATTTCTCAAGTAGTTTCAGAGAAAGCAGTAAATGAAAACCGTAGTTTATCAAAATTTGGGTTTTATTGTCAGTTCTATTATTTATGATAATATTGTACTTACCAAAATCAACAATTCTATTGCCAGTATTCAGCATTTTACAAAATCAGGGTTTAAGTTGCGTGACACACCCAAGGTTTCTTATTCAGTTAGTGAAATTCTCACTTTCCGCATGGCAGATGGTAATGGTTATGGCTGAATGTGGTTATGGCAAATAAACTATGGCTAAGGTATGGTTATGGTTGTGGAAACATTGTGGTTAGTGTACACAAACTGTGGTCTAATGCATGAAGGTCTGACATGCACAACCTACGCCTGACCGCTACATTAAGGGTACACTTCTGCAGGAGCATTGCCACAGAAAGTTGGCGTTGGATGTAAATAAGAGATACTTGGATGGATAATTGCTGAAATCTGAAAAAGTGGCAACAGTGCTACAAATATATTAAATGTGCTGATAGATGTGATCAGTCAGAAGATCAGACAGGTTTAAATGAAGCTGGAAGTTTTGGTCAAATAATCGAAACCTCTGTATTTAGAGGCAAACACAGTGTACTTGTGATGACACTAATAGAAAACGGGTTTGAACAACTACGCCACATTTGGTAGGTCGAAGTTGAGCAAAGAAATCAGTCGAACTGTGATGGACATTTACAACAGACAGTGGGGATGATAATTTTACCTTTAGTGTCTGATTTGTCTTCCTAAACATTGCCTGTAGGATTATTTACAAGCTGTAGTACTGTCTGGCTGCACGTTTCTTTCCCCAAATATACAGTATCTCTCCCATAAATACATCCAAATATAACGTATATAGATCATTCAGACTGCTGCTGTAAGCCTTGAAAACCATATTTCCGAGGGAGTCTCTCCAATTTTCTATTATTCTCCCCCTGCATTGTGCTTTCCTTTTCTCTTCTCCTTGCCTACCTCCTCCCCTCCTCCGATGCCTCTTTTACTATTCCCTCTGTCCTCCTCCTCATCTTCCTTTCTCTGCCTCCCTGCTGTGCTTCGCTTACAGTTTGCCCTCCTCTTTCAATCTCTTTCTCCCTTTCTCTCCATTTCTGTCCTCTGCTCCATTCATATCAAAAGGGATCCCCTCCCACCACACACACACACACACACACACACACACACACACCCTCTCTTCCTCCCTATACTCCTTTTTCTATAAGTAATGCAGCTTCCCGCTCTGCCTACATCTGGAGCTGCTGCTGAGACATCTTCTAAAATTCCTGGCATGTTTCTTCTCGGGGCCAGGCATCCTCCGGCTGGCTGTCTCCACTCAGGATCCTGCAGCATAAATTATACTGTGTCCTCACACAACCTATGCAGACAGTTATATCGTAAGGCACACACTATATGCTTTCAATTTATATTAACCAGTATTTTTCCATGCTGAACAAAAAGAACAGCTGCTCATTGTGGTTGTGTTCCAGTATATCCTGGCTTTATTGTCTTGGCTGTGGCTGTGAAGACTGATGACATGAGTGGTACCAGTATTAAATCAGGTATTATTGAAACATCACAACTGGGTGTTGTTGCTTATTTCACCGATAATAACAAGTTATTGATCATAACATTCTAAAACCTCATCAGAAATGATTGTACTGTAACTGTTCTATACAAAGACGTCCGGCTTTGGTCTCATTTATCTCCCTCTTCCTCCGAGCCTTGCTGATGTGTACCATCATCACATGTGTTTCTGAGCTTCCCTACAGCATGTGAAGTTAATTACTAAATAAGTAGCCGTCCATGTGTTTTTTTTCTCTCCCTCTCCTTTGTTTTATTTAGCGGAGGCCACCCTATCACTGTAATGACAGCCTCCCAGCACATCCTGTGGTCTTCTGCTACTCACATAAACAGGGAGGGCTTTCTGGCAAGACATGAGTCAGATCTCCCGCTGCATCGAGCTGTATCGCAGTTTGATTAAAGCAGACCAGATTCCGATTCATCGAGGAGGTGCGTTCACAGACACTGCGCTCATTATCAGAGTGTTCACAATTAATAGTGCACAATTAACAGTGAAATTTGGATTTAACAACTTCAGTGATAATATGTTCACCCAGAGAGGTATTTGTTGCATGCCAGAAATTTTCAGTAAAACTGACATGCCGCTATGTAATGCAGATTGTGTAGACACAGACAGACAGACAGACAGACAGACAGACAGACAGACAGACAGCGAGCCGCAGTTTATTCCCCCGTCCTGGTGAGATTACACAGACTTCTGAGTTTTCTACATAATCACAATCTGGATTTAAACTACCAGATGAGTCACTGGCACAGTAAACGAAGAAATGTCACGTTTCATACAAACATGCACTTTCTCACAGCAGAATTTAAACAACACTGACAAAACATCAAAACTGACAAAACTGACAGCCACGCCACATTTCATCTGTACAGTATCTTTACACTCATGCACATGCACACCGACAGAGATGGATGAACATTCTTGATATTTTTAGGTAAAAGTTGATTTAAAATAAAGACCATTGAGATAAAAAAAATATATATATCAGCATGTTACCAACTTACACTGGTCACACTGGCTATCAGAGTCATTGGAAGGTTCAGGTAATTCTTCTGCTTGTCAGATTGTTACAAACCTTTCTGATTTTGGCCATTGGGCAGCGATCTACAGTTTTCTTCCAACAATCATGTCCACTCCAAGCAGCAGCAGATTGGCCAGATGTGTGAGTTCATAAGATATGCAGGATTCCTCTTTCTCAAGCTTTACTTTTATTCTCCACACAATTACACATTTTGTGTCTTTGATCAACTACAACATCGACGTGTTTGAGGAGTTACTGAGACTTTGATACAGATAATAAGTCGCAGGAAGTTGTTGTATTCTATTTTAGTCTACAAAGCCTAGAATCTCAGACTTTCTCTTCACTTCTCTTCACTGTGATTGGCACAGCTGTCGCAGAGCCATGTGACAAGTAATATGACTGGCTGAGAAGATAAGTCATCATCGTACCTTCTGATTTTGCTCATAGCGCCATAGCACCTAATTGAACCAAAATAACAGGTGCAAACGTTGTCCATGTCCCTAAGACATACCATTTCACATAATGGTTGTGCTTGTGCATTTAAAATAGGGCCCCTAGCTTTAAAGTGACACATGTTCCAGGTGGCTGCCTGTGGGGTTTTGTGCACTGAAGCAATGCTAAACCAATACCAAATCAAATGTTTGCTATTTGTAAAGTAACCTTTTGCCAACCGGAAATCACATTAGGTGCCACAGCGAGTGTATAAAGAACAGGAGATAGTGGGGTGACAGTATATCATATATTATACATCTCAACTCAGTATCTGAGAATTTAGTTTCATGTTGGATGATTCTGCACCTTTTAATTGAATTCCAATATTCAGTGCCAATTTAGACACAGGTCACCGCCAGAAATTAGCAACTGATGTTCCTTGCTTGCTCCTGGTGGGAATTGTTGTGTCTCTGTTAATAATTTTATAAAAAGATAGTCTAGACTTGCTCTATGGAAAGTTCAGAAAGTATGGAAAGTGTATGCCGTTGAATCATAATCATATTGTAAATATTAACCTTCCCCAACCTTCTACACCATAGTGCATGTACCATGTGCAGATATTGTTGAAAGCGAGAATTTTAAAAAACATGTTGGCATTAGACATAAAAATACAAAACAAAGACATTGGACATCGGACATCATCTGGGGGTTTGCAGAATCAACATTCTTGCCAGGCAATGATGTTGTTCTGTATATCTGCAGAAATGAGAGTTTGGATGACAGGGAAAGAAGAAAGGAGGCCATCAGACACTCGCTGATAGCCCCGCTATCATTCACAGCTCCCCCGATGATGATATACACGCTCAGCTTGGTTCCATCAGTTTTGGCAAACCTTGCAGCAGGGAGTGTAGTGTCTACTTAATTTTAAAGTACAGTCCTGATAAGTCATGGAAACAGAACCATACCCACAAACAGGGGTCACCATCTTGCACAGTGGAAAGAGCTCTGAGGCATTCATCTTGATGATTTTGTGGGACGATTACATGCAAGGATTGCCTCTTTTCCTGAAAGACTTGGATGTTCTTTATTCTGGCATTGAAATAATCCTGATCTTTGACAGTGAGACTTTCCCTTTGTGTTTCTCTCTCTAGGCCAATGCCAGACTCCCTGGCTCTCTGTAATTTTTGTCAGCAAACTTGTAGCGCAAATGTCACACTGCATTTTCAGAACGCAGTGCCACTGATAGTTGATAGTTGGTATTTTTCCATTTTCTGCGGCGAGATGCATTTAAACTGCTTTTATAATCTGGAGTTCAGCAGTAAATCACAGGCTCTAAAGCAATGAATGAATCTCATCTTAAAACACAAGACTGAACAAAAGCATTGATTTTCTTTCTTGTATTCAACTCACAACTCTGCAGCCACAGCAGCAGCAGCAGCCACAGAAGCAGCGCCCAGACAGTGTCTGACAAATGCATGATGGGTATTGGTGTGGAGGGGGGTAGGGGGGACAGAAAAATGGACTGGCAGAGTAACAAATGGCAGGCGGCCTGGTTGTCAGCTCACAGTGACTGTCCTTCATGGGGGACTGGTAATGAAGATGACAAAGAGAGGAAAGAAGGAAAGACGGAGAGGACAAAAAGAGGGTGTGGTTACTTCAGGTACTCCAAAAAGAGGTGATTTGCAAAGGAAGCGGGTCAGATACAGAACTTGACTGTGTTTGATGGCTTTTATTGGCTTTTACACGGAGTCTAAATCAGTAACAACATATTGATTGCCTTTACGTTTAGAAACGGCTGTTAATGATAATTCAAATACTCAAATATGCAAGGGTCGGAGTCAGTGGTTCCGGACAGACGGGGCTGTGCTGTGTAAAAAGAACAACTGCAGCAAGGAAAGATAGAACAAACTGTGGTGAACGGAGGGAGAGGAGGTAGGAACAATGTTAAAAGAAGAATATTAAGAGTCCAGGAGTGGCTGCATGTAGAAAGGAAACAGACGCATGTATTTCAAGGTCATGCTCAATAACTCACACCCACACACACGAATAAACTTGACAGAGCTTTACAAAATGTGCATGTTATATTACAACTAACATTTCTTGGTTGCATGGGTGTGTTTAGTTTATTCAGCCTGACATCCCATTGGTTAGACTCGTTTTAGATTAAACCGCGGTGTTGTTGTGTTGTCTAGTAAAAACTTACATTATGTTGGCTACTGCTGAATGTCAATTTGAAAGATTACCGAAGAAGAAACAACAACACAACAAGTTTAATTGCAATCAAATATGAAAAGAATAATTCAGCATTACACTGGCCCAAATCTTGTTTTTGCTGACCTCCAGTGGTTGAAGTATATGTGGGCGTGGTCAGTACAGAATGACATCAGTGATGGGTGTGGTCAGAAATGAAACAGAGTTTTGCTTTTGAGTTAATAAACTAGAGACCACAATCATTTTCATGTAAACTATGAGCCAAAACGTATTCACCATACACAGTGTTCCTGAAACAGAATTGTGTGAGTTTAAACTTCATTTGATTTGAACAAATTATTTTGTCATGACAGTTGATGATCAGACATCATTATCTGGAAAATACAGTCCATGCTGGTCAGACCTGTGCGAGTCCAGCTGCTGGAGGAAAGGCAGAGCAGGCATTCATCTCAGGTCAGTGGCAGGGCCAAACTGTGACCTCCAGAGATGACACTGCAGCGTCCATTTTATACCGTAGCCTTGCACTGTGTTCGGCTCCATTCAGGATCACAGTCAATTTCACTGCCACTCAGACTATTTCAAGCTGGAATTGCTTCCAAAGTTAATTTAAAATCCTTCTCTCTGATTGGACAGTGGTGGAAATTCTGCCTGGAATTTGATTGGTGAACGTGCAGCTGTGTGCGCCTGGAAAGCTGCTCTGCTCACAGGCAGATTTGTCCACAGGCCTCTAGGTTTTGCTGGCCAATCAGAGTTTAAGAAATGCAACGAAAGCATGAAAAACATCTGTTGCTGTGTGCAATTAGTTTGCAATTCAGATACTACAGATGCTAATACTGGAATATAATGGGTTGAGCGGCATAAAAAAAAGTCTGAGCTTGTTTTCTGACTGCAAAAGGCTGCGGCTCTGCAGGCTAAAAATAAAAACATAGTATTCAGTTCATTTAAGCAATTTGCTATTTTATAGTGCATGTCATAATGTAATTAAAAATCAGACATTAGACAGAGACATCAGTGTCATCCTATCCTATACACAAAACACTGTCATCTATATCAGGATGTTTGAATGATCCCTGTCTTTTGTAAAATAATTTGTTTCATAATTCTACCTGCCTTGAGCTCCTGATCAACAGCGTTTCAGTTTTTGTGTAACATAATGGTGAAAAGACTAAATTCATATTTTTTTACACCTTCTTAGACATGTTTCAGTAATACAGCGTTTTTTGTAAACTGATGTCGAAGGACTCTTTTCAGCTTTAAATCAAATTCTGATATCAGTCTCTCCCTTCAAATCAAGTTCAATGTGCTTCACTCTGAAACGTCTCGCATGTTAGTCTGTGCTGCCCAGTCCCTTTTCTATTGTTGATCTCGGACTTAGACGCACCTGATTCAGCTTGAGGACGCACAGAGAGCTCTGTTTAAGAGTTTGTGTGCATGCATTCAATGTCAAAACACATCAGTTGGGCAATAAAACCATAAGAAATAATTAATAATTGTACAGAATTCAGATAAGAACATTTTATTTGCCCATCATATCCTAATCTGGTTATAACCTGTTACCTGATGTTACCTCAGGAATAATACTAATAAG
This sequence comes from Larimichthys crocea, assembly GCF_000972845.2. NCBI lineage: Eukaryota > Metazoa > Chordata > Actinopteri > Sciaenidae > Larimichthys > Larimichthys crocea. Next base: position 235,668 of record NC_040017.1, on the reverse strand, counting down.
TTTTGACTTTTAAAAAAAACATCTTTTCAGTTCATTTTCTTTTAGCTGACTGTCCTTGACATGCTGCATTCAATCAGCAGACGAACACCTCTGTCATATATGTTATCCTGTCCAATTACTAAATGTTAATCCACACCTCTCAATTCAGCTCAATTCAGTTTTATTTATATAGCATCAAATCACAGCAGAGGCTATCTCAGGGTATTTTACATGGAGAGCAGGTTCAGACCGTACTCAGGCCATGATCTTTGGCAAAGTTTCTTTGAGTAAAAAATCACGAAATCCCTCAGAATACATGCTTAAGATATAAAAAGTAAAAAATATAATACTTACAAATGATCTACTGTATCTAGCCTCAGGCCGAAGCTGTTAATCATATTTTCCTTTGAGACTTCAATGTCACTAGAAAATGAAATAAGTGGACTCCACACGGTAACAGCAAATCATAGTTCAATGCTGCTGTCATTGTTATGATTATTTTTATTTCCCACTTCCTTTTTATACTCCTCTTTGCTGTCGAGGCCATTGTGGAAAATGTCAAATTTAAAATTGAACTATCCAGTTTGTGTTCTGAAAGCCTTGATCCCTTTTTCAAGTGCTGGACCAACAGGGAGCTCCACATAGAGCTACCCATGCAGTGTTGCAAAAAAATCATAAATTGCCAATTTTTCACCTCCCCACGGCCTTTGATCATCATAATGGAAAACATTGTAATTTACAAAAATATTTGCCATATTTTTGACTTGTTGATGATGTTTGATGACCATATGAAAACTGCTGAAGGTTTTTAATTTCAGTAAATGGACTGCTGCCTTTGACACTTCAAACAATCCTCAGTCATTATCTCATGAGGAGCGCAGAGTCATGTTTTACAATATGATCACGTCTCTATGTACAAAAATGTCATTGACTCTACTTGTGCCCCATTCATTTCATTTCACATTGTATTATAACAATTAGTACTTATTGTTCTTATCATGCACTTAGGAGCACTGCTTCAAAAAGTGTTATCTGAGCTTCTTTCCGGCTCTCCGCTCTGCACAGCAGGCTTTGATTTTGCTCCTTTGCTTTCACTAAGCCTATCTGCAACTGGCACAAAGTGAGCTATTGCTCCAATGCCGTCCAATCAGCTGCAAACACTCACTCTCCACTTCCTGGTCTTTATCGACCCGTGACATCTGATTTGACTGAGAAGAGCACAAATGCCCCCTTTCCTCTCGTCCACACTTTGTCGTCCTTTTCTGAAATGGCTGACATGCTTTCCTATCTTGTTCTGTGTTTATTTTGTATTTTCTTTACATTTCCCGAGTGGCAGAGCAAATAAGATAAAGCCTGAACGATTCCCCCTGCAGGGATGAGGTCATTACAGCAGAAAAAAAAGCACTGTAAGTCAGAAAATAAAGAACATGTAAGTAAGTGAAATTAGTTAATTGGAACTATAAAAAATATCTGAGAAATAGGGCCAACGTCATTATGAAGATGTGTCTCTCAGACAGACAGGACAGACAGTAGACAGCAGAGGTAATGGCACTCGGCTTTCAGCGGCAGCACCAGCTGTGCCTGATCCAAATGGGCACTGACAGCGATTCAGGCCAAGCAGGGTCAGATGAGGACACAAACACAGAGGGGTGGGGGGGGGAGGGGGGGGAGGAGGGGTTGGGTGGTGGCGGGGCGGGCAGAGAGAGATGGAGAGAGGAGGAAGAAAGGCGAGGAAGGCAAAAAGGGATTGTGAGGAGGTGGAGGGGAGGGGGCGTTTCGTACGATGAAGGAAACAAAAGGACAGCAAGAGGTGGCAAACAAAAGGCTGGGCGGCAGGGTTAGACCGATGAATCTGTTTGTTGATATATGAGGCCAATAACGACTTTGAGATACAGATGTCATTAAATCATCATCATCCGCTTGCAGTGCGACTGATTTGGTGCAGATTGTTTGCATTACAATAAATCTGACTATAAAAGAAAATGTTTTGCATTCGGTGTTTCAGTAAAAAGTTCACATTACCTGGATGCTGGTAACAGTCATAGTCTTATTTTATGTTCTACAAAACCCCTGCAGCAAAAGTAGTCACATTTCTCAAATGCAAAATCTCAAAATGTCCACAGATCATAATTTGCATCTAATGCCAGTGTTCAGTGCTGATTCGGATGGTAGTGAACTTTATTTAGTAATCTGAAGAACAGGGGTGTGGAGGTTGGCATGGAAAGATGTTTTTTTCTTAGACAGACCTTAACCAAATGTTTTAGTTGCCTAACTCTGGCCATACTTTAAATACAGTATGTTTGTCATTAATGAATTTTGTGGAGTGACAAGGTTCTTTTTATTTGTAAAATTCTCACTTTCCACAATAACACATGGTACATGGCAACTACCATACGGTTTAGGTTGGGAACAAATCATAGTAGGTCCAAAACTGCTATGCTCAAGGTATGATTGTTAGATAGAATAAGATGGTTATAATCACTACAGGTCGTGCAGGTCTCACAAACACACACATTTAAGATGAACTTGTTACATGCTACATCCACCATACCTTTACAGTCTGGCACTAAAACATTGGAAACGTTGTAGATAGTATGGAGTATCAAAGTTATTCCTACAAGGCTGCTTGTTCCACCTGGCTAACAATAGATTTCTGAAGATAAAACACAGCATGTCTATGGCTTCTAAAGAATAGAGTATATGCTATAATATATTGTCTACGTGGGTGGAAGGGAGGTACAAGTTTCCTTGTAATCACATCTCAATAAAATAAAACTCATTCCTTATTAGTTGCGTCTTGCAATGAATCTTTTATCTCCCAGGAGGACAGACTCATTCCAGTTTCTATCTGTCCTTCCCATCATGTCTGCCTGTAGCTCAGAATTCAATCCTCTTAGCTTTGTCTTTTCCCAGCACAACAGAAAGATTCCCAAGACCGAAGCCAAACCAGATCACAGATAAACGTTAAAACCCTTATGAGGAAAACGCTGTCAGAGGGGAGACTACCAGTCCAAGCCAACAGATGCTGATTAGTGGCCTTTGCAGAGGGGTCTTTTCTTTTTTAGGAGTCGATTGCCAAAAAATAAATTAGTGACCATGCAATAAATTAGTGACCGTGCAGTACAAGAATGTTAAGGAGCTTGGCATCCCAACGAAGATTAGGAAAACAATTGATAAGTTCATTCTGTGGTGCTCCTCGACTTTTATGACTTACTTCTGTGATCCTCCTTTAGATATTTCAACAGCGGTGGTGGAATCCTGACAATACTTGTGTTTGGAGCTCTGGTTTAATGGCTGACTCTTTTCTAAAAATGTGATTGTCTAAAGTTGCTCTCTTCACCTATATCCCACATTGGACATTCAGTGCATTCCAAAAGTTAAATGTGGTGACATGAGTTAGGGTCATGGATGGACGTGATTTAACATTTTGAGGAAGCCACATTACCTTAACCTGTGTTGTCGACTTCAAATGATTTCTCAGATCTTTTGTCGCTTCTGGTCTATTGAGGTTAGCAAGCGATTGGTCTCTTTGCTTCGTGTATGATGGGATTTTGTTTTGTTGTAAAATGACAAATAAAAGAGTTTAAATGCACTTCTTTGCTTTTTACAGATGAAAGCCATTAAGGTCATTCATATTCTAGGTTGTGCAAAAAAACAAAAAAACATTTCAAATCAAACTGTTGTAGCTGTGTCAGAATAATCTTTAAGTAATCTCATAATGTCTACACTTTTTCAAATTCTGTTCTGAGTTGGATTGGGAGGAATGAGAAAAATGGTCAAACAACATCTTGTTGTTAGGGTTAGGCATTTTTCAACCAAGATGCAGAAATATATTGCTTTATTCTTTTTTCTAAACTCCAGTATTAGGGCTTAGGTTTTGTGCCCTTGATAAATGGGATCTGGGACTGTACTGTTGATCTTCATGGGGGTCCATGACATAAAAGTATTTGAGACTCTCAAATCTAAAACTTAAAAAAAAAAAAAAAAAAACTGGGCAGAATGTAGCTCTGCTCTCCAATGTTAGAGGGATGACCGGTATTGGTCGGTTGCGGTGCCGCCATTTTAGATCAAATGGACTCTGGGGAAGATTAGGAGATACTTTTGTCAGACAGGCTGTGGCTGAATAGAGAGAGAGAAAGGGGAAATTTAGAGAGTTTGAGAGAGAAAGAGGCAGAGCAAATGAAACTGGACGATGAAGAGCCATGGGGAGAACAAGTGAAAGAAAAGGGGCTGAAGAGGGAGGGAGAGGTAAGCGATAGAGAGAAGGCCAAATGTGTCTGGGAAAGTTTTGGAGCTGAGGTGCATTGTGGGAGAGCAGACAGTGTGTCTGGGGGGTCTGAGGTGTGGATTAATGCCAGCGATTGGAGGAGGGCTGCCGCAGTTGTGCGTGAGCAGAATATCAGACGGAGGGAGAAGAGAGGAGAGAAGATGGAAAGGGTACACACACTGAATTTTGGAAAGGGGTGATATTCTACGCCTGAAGACACTAAAGACAAGCCGCTCACGCTGCATGAAAGGAAGTGCCAGTAAACTTTAACAAAAATGTAAAACAGCACACTTATGGAAGCTTCATTTGCATGAAGTTTAGTTTATAAGTAGCTGTTTAAATTAAAAGTTGAACGAGGATTAATCTTGAAGTCTTAAAGAGCAGGGACAAGGAGGATGGTTCTATAATGTTTCTGCTCATTTAAAGTAAGATGCAGTCAGTCTGCAGAGATCTGCAGTCAAAGCAAACAGTCATGGTTAACCTTTCCAAGACAGGAAAACTTAAGTCTGGGTTCATCATGTGCATTTGAGGCAGAACCCATAATCCATGATCTATGAAATGGTACCATGCAACTTTCATTTCTGTGTGAGAAGCAATTTGAAGGGATTACAAGAACTGCAGCAAACACTTCTCATGAAGCCCGACTCGGGCTAAAGACTTGACACAGTCAGATTTCATTACAGAGAGATTATTGTGGATCTGCTTTGAATTTATTTGTTTTCTAGGCCCTTGGAGGAAATGTTATGCTAGTTATCTGTGTGCTAAAGGTTGGACTGGAGTCAGTGTGTGAAGGCCGACGAAGTATGGAACAGAAGTCAAATAGAGTTTTTGTCTTTTTTGCCTCATTCAGAGCCCAGGACGAGTCAGTCATGCCTCCCTGCTTCCAGACACGTATAGCTGCACTGTTTATTCAGTACATTACTGAGGAAAGTTTACCCACATATAAAGAATTTCCATGGAAACAGTTTGTGTTCATACACAGAACATAGCATGTTATAGGTGGTCATAACCATATTTTATTTATGATGCATAGATGATGGGGGAGCCATCACCTATCGAATTTATTTCAGTTCCTTTTCTTAGCTGTGCTCTTGGAGATTTGGTCGCAGGTTGTGCCTTTCATGACGAAGTCTACTACAATGACTTGACTTCATAGTCAATACATATTGATCCTTGCTGGTCTTCCTGATTTTAGTATTGCATGATGAAGATGTACTGTATGTATAATATTGTTGCTTATGTTGCCAGCACCCTTTTTTATTTTTCAGAAGATTCTCTAGGATTTATCTTTTAGAAAAACTGCCGTATAGTTTGCCGAATGCCTTGAGGATATGTGGCGAAATTCTAGATTCCACAAGTGCTGTGATTGGCCCACCAAACTGGAAGTTTCGGTTTTGGCAGAGCATGAGACAGTTCAGTTTAAATATAAGGTCATACGAAACAATCAGATGCTTTGGTAAAGGTTTGGTGAAGTTCAAATTTTCTTTGGTCTCTTCCCATAACTGAAATGGGATCCATAATTACCCAGATGAGTACATTTTATTTTTGGGCGATCTATTTGTTGCACTTTGAATACCCAGAATTCCTGTAATGTGATGTCAGCATGCAGCGTTCCCCTGTCTACCTAAGCAGCCAGTCTGTGACGCCTCGTACCAAAGAATACCAGTGAGATGAGGGAGGGAAAACGTATCATTTTAGTGAGTCCAGCTCACTCGCTGTAAAGGAGCTCGTATTATACTTTCAAGTTTCTCTCTCTAGCTTCCACCTGAATTTAATTTGGGCAAACAGGGTAAACTTGCAGTGGAGTGTGTATATATATATATATATATATATATATATATATATATATATATGCTGTCACTAGCATTTAGAGAACTGCACAACCCTACCTATTAATTCCAAAGCTAAAAAAACATGAAAAACAAGTCCAGCATTTCAGGTTTGCCGAATGTCGGCCACTCTCACGCTCCTATTACTGAAGCTGGACTTTATCAAAAGATATCAGTGACAGAGGACATTTTTTCACAGTATTATGATACAGTTAAATCTGGAGCTGCTCCCGAGCTGTGAAAGGCAGGCATATGGAGAAATGGTCTGTATCTGTGCCTCGGTAAACCAGAGCCAAGTCCCGAAATGACTCCTTCTTTTCTATTCGCAGCTGAGGCTAACTAAAGATTGGTATTTGTTTTTGGTGCATGGAAGCTTTCCAAGAAATGTGTGTGTGTGTGTGTGTGTGTGTGTGTATTTCTGTGTATGCACTTTTGTTCGTGCATCCATGAGTGTGTACGTGCAAGCCAGTCAGTCTGCTTCTGGCTGTGTGGGACGCTCTGGGAGACGAGGATACAAAGTGTGTGTGTGTGTGTGTGTCCAAGTGTTTATGTGTCGGAGTAGTGGGGCGTTTTGGGAAGAGAAGGAACTGAGTGAGTAGTAGGTACACACCTCTACTGGACTGTCCCTCTTGTGTTTTGGGACGGGGGGGCGGGTGAGGAAGAAGAAGAGGAAGAAGAAGAAGAAGAAGAAGAGGAAGAAGGAGTGTGCAGGGAGGAGGAGGGGAAAAAAGGGAGAGGAGAAGGGGAGAGGTTCAGGGGTGACAGGAGGATGGCTTCATGGCTGCTTTTTGCCTGCGCTGAATTTCCACACTCCCCTTTTCTCTTTTCTGTTTTGCCTTATTCAGCTGAGCGAGTGAGGGACTCAAACAGACAAGGAGAGTTTGCAGTTTGAAGACTGACAAAGAGAAAGAGAGAAAAATCAAGCCAATTTTCTCCGATTTTTTTTTTTTTTTTTTTTTTAAGGCTGGGATTTTGGCTGTCTTACAAACAGATGTTGCTTGTCATTTGCTCGTAGTGCAGGGAAGCAGATTGTAGGTTTTTACAGGCTCAAAGATTAACTCTCGCTCATTTACTTATTATTATTATTATTATTATTATTATTATTATTACTAGCGCGGTAAAAAAGAAATTGTAAAAACACCCCAAAAAAAAAAAGAAAAACCTCGTCTGTTTTTCTGTTATCGTTTACTTTTTCCCCTCCTTCCTTCTCTTTCCCCACCAGTTTCTCTCCCTCTTCCATTTGCTTTTTTTCCTTTTTGTCTCACTCTTTCCCACCCTCTCCCCGAGCTCCCTTTCGGGTTGGTTTTGTTACTGTACTTGCATGTTTGAGCTGGGGTTTTTTTTTTTTTTGATGGGCCACAGTGGACATGACTGCCTATACCTTCTGCCAAGCACCGTAGGCCCTGCAGAGTAGAGAAAAGAAACATTTGGAAACTAAACAAAAAGGCAAATCGGTAAGTCATCATGCTACCAATGTGCTCCGAGCTTTTTCCACTTCTTTCTTTGCTTTGTGGCTCTTAATATTAACAGTGCGGCTGCTGTTTTTGTCCCATGGTGCAGGTTTTCTGTCATGTTTACTGTACATTAGCTGTGGTGAAAAGGGCCTAAACTGAACGCTACCTGTTGGCTAGCCAGGGCTATCTGTTTACACTGCGTGATATTATGAAGTGCTAACGACATGCCACTTCCTCACCTCTCACTTCTTCACCTCTGTTGAACTTGCCCCCCGCCCCACACACACACACCCCTCCCTTCTTACACACACACGCACACACACCACCTCTGTTGCTGGGTAGATTTGGGGTGAGCAGGGCGGGTAGCTGCCGCTGGGTTTGGCCGCTGGTGCTGTTCAGTCCTGAACAATGCAGGTGGTGGCCTTTAGCTTGGTCGTGCATTCAGCGTCGTCCTCACACACACACACACACACACACACAAACATACACACATGCTGGTGCAGCAGCGGTGGCGGTGGTGGCGGCGTTGGGCGGCAGGGTGCTTTGGACCCCGCTGACCTCTTTGTTCGGCCAATCTCAAGGTGTCTTTCAGCTCGCTGGCAAAGACCCACTGACATACTTTAAGCAACTTGGCAACAGCTTCAAAGTCAGACATCTCATTTAAATTCAGGCGAGGGAAGAGAAGGAGAAAGAGGACTTCAGATGGAGTCTGAAAGTTTGAAATTGGACTCTCGTTTCATCTTTTCCTTTCTTTCACTTTTATTTTGTTGCTGGTGCTGCAGAGGAATAACTCTCTGCACATGATGAGAGGAATGTGCTCCACGTTTGAAATGTGGCTTTTACCTTCAGTGAAAAGTTTGTCATGTCAAGTGAGTGACGAGAGAGAATAGTTTTAATATCATCAGATTAGTAAAATGACTTCATGTCGTGTTAAGCGACATGCTTTGTCTTTCGGTTTCATAATTTTTTCCTGTTGTTATTTGTTGGATAGTTCAAAGTTATTTGACTTATTATTTTAATTCATAGAGAATTTGGAAATGTAGAATTCACATTACAATACTACTGATCCGTGTCATTATTCTTCAGTTTATTTCATTAAAACACAAGCTTTTATCAAACATCAACTGCCCATGACAGAATCACAAATCAGAGTCACATCAGGTCACTTCATTGTTTCACATATTTACTGCATCTTTATGTCATCACAAAGTCCTTAAATATCCACAGGTATTAACGAAGCCAAGCTCCTACACAGTGTCTTATGAGAGCAATTTTTTCTGCAATTTATTTTTAACATTTTATTATTAATTATGTCTTGTTTGCGATCAGACAAACACCTCTTAAAATGCCACTTGCATTTTTTCCACCTATCACTCACCGGAACGACTCTCTCGCAGTAAGGACAGAGAGTGATACACAAGTGTTGGCACTGTAAGAACCTGTAAGCAAATAAAGAAAGGACAACACGAAGTTCAGTGTGTGTGTGTGTGTGTGTGTGTGTGTGTGTGTGTGTGTGTGTGTGTGTGCGCGCTTAGAAACGCTGCAGTTGCAGTGCATTGTGGGTTCGACGCAAGCTGAGTTTGGGGAGTCTATAGAGCCTGGTGGAAACTGTGAGTGAAGATGGGAGTGTTGAATGAAGCATGGCCACACAGACATGGTATTTTGTGAATAACATTTCATGATTACAGGAAATCTAACCATCTTTTTAAATGTATTTTTTTGGGAAAGATTTCACTTGAATGCGTGAATGTGTGTTTGATCAGAACTCGCTTCATTCTGGGCCACATCATCCTGAAATAGATTGTGATTTTTTTTTTTAAATCCAAGATAGAAAAGGAGACTCCATCATTTTTGTTGAATATTAGGCTAATTATTTGCATCTAATTTTCAGCAACAAGTGGTGTTAGCGCTTGTGTGTGAAGTTTGAAATCGAGAATCTTAACACGCTGCAATTAAAGATTCTTGAAAAGCAACTGCTGATTAAAGAGATTTATTTCTTCTGTCTCGTCACGCTGATGGATGTGTGAAGTCATCTGCTCACGGCCCCGAACCCGTAGATCCGAACTTGTGTTAACTGACACCACAAGCTTGTATCTACAGGTCTGCGTCTGTGCAGCTCCAACGACCTGAGCAGCATCAGCAAAACACAGCGGGGGCTTGCTCGCTGGCTCTCACATACTTTATTAACCATTTCCCCGTCACAGAGAACATAGTCGTGGCCTAGAAAGCTTCCTCTAGACTGTGTCTGTGACAGGTTTTTAGGGCTTAGTCTTTAGACAATTAAAACCTGAATCCTCTGGGACACCATTTGTCAACCTTTTGAAAAAAAACCTAATGTAAAAAAATATCTTAATCGTAATCTTCTAACCAACCCCCAAAAGTTTGGAAAAGTTGGGTTTGGATGTTCCTTTGGATGTTTGTCTTCTCTAGAAGCGACTGGACTTTGAGGGGTTAAGAGAAGGCCAACGGAGAGTCAATTAAAAAGGAAAATATAATTAGCGCCACCATTTCTTTTGTCTGTTTTTGAGCTGTTAGTGCGTAGAAAAGTCACCAGGAGACAGCTACTTCAGTCAGCAGTCAATTAGCTGCAGTCTGGCCTTTCTAGTGTTAATGAAGTAGACATCGGCCCAATTAGAGAATGCACACGAATGACAGTTTGTAATGCTTGTTTTCTCAGAAACAGCCATTATCCCCCACATGTTAGCTGTTTAAAATGAGCAACTGCAAGGCCTCTCTTTACGGGAGAAAATCTGATCAGCGTTTGGGGGGAGGCTGGGGTTCGTTTGTGTGCTTTGGGGTCAGTGACGTAAAGAGTTTGCAGAAGCTTTTGGAGTCAGACATGTTTATCTGCTTTGTGTATAGAGACTGTATCTAAGATACACAGTTGGGCTGCTCAGGCAGCTCTGAGAATGTTATACTCACTTTGAGATGGGATAAAAGTCTTGTGAACAAAGAGTATCAAGTTAACATGTAAAATTCTGAAGTGAATACTTTTTTTTTTTTTTTTTTTCTTTTGGACCGTGAGCAGCTTTCTTTTCTGGTCCAAGTCTTTGCACCCTCCCTCAGTTTTTTATTCCCCCTCTGAGCCATGAAGCCCTGGTGTCCAGGTCTGCTTGCTCCCAGGTTGAGGTAGTAGGTTGTATAGTTGAGAATTACACCCCGGGAGATAACTGTACAACCTCCTAGCTTTCCCTGAGGTACGCATGGCACTCTGCACAGCTGGATCAATACAATCCAAAGTTACTGTACCAGTCACACCAAAAAAAAAAAAAAAAAAAAAAGGAAAAAAAAAAGAATCAAGCAGCCTGCTGAAGCGAGATACTGTACACTCCACATGGTCAATAACAATCCAGGCTGTTTGCTGATGGAGCAGGAGGGGAGAAAAAGCTCTCTGGTTTCCACTTGTGGCTCTGTGACGCCAGTATGTTAGTTCATGACATGTGTGTGCTTGTGTCGCTTCATCTCTCTGGTATTTGAAGACTGATACTGAAGCTGATATTTATGTTTACTGCCTATTGTTATATGGGAGTTTTTCTTTTCGCGTGCCAAATATTTTTGGAAAGATTTCGAGTCATGCGAGTTGAAATGTCTGTTGTCATTTTTATATTAGTGTTTCAGTGATGACTTTTTTGTCAATCTAATCTGGTGATTGTCTTGTAATGATTTGATCCATCATGTGACAGAAAACAGTGAAGAATATCACCCTTACCTTTAAATAACTTCTTTTGTCTCACCAAAATCTGAAAATATTGAACCTACTAACAGAGAAAAGCTGCAATATTCATGTTTGAGAAGTTGCAACATATATTTATGTGTTAGATTTAATACTATCTATATATAAATATATCACTGTAGTAGCATAAAGTGGACTACTCTAAAAGGCCAAAATCGACATGTGTCTGTATTTGCGTGTGTTTTCTGACCTGTAAAAGGTGTGTGTTCGTGTATGTGTGTGTGTGAGTTCTGCTGTGTCTGATTCTCAGTCGGTGTGTTGGTCTGGTGTGTGTGTTGGTGTGTAGGCAGGTAGAGATCAGAACAGAAATCAGATCAGAGTAGCATTGCTGCAGATCGTGTGAGAGCTTTTAACCACACCTCGGTGTCTGAACATCACTTCTTTTCCTTTTTTAAAATCACATTTTATTATTGGCTCATTAATGCTGACGATCGTGTGGAATGAGAAGAAGAAGGTTGTTTGTGCTCTGACAGATCTGTGGTTGTAACAGATATCAGACACAAAAGAGAGAGAAAAAAAAGAGTTTGAAACTGGAACACAAGGCCTCAGACAGCAGCATCCCGGTCTGCTCACAGCCTGTAAAATCAGTTGTCACCGCAAACAATTATTGTCATAATATTTCCAATCAGCAGACGCAGACTGCGTGGAAACTACTGCTGTCAAAATATGTGACATGTGAAATATTGTGACACTCAGGGAGGAAAAGGAAATCTACTGAAAATGAACAATTACAGCAATGGACAGATAATTCTTCAGACATGACAGCAGAAATACTTGTTTGTTTCATATCGTGTCCAACTTTTGAATCGTATCAAAGCAGTTGAACTGAAGTCAATCAGCAAATATTGATTGGTCTCTTTCCTTCCACGTGTGTCCTCTGATACCAGCTGACATTCTGTGTCTTCTACTCTCTTGGTTAAAAATATAATTGAATGTTTGCTGTGAATCTTCAGGGTGACGTGTGCCGATGAAGCTCGGCTGGAGTTACAGTCAGTGCAGCAGCAGCAGCATGTGTGCGTGTTTGCCTTCACGTGGTATATACTGAGAACATACTGAGGCCTCCCAGTCTACCAGGACGTTTCTGTGTGTGTGTGTGTGCGTGCGTGTGTGTGTGCGTGTGTGTGTGTGTGTGTGTGTGTGTGTGTGTAGCTGAGGTAATAGGTAGAGAATAAAAGACTGCCCCCTGTTGGTTACCTCTGTGAAGTGCCCAGCTGTTGGTGCTTGAGGTTCAGACTTGGCAAATGATGGAAAATATGAAACAAGATGTGATTTGATAGGATATAAAGCCATTGTAAAGTGACATGTACGCTCGTGTGGTGTTTGGATGGAGTGTTTGTGCCTGCACATGTGAGTGTTTGTGTGTGTGTGTGTGTGTGTGTGTGTGTGTGTGTGTGTGTGGCATGATGCATTAATCCGATCCAGAGTAGAAAGTGAGAGCGTCCAGCTTTGTGGGGTTCTGTGCGGTCTGTCTTCTCCTCCGTTTCCCTCCTTCTTCTCTCTTCTCCTCTTTTTGTCTCTCCATCGGACACAAACATTGTTCTTTTTTTTACCATCTGTCTCGACTTTGTTTTCTGTACTCTCCTCTCCCCCTTTTCATTGTCTTAAAGAATTTCTTATTTTGAGGTCGACAATTTCAGATTCATGTCTAAAATTCACAGTTTTCAGTGTCCACGAAAAAATACAAATATGACCTTTCAATGCTAATAACAACAGTTCTTGCAGAATCGAGTCGTTGCCATCCCTGTGCCAGCTTACTAGAACCAACCTTTATTTTCCATCATCTCTGTTGCCATAGCAATGACCCCCATGACCTCTACAACGCCTGTCCCCTTCATCCCATCAATCAGATGTGACAGCTGTCAATCAATCACCGTGGCCAACAGTGCTGCTGCTTCAGCCATCGAGCGAGTGTGTCCTGCATGTCACCCTGCACTGCTCACACACACACACACACACACACACAAATACTCTCCCTCTCTCTCACACACACAGTGTCCACACTGTATGTTTGTTTTCTACCTCTCTGGCTCTGCGGCCCAGTGCTGTGTGCTTATTTGCAGTCCTGCTGCTGTTTTCTCGGATGCGTGGGCTAGCGTGACAGATCTGGGTCTCTCTTGATGTACTACTTGGCTCGCTGGGGCTGATTCCTGGCCATTACCAGCACATAACGAATACTTGAAGAGAGTGAAATGGGATCAGTAAATCAATGGATGAACTGTCATTTACTTGAACGCGGCGTTTAGCTGCATGTGGATGGAGTTTTTCACAGAAGATTAACCAAAGTATTTATATTCCACAGCCATGGAAACCACGTTCAGGAGTCTTTCCCCTGTTTGTGCACCGACCTACCTGTGTGCACATGTATGCTTCAGTATTCGCATGCGCACGCGCGCGTGTGTGTGAGAGAGCCTTTGTCTGCCTGCTCTCACCGTCAAAGCATGCTAATATTAGCAAAGACTGGCTCTATCTGGACACAAAGCAGGTGATAAATGAGGATAGCTGCACTGTGTGTGTGTGTGTGTGTGTGTGTGTGTGTGTGTGTGTGCACGCATTTGTGTGTCAACAGGGAGATTTTAAAATTGGTAACGTCAGTGTTTTTTTGCAGGGGGAGGAGGCGGTGAAGGGGGGCGAGCATGCTGTAGATCCAGATGCACACTTTTCTCTGGCAACTGCAGCTGTATAGAGATAGAGAAGCGGCACAATGCGCCGTCTGCCAGACAAACAGTCAGTCAAAGAGGACTGGAGATTAGCCGAGGTGCAGACACAGTTGGTCGATCAGTCAGTCAGGGAGGTAGAGAGCAGAAGAAAAGCAAGAGGGCAGTGTGGTCTCTCTTTTTTTCTTTCCCCCACCTTCACAGCCTCTCCAGGCCCCCGTCGCTGATTTGAGCCTGCAATGGGTTGTACGTCTTTCCCTCCTTCATCCCTCCCTTTCTCTCTCTCGCTCTCTCTCTCCTTCTCTCTCTCTCTCTCTCTCTCTCTCTCTCTCTCTCTCTCTCTCCATACCAAAGCCTGGGGGAGCTGTGGAGATTAAATGTAGCCTCTATAAGCCAAAGCACATCATGTAGCAATGTTTCTATGGTCCCTTCTCTCTCTCTCTCTCTCTCTCTCTCTCTCTCTCTGACTCTCTCTCTCTTTCTCTCCCTCGCTCTCCCTCTCTCCGTCTCTCTGTCCGTCTCTGTCTTCCTCTGAAGGGACAGTGTGAATGATGTCGGCTTGTGTGAGACGCAGAGTGAGAGAAAAGAAAAAAGAGCAGAAAGAGAGTGCAAAGACTGGAGGAGTGGATTTTTATTTTTGCATGCAGAAGAGAACGGAGGATTTGTTTTATGGGTGGAAAACGGACAACGGCAAGGTGGAAAAAAACAACGAAAGGAGGACTACTTTCTCTCTACCTCCCTCCCTCCTTCCTCCCTCCCTCCTCACCCATACACCGCCCACCCCCCCCCCACCCCTCCCACACCTCTCCTCTGCTCCCTCTCTCTCTCTCTCTCTTCTCTCTCATCTGATACAGGGAAAAGTGGGGCCTCTGGCTGTAAGCGATTACAGCTGTGAGGCAAATTAATGGATGATATTTCTCCCCTTTTTTTTAAACAACAAAAAAAAATGTTTTTCCTCCTGCCGATCAGCCAGAGGGGGAAAAGACACAGCAAAAGATAGAGAGAAAGAGGTGGAGTACTAATATTGGGGAGAAAGGGGGGAGGAGGGGGTGGGGGTTAGGGTTTTTTCCTGTCTTCTCATTCCTTTCCAGCTCCGCATGTGACTGAAAGAGAAGAGAAAACAATGCGAGGGAAAAAGGGCGAGGAAGGGAGAAAGCGGAGCGAGACAAGAGATCAGCAGGCGCATGGTTTGTGTCCTTTAACTTGGATTGTGTGTGGGTGTGTGTGTGTGTGAGAGAGAGAGGGACAGAGAGAGAGAGTGTGTGCGGCATTTTTCCCCTCACCAACCTGCCTCGGACCTGCAGGTTGTGGATAAAAAAATTTTTTTTAAGTAAGTAGAGGCTCGGGGTGCGAGGAAAGGCAAATGAGTGTGTCACTGTTTTGTGTATGCAACGCAGTGTGTGTGTGGTGTGGTGTGTGTGTGTGTGTGGTGTGTGTGTGTGTGTGTGTGTTGGGCCCCCTCCCTCACCTCCTCCCCTCCACCCCCACCTCTCCCTTCAGTGAGGCAGCATACTGGTATGCTTCACTGGCACAGTGGCCCTGGCTGCAAGCACTGATTCCGTGGTTCGATGCTCTGTGCGCTTTTACTTTACCTCTCTCTCTCTCCCCTCTCTCTCTTTCCCTCCTTCGCTGTCCTCCCGATGTCCCTCGCTCACTCGCTCGCTGCCTTTTCGTCCCTTTCCGTCGTCGTCTACGTCCTAGCTAACCTTTAAGTATCACTTCCTTTCAGCGTTTCGTTTGCTGGGAAGGGGGATCGTCGCGCCGACTCTCTCTCTCGTGATTTCTGCTCCCTAGACTGCTCACTGTGTGTGTGTGTGTGTGTGTGTGTGTGTGTGTGTGTGGTGTGTGTGTGTGTGAAAGAGACGAGAGAGAGGAACAGATAGAGGGAGAGAGAGTGTGCACATGGTTCATTTCGGCTCTGTCCTACCACCCATCCTCATGCCTCTCTTTCTTGTCTCCGTCCGTCGCTCTCTTCCCATTTATTGCGCCTGACTTCGAGCAGTCGCCGGATGGACGGACTCTTCTTAAAAAAAAAACCCTCTCCTTCTTCTTCCTTCTTCTGAAAATAACTGGAATCTTGTTGGCATGCGTGTAAGTTTTAATCTGAGCTTTCTCTTTCTCTCTCCGTCTCTTTTTTCTTGCCCCTTAAGCAGGAAACGAGCTAGAAGAACAACGAGAAAAGGGGGCATCCTGAATCCGAAGGGGAGGGTGAGTCGATACAACGAATACTCTTCACTCTCACTTCCCTCTCAGCTCCCCATCTGTTTCCTAAGCTTTAGACCACCATGGTGGCATGAAGGAGCCGCAGACCTTGTTATCTGGCTCGTCTCTCCTCTACACAGCCTCTCCGGAGGATTCAAGACCTCACTTGGATGGGAATTTTCTCTATATGATTGGCATGCAAACTGACGGATTTTATAACAGTGACAGTCGGACCAGCATGCAAGTCATCATGTCAGAGGGATTGTTGCCGCTGTGCGGTCCAGCCTCGTATTTAAACGCTTGTGATCGATTCATTCACAGAGCTTTCGCCTCGCACGTGCGTGCAGTGATCAGGCAGCCATCGCTGATTTAGATCAGCTCAGATCCCTCAGGCGGCAAAAGATCTCCAGGCTTACTGTACGGCAGCGGGCTCTGTACCTGATTGCAGGAGCATTTTCAAAGTGCTGTATGTTCAGCTGAGGTGGGGGAGGGGGAGAGGGAGAAAGAGAGAGAGTTGGGCAGGAGGGTGGGGAGTGGGGGGGGGGCGGCTGGCCCATTGTTGTGCTGCTGAGGCTTGCACTGTTGTATGTTCACGAATACATACGGGGCAGTGGAGGTTGCAATGAGCATGCTCAATTAATGCATGTAATATAGTTATATAATAACTAATACAGAGTATGTGTTGGTGCGTCGCTGCATGTCTGTAACAGGCAGAGCTCGCTCTCTGTTCGAGGGATGCTCAGACGATGAGAGTCCTCACTGACTCAAGACCGGTTCAGTACATGGAAGCGTTCTTGCCCAGGAACGTGCACGATTCGGTTGATGTCTTAACTGTAGCGACGAGTCCGAACCTTGAATCCTGAGGGGCTGAATGCAGCAGAGTGAGGAGGCAGAGGAGTCTGTGTGTAGATGTATCTCTCTCCGTCCCTGAGACCCTAATTGTGACGCTTTCATGTCCACGGTTAGGCTCTCGGGAGCTGAGAGGATGCACGGCCAGCACTATCTCCCGCACGTTCCTGCCTCGAACAATGGCGATCAGAAGGGGGGGGGGGGGGGGGGGGGTTTGGCATGGCGCAGTGAGCTAAGGCGTTCACCACGCGCTCACTATGTCACACTTTTCCAGCTTGGCTCGCACCCGCTGTGTGTTGCATGTCACCTGGGCTCATCTGTGTTCGTCTGGCTGCTCACCGTTCTGACGAAACATGGATGAAGTTGATTTGGACGGGCTGCTGAAATCTCTCGGGTTAGGACGACGGGGATGTAGTGGCATGTATGCTGTTTTAAGAGGTCATGTGACAAAGTTAAAGCAGGATGCGTGAGGCATTTAGATGGATGACAGGAAGCTATCATCCTAATGCAACAGAGGCCTGATTGTATTGGTACTGGCCATTGGCAAGAGGTCTACACTAATATTTGCCTTGATACACGCCTAAATTTAACAGCCAGTCAGTAAAGTCAAACTTAGATGTGACTGCTACACAATTTCCCTGCGGGGATTAATAAAGTTTTCTGTGATTGTGTGCTCACATATAAAGCACTCATTGTGGTCTCGTGCTAACGTAGCATTTTGCCACACACATAAAGACACGTGAATGTCTTTTTATTCTGCTTTAATGAACAGACTGAACGTTACGCGCTCTCAGCGCTGTTTGAAATGACTCGACTGAATATGTGCAGTTTTAGCATGTAAGCTAATTGCTTAGCAGTCCAGTGACATGATAGATCAGCACAGGGTAGCAGCTCAGGTGGTGTGCTAATGGTTGCTGCGCCGCTAGCTGACTAAGCTAAAGGCTAAAGGCGTTGCTGCTGGTGTTGATGAAGAAAAGGCTAAACATCTGGTTAGCATCAGCGGTTTATAAGAGACGAGCTAAGTGCTGTGGATAGCATTAGCATCTTCATGCAGCACCAGTGGATACTGTTGAATAAGCCAGCACATGTCAGTGTGATGTTCTTGTTTCTCTAGCAGGCCTCTGTGCGTGTACCTTTGAACATGAGAGCACACAGAGTAATTGTTGAGAGCGTGACCATGACAGCTCTGTACAATATGTGCTTGACTCCAGTGAACCCTCAGCGATTTAAAGCTCACTCACTCATGCTAACATAAATGGTAGGTGGAGAAACACTTGACAACACCATCGACGCCTCCGGATTCATACGCAACATGTTCTGAACATATCCGTCCATTCCGGTGTTCAGCTGCATCCAGAGCGGCGGCGCGCTTTGTCGTCGATGGTAGCTGCTCCGGCTTTGAGAAACAATTCATAATGAGCAAAAAGCACATGGCGGCCCTTCAGAAACAAACATCCATTTTCGTTTGAGCCATGAGGTTCTTTGCGTCCCTGTCTTCAGGGGTTACCTCAGCATGCCGTCCTCCCTTGCACCTTACAGTTTTTTCTCAGGGGGTCATCGCTCCCCTAGGGGCCATTTGGCAGCATATTTTTTTAATAGCAGTTCTTTGACAGCATGATTCATCGATATTTGACTTTGGCCCATCACAGCGTAGCTAATGTCTTAGTTTTAATGGGGCGTAGCATGAATATTGATGATAGCTCATCTTCATGGGACGCTTCCCTTCATTTAAATGAGATAGATTAAATCTCATGCACTTGTGGATCTCAGAATTGTAGGAAGTGGAAATCGTGCTGGCTGGCAGACATTTTGTGTTAAGTCTGCGGCAAAGATGCGGATGAGAAACTTGTTTCAGGTTTGAAATGTCTACAGTTTGTGGCATTATTTCATGGTCATTGTTTCGTACGTTATGCGGACATGTGTGAATCCAAAGGTTGCATTTCTGCATCACAGACTAAGGCTGTCGTCTTCTGTCAGTCATCATGGGCCTGAAGCTTCATTAATTCTGACCAATAATCACCTCTATGTGACACAAACAACACATAAACGACAGTTGCTTCTACTCTTGACCTTGAAATGTATATTCATCGTTTTCTTCCTTCAGTGCCATTTGTTCGACTTACAACAGCTGGATATGATGCCTGCAGAAAAAGGCTTCATTCTGTCTCTGTGTGGATTACCGGAGTGCTTCCGTTGCGTTAATGAACTATTGGATTATAACCTGAACCCCTCCGTGCTGCTAATCTGCTGCTTTAGCAGTTTTCTTATATAACACCGTTCTTTCTTTTTCTGCACCTCTGCCTCCAATCGTTTTTTATTTGTTCAGCTCAGTGAACAAACACTAACCTGGAGCATTAGGTGTCTAGCTGGTAAGCTGCGAAAAAGGGGGTGCGGGCCTCGCTCTCCATTGTTCGACTGCTCGCACACTGTCTGTAACACCGTGTCCCCATGGCTGAGGCAGACATGGAGGTATAGACAGACAGACAACGCTTGCAATGTTGATTGAATTTCTGTTTTTTTACAAAAGGGACATGGGCCGATCAGTGTCGCTGCTACTGACCTGATGAGATGATGCGGTTTGCATCTGTGGAAGCCTGTGAGCTGAATCCTGATGCGAGCTCACATTTCACAAGGTTTCATGAAAATGTGGGTAACAAATCTTGATTGAGCAGCGACTCTCTTTACTCAGCAGTTCAGGTTTGTCAGGCGTAAAATCCTGTAACGACACCTGCTTCACTGAGATTCTGGACCAGTGAGTCTCAGAGATTACTTGTGTAGATTTGGTTTTTAGCCTCCGTGGTTCTAAATGCAGCTTTTGTGGCTCAAAATATCTGCTGTTCCCGTATCGGTTGATTCCCAATACCGCAGGCGGCTGTTGATTGATTAATCCCTTTTAGGGTGGACTATTGTTAAGGTGGACTGTGGTAGGTGGAGTGGATGATAGATAAATCTGGTGGTTTGGAGTGCAATAGTTCAGGTGTGGTGGTGTGGTGGAGGGGGATGCTGCAGGTTACAACCAAAAACACCACAGAATAATGTTCCCAATAAAACTTCAATTATGATCAGCGAGATGGATTGGCACGTTGGGGAAGGAGCGCTCTTTTTGGCAGTTTCTCGCGTGTGACTTTCCAGCCCCCGTTCTGCAGTTTTTCTCTGCCACTCCCTTCAACACAGCCTCGGCTCGGCTGCAGGCGGGAGGAGCACACTCATCAATAATCAGAGCTGGTCAGCGTGCATGTGGTGTGTGCTTCCTACAGTATCTGTCAGCATGTCTGTTAGTGTGTGTGTGTGTGTGTGTGTGTGTGTGTGTGTGTGTGTTGTGTGTTTAGCAGTTCTCCCACTGCAGAGGAGTTCACTACTCTTCCTTCTTCCAGTGTGTCAGTGAAACAAGATGGCGTCGCTGCTCCACGTGGGCTCAGCCCACTACCGATGGCACTGGAAAGCCTTGCGGTCTTTTTGGAATGGCACCTGCCGTGTGTTTATTCCTCACAGAGCTGAAGCGACTGAGGGCGCCTCGTGCTGTATCTTGGCCGACTGTACGAGGTTTAGGTTTGGGGCGATCCATTGTTTTTCTCATTTTTTCACTAGTCTGTGTGTCAGCTGCCAAAACTGTATGCTTTTTGTCTGACAATCTGGGCGTATTTCTTCATTGGTTGGGTGGATCAGTACGTTTCACGCATGATTTGTTTGTATGGGTGGTGTGTGTGGGTGGGTGTGTGTGTGTGTGTGTGGTCCTCCCTAACTAGGCTAAAGCCAGTTTAAAGAAGCTTGGGATTGTAAACAGCCACATCACCCAGTAGATTAACCAGACTACACACTAACCTCATTAATCTGAGAGGGACTAATCACTAACAAGTGTCGGCAGTCAACCACACACACACCACACACACACACCTCACACACACACACACAGTCTGTGCATTTAAAACTGTGCTCTTTGCTAATCAGGACCTCAGGTAGTGATGACTGGAGAGGCCGAGGCTGAGAGCCCGTGCTCTCTTCGTGTCACTGTTGTCCTGCTCAGGTCTAACTGGATTTAAAGCGCGGGTGGAAATCCCCCGATGATCAACTTTAACCCTTCACTGCCACGTCAACCAGAAAAGCTGTTTTTTGTTTTTTTGATTGAACACGTTGGCTGCGGCTAACGTTTTTGGATAATTTTCTGCCTCAGCAGCTTGGTTAGCAGGAAGTGCAGACGTGATCAGCTTCGTGTTCTGCACACACGAGATTTGATTTGGGGGGGTTCACGCGCTTCTTTATTCAGCTGAGCTGTGTTTGAAGGACTGTTCTGTTGATCTGTTTGATCTGCTCGTGAATGCGCAGCCGGATCAGATATTAAAACAGCAGAATGTGTCAGACTTCGAAACATTCACAAACCCAGTCTTTGTGAAAATTTATAAATAATTGTGATTTTTTTCTCAATTCTTTTCTTTACAGCTGCTACGATTAGCTGTATTAGTGATCAATGACAAAACATGATGATTTATGATTTATGATTTTAGTTTTAGGCAAAATGGCAAACACACATTTGCTGTTCCCATCTTCACACATGTAAGATTTATGTTTGTCTATGCATAAATGAACAGTAAACTGAATATGTTTGAGTTTTGGAATGTCAGGTTCAGACAAACAAGACATCCTATTGCATTCTGGGATCACTATTATATAACATTTACTTGTACTATAAACTTCTAAATACTTCACTGGTCGATGTTGCTGAGATTCGTTACCCACCGTTCACTCATCTGTTACTGTGTTTTTATTCATTATCTTCTAGCTCATTTATTCTGTATTTACATGTACTCAATAGTACACTGATTAGTTTTGTATAAAATCTTCCAATCATTGAAATTATCCATTGTTTGGTGTGTTGCATCCATGTGAATATGATCCTAAAAAGATAAATGCACAGTTCAACTCTGTGATACTGAGTGTGGTGTTGTTGGTCAGTGCTATTGTCACTTGCATTCTTTATTTCTTTTTCAGTATGTGAAATGTAAAGTTAGGAGACTTTTTTTTATGAAGTCCATCAGAGAAACGTTAGACATGAAATTAATCTGTGTTAAAGACTGTATACACTGTGTAGTGTACAGATCATGTGGAGCAATGTCATTTTTATGTTATGGATTGTTCAACATTAACTTTTATTTCATCTTAGTGGTTAAATACCTAATCATACTGTAATAAACAGTATAACCAGTTATGCCTCGTATAAATGTGGTGATGTGAGAGCGTACAGTAAGCCCAGTGTTTCTCTTCAAGGCCTGCTGTTGAAATAGAGACGTCGTACAGTTGTGTCCAAAAAAGCCTTAAGCTGTCATTTCACAACTGTCAATTCTTTTGGTTGTCATGCTATTAATAGAAGCCTGAATGAGTTTTTTTATAAACAGCATATCCTCTGGCATGTTTCATGTCTCATCTTTTAGAGTATTTTATACCTTTTAAAGTCTTGAATCGGTTTTAGTGAGATTTAATTTTTTTGGCGTGATTTTGTTTCTGTTGAGCTGCCAAAGCAAATTACGGACATCGTCTCTGCTGACCACAAGACATCGCTGATGTTAAATGGACTAAAATGAAGACATTTAATTAAGACGGTTGACAAGCTTCACTCCTCAGTCGTCAGTGTGTTGCGTAATTAGTCCATATGTACGAATTGTGTGTGAGATTATTGTGTCTATGTTTGTCATGCTAATTAGGCCTGCTAAATACAATAAATTTTAATGAGAAATCAGATATTCATTTTCTTCATAATATCCATGTGCTTTAATTGTGTTTCATGTGTTCACACTCACTTCAACAGGAAATGCCAAACTTCAGTGACACCACTGTGGTGTGCTGCTAACGTACTGTACATACTTATGTGTTAAAAAGCTTTGTCTTCCTCTGTCTTCCAGCCGTCGACCAGGTCTGGACATGTCGAGGAATGGTCTGTGAACATGAGACGATACGGCAGCCACACTGAAGCAAGCTTTAACTGCCCATACACACACGCACACACACTTGTGTGGCGTACATGATATCTTGACCCTGACATACATACATATATATATATTTATATATACACATACAGCTGGACTGATATACAAACATGACTTTTAGCTAAAGTGATATCTTTGTTTTGTTAATGTGCTGAGGTACTGCTTTTCCACATGAGTCTGTCCTTTGTAATATAAAAAATATTTGATGCTAATAAAAATATTTATTCAAATGTCCCCCCGTTTCATTATTTCACGAATGCTCCAAGGCTCTATGCTACTATTTTTACCGTAGTGTGCTAGTATGAGAATTCTATATGGCTAGGTAGTGATTTCAAGGTTATGTAATGCGTTGGTATAAATCATGTTGTGTACAAGCTAGCTCCATGCCAACACTTTAGCATATATGAATGATAGTATGTGACACACTAACACTATAGCGTTCACATTCACTCATGCTATATGAATATATACTCAGTGTTCGCACTGAGCTAACACAGCTAAATGATCTCAATTGTAGAATTTTAGCTGCCTGCTAATATTTTAGCACAAAGTGAGAGTAGGAGTCATATTAGCATAATATACAGTGCTACATAGGATTATATAACAAGTCTGCATTTTACACTGTTCTGGGACATAGTGTCTCATGCTAACACATTAGCATGTTGTGTATATACAGTTTGTATATTATATATAGAGTATACATTTACACTATGCTGAATAATAAGGCGAAACGCTAACACTTTAGCCCTCACCATGCTAACATTGTAGCATATGTTATAGTGAGTTGTTGCTAACATTTAGTGGAAAGTTCCACCCTCGTTTGACAATCCATGACATTCATTCCAGACATTGTTTAGCGATGAAGTGTCAGCTTTTTGTGGTGTCCATTTAACCTCAACCTGCCTCCTCTACCTCAGTGATT